>NW_006921664.1:9890343-9923709 GCF_000298275.1 Orycteropus afer afer | reverse complement strand
ACTTTATCCTGCTTCTTTGTGTGGACTGTGATGGTTTGTTGTTTCCGGGGCATCGTGATGTTGTTGTATTTAGATCTCTGTTAACTGTTTGTGAAGAGCAGCCAAGGGAGGTTCATGCTTTTCTCGGTGGTTTTTTGTCGTTGGCTTTTTCAGTCTTGCAGGCCCCATGTGTCCTTGGGGTTGCTGGTAAGCAGAACGTGATCTTAAGCCCCAGAAATCTGCTAAAGCACTGTCTCTTTAAATATCCATAATAGTCAAGCCGCTGCTTAAACCTACAAAATAGCGGCACTCTCCGGACTGGCAAAAGTCCACAGCTCAGCCACCTTTCTCTTCACCTTCTCCGTTTACTCCCCAGCCACCGTGCACAGTCCTCTGTGCAGTCCCTGGCTAGCAGGGTGATTTTTAGGTTAATTTTTATGTCCTACCAGCACTCGGGGATGTTTGTGCCATCAGGGGCGCTCAGGTCCCTTCCAGACTGCAGCTCCGTATGTCTCCTTTTTTGGTATTTTCACGCAAATTCTTCTGCTAGTTGGGGTTTAGTCTATCGTATCCTTCCCTTCAAGGCTCAGGGGACCAAGATTATCTTCTCTGTCTGTGTCAATTGGTTTCCCTTTTCTTTGTTGAAGAGGGTCTGTGCAGTACTTCTGCCTAGTCTGCCCTCTTGTGGGAACTCTATGATATTGTATAATAATATGTTTATACATTTTGAATAAAATGAAATGAAATATATTACTCATTACATTATGGCTTCAGAGAACAAAATTTGGTCTCTCTGAAACTTCCCAGCCCTACAAACTACCTATGAAGCAACATTTATCAGGGAGCTATTTCATGAGATATTCTACTTGTAATGTCAACGTGGGGGACCAGGATCGAAGCACTTCTGTACTCTTAGCAATAATGATGGCCTTTACCTAACTCAAGGAGCTCTGGTGGCATAGTGCCTAAGGCATTTGATTGTTAACCAGAAGATTGGTGGTTTGAACCCACCAGCCACTCCACGGAAGGAAGACTGGGCAAATCTACTTGTGTAAAGACTCACTGCCTTGGAAACACAATGGAAGTCTCTATGAGCCAGAATCGACTCGATGGCAGTGAGTTTGTTTATTTTTTTCCTAACTCACTCTGGATTTCTGAGATTCAAGGCCTCCCTAGATCCTTTATTTCCATTTTGGCTTGTGATAAATTAAAGATGGAAGGAAGGTAGCATTGTAGAGTATATAGAGGTCCATGTTTTATAAGGCCATTCAGAGCTGTTGTTGGATAAATGAGTAGATAAATCAGGTTTCCTGGAAGCCTTTGGTCTTTCTCTCATTCTTACCTAGTCTACTCCAATATCCTTCTAACTGGGAGCCTGCTTCTCCCATCTACAGTCTATTCTCTATAAGAATGAGCTTTAAAACTTTAATTAACATGCCATCACCTGCTCAGAACTCTCAAGGGCTTCCCATCACACCATGTCCTCATTATGATCTACATCACCCTATGTAATCAGGGTCCTGGGGACCTTCTTGAATCTCCTACCCTCTCTTCCTCACCCCCAACATGGCAGCCACATGGGCCTCTTGCTATTTTGAACTGACTAAGCAACTCCCCACCTCAGGGTCTAGATACTTACTGTTGCTTCCATCTAGAGCACATTAGATAGTCCCATGACTTTCCTCACTGTGTTTGTGTGGGCTGAAATATCACCTTCTCAATAAACTCTTAATCCTCAGATCATTCCCTTTCTCCTGCTCTATTTTACTTCATAGTATTTGTCACTCTTTGGTATATATTACATGTGTTTAGCAATTTATTGCCTGTCTTCTTCATCAGGATAGAAGTTCCCTGAGAGCAGCGACTTCACCTGTCGAGTGTACTATCAAAGCTCCAGTGTCTGGAACATAGGGACACAGTAAACATTTTCTGAATGAATTATGTTAGTGAACATAAATATCTGCCCCTCTTGAGACTTCTTGTCCTTTTTCTTAATATAATTAATTATATTAATATAATTAATTATAATAATATAATTGAACATAAATAAAATTGAACAATAATATCTATACTTACCATCAGGAATTGTGGGACATGGATATTTAGAAATAAATTTTATTTATAAATAAATTTTAGAACTTGAAGTATCAATAGATATCATCTAGTCCACCAGTTTTCAACCCTTTTCTGTGCTGAAACACACAGTAGAGGCTGTTGTATACTTTTGGGAAGATTCCTACAAGAATCCCAATATTTGGGGATACTTTCTCCCATTAGACAATAGCCACCTCTACCCATCATTGCTATATGAAAAAGACTGCAATCAATTTGTAATCATTGCAACTATTAACAATGTCTTAATCTAGTTCCCTGGAAGCATAAGATGAGAAAGGGATTCCATGTTCCATGATACAGGATTTAATGAGGGAATGTTCTTTAGGAAAAACTTATAAGAGAGAAGAGAAAGATAGGGGGAAAGAAAAGGACTCCAAAAGAATATGGTCTTAGGTAAAATACAGCTTTGGTTTGATCCACAACACTCACAGGACAGAGCTGCCCTGCTCTTAAAGAGGTCCAGGCCTCTTTATGTCAGTCAGTCATAGGCCACCTTCAGGGTGGAGGTTAACTAGTCTCTCAGTCATATCTTATGGTTCTGCCAGCCAAAGGCAAGTAAGTCATTGGAGAAGGTCATAGGTGTAAGTCCTTAGTTGTAATACTCAAAGCAGTTGGGAATGGGTGTACAGGCTGCTCAAAGGAAATGTATTTGGGCACCAACAGTATCTGCTACAGATAGTGTCTCAGTAATAGTTATGGGTTGCTCACTTTAGATTATGGCATTAGTTCTAAAAGTTCAGTGTGTATCAGAATTACCTAGAGGGCTCCTTTAAACACACTGATGGTCTTCATTCCTAGAGTTTCTGTTACAGTAGGCCTGGAGTGGGGCTCAATAATTTATTCTAACAAAATTCCAGGTTGTGCTAAAGCTACTCAGGGGTCTGAGGACCACATTTTAGAACCATTGTGCTGTAGCATACTTAAGATTGCCCTGACTTAGGAAGTATAAACTTTACTCCAAAAAGTATTGGGAAGATATTTATTGATGTTTTCTGGAGGTAAGTATGTATCTACACTATACAGTGCTTGGCAAATATCTCTTTCTAGGTTATGTAACATTTTCTATATGTTAGCTATAAAATGGGTCACCTCTTTCTCATTCAAGAAGGTGTTATAGAATACAAGAGAGAGATACATTACTGACAGAACCTTGGCTTTGCTTTAATTTACATAGGAAAGAAGCCATTTTAAAAGTTTTATTCTATAGTTGTTAGGGAAAAAAATTGTGATCCATCTTACAGCTTATAGAAATAATATAGACAGTCCACCTTTGTTTTGTACAGGGTAAGTAAGAGATAGGAAAGGATGCAAGGTTTCTAATACTTTACCATCAGTTTTCCTTTCATTCCCACTGTGGCTCCACTCTCAATTGTCTAGATTTTGATAAAAGGGGTGGTTTTAGGCATTAGTGTATATGCATGTGTGTGTGAGAAAGAGAGAGAGCGATGAGGAAGACAAGTGCTCACACATTTCAGAGCTCATGCCTAAGGAAGTAGAGATGAGAACTACTTTGTGGTCACATTATGAACTAGAAGAGAAAAAAAATGCTGAAACATAGTAATTTTATTTGACCAGAAAAGCCTAGGAGATAATTTATTGAAAGAAGAGCCCAGTCATCAGAAGTTTTATTGTTGTTTAGCTATTTTTATCCCCTGGGAATTTCATTTGAGAAAATTTCCTCTTAGCAAATTTTATTTGAAAAAGTGCCATCTAAAATACACTCGAGGTTTGCCTATAGTTTCCTTTTATTCAGAGTGTGGAATGCAGCCCTCAAGGTGTTAGGAGATAAGTTATTGCCAAGAACAGGAAGTAATTTGTGGGCATCTGAGTTGATTAATGTTCATTTAGGCTCAAGATGCTGTTTAGTAAGGTCAATAATACATCTGACTTCTGGGTGAGCCATCACAAATGCATGCCAGGACTATGCAAGACACATCAGAAAACCAACCCTAAAGAGTGTAAGAAGGGCGGACTGGAGATTATTGTAATGATCTAGAGAAGGCACCTCTCTCTTCAGGAGGAAACTCAGACTTGGTCTGTGTGGATACTTCTCCATGTAAAAGAAGCTGGAATTCTTGATTGTGCAGTGAAATTTTACAATTTAACCACTAGTTTACACTCCTATACCCATTCCTCTCTTCCTATCAATTCCCCTTGACAAATCTTCACTTATCATTCCTTTCTGAAACTTAAACATTGCTACTCATGCACTTCATTGTCTCCCAAGGAATCCTTGCATTAACTTTTTGAACACTCATTTGGATTTATGCTGCTTTGTGAACTCTGCTTTAATTTTAACTTTTGGAATATTATTAAAATTTCTCTATCCCTCCCCAACTAGATTGTAAGCTTGTAAACTCTTTGGGTACAATACCCCATTTTATAAGCCTTTATTTTCCTTGAAGTAACTCTGTGTCCACATGTACAGAGGAGGACTGCTGATTTCTATAGTACTTCCCATATGGTAGCAACCTTTATATGCTCACTCTCAGTCAGTCTTTTCCCTGGCCCTGCAAAGGAGAGCCATATAAAGGTTGAGGAAACTGAGGTTAAGCAAATTTACCTGACCTCAGGGATCTCTGGGTGGTACAAATGGTTAATGTACTCAGCTGCTAACCTAAAGTTTGGATATATAAGCCCACCCAGAGGCAACTTGGAAGAAAGTCCTGGTGATCTACTTCTAAAAAATATCAACCATTGAAAACCATTCACTATTTTCACTACTGTTCAACATTCTGGAAGTCATTCTAGAAGTTCCAGAACAACTAGGCTGGGGGTGGGAGGTATAATAGATCTCAAAATTGGGGAGGAAGTAAAACTATCCCTTTCTTGTAGATGATATGATCTATACATAAAAAAAAAAAAAAAGTTCACAAGCAAGCTGTCAGAGTTAATAAATGAATTCAGCAAAGTGTTAACATACAAGGTCAACATACAAAAATAAGTAAGGTTTCTATACATCAAAAGTTTGTAAGTGGAAAAGGAAATTAAGGAAACATCACCATTTACAAAAATAAAATCCCTAGGAATAAATTTAACCAGGAAAGTAAAAAACATGTTTACATGAAACTGTAATACATTGCTAAAATAAATCAAAGAAGACCTAAATAAATGGAAAGACATTTTGTGTTCATGGCTTGGAAGGCTTAATATAGTTAAGATGTCAATAATACCCCAAATGATCTGTAAATTCCATGTAATTCACATCAAAATTCCAACAGCATTCATTATACAAGAAGAAAAGCCAATCCTCAAATTTATATGGAAGGGAAAGGAACCCTAAATAGTTTAAGTAATCCTGAAAAGGAAGAAGAAAGTAGCAGGACTTACACTCCCTGACTTCAAAACATCTACAAAGCTACTGTAATTAAAACAGTCTGGTACTAGTAAAATAATAAACATAAAGACCAATGGAACAGAATTGACAACCTAGAAATAAATCCATACATATGTGATCAACTGATTTTTACAAGGATGCTAAATTTAGCTAATGGGTAAGAAAGGTTACTTCAATAAATGTGTGGGAAAATTGGATATCCTTATGCAGAAGAATAGGAGCTCTGGTAGCGTAGTGCCTAAGGCACTTGACTGCTAACCAGAAGTCTGGCGGTTCAAACCCACCAGCCACTCCTCTGAAGGCAGGTTGGGCAATCTACTTACATAGTGATAATACCTCGGAAACTCAAGGAGGGGTCGCTATGAGTCGGGTCTGACTCGATGGCAAATAACAACAATAACAACATGCAGAAGAATGAACCAGGACCCAACCCTTATACCATACAAAAACAAAAATAAAAAACCAGATATATAGGGGCAAAGCTGTGGGACAAAGGCTTTTGTGATAGGCTATCAGGTACAACAGCAAAAGCATAGGTATCAAGAGACAAAATGAACAAATGGGACTTCATAAAAATGAAATATTCCTTTTCATCAAAAAAACTATCAAAAAATGAATAGGTAACCTACAGAGTGGAAAAAATTTCGAGGAACAATAGATATGATAAAGATTTAATATCCAAAATTATTCAAATATTTCTACAACCTAACAACATTCAAAAGAAAAGCAGCCCAAACAAAAACTGGGCAAAGGACTTCAACAGATACTTCACCAAAGAGAATATTCAAATGGCTAAAAAGCTCATGAAAAAATCCTCTGTTACTAGCCATTCTCATCACTGCCATTGAGTCAATTTCAACTCATAGTGACCCCCTTTAGGTTTCCAAGGTGGTAAATCTTTATGGAGGTAGATTTCCCAGTCTTCCTTCTATGGAGTGCCTGGTGGTTTGAACCACCAACCAGACTGTAAATCGAAACCACAATGAGATACCATCTCACTCTAATAAGAATGGCAATGATCAAGCAACAAACCAACCTCAGAAAACATTAGGTGTTGGCAAGGCTGTGTAGAAACAGAAACCCTCATCCTTTGTTGGTGGTAATGTAAAATGATACAAACAAACAAAAAAACAAACTCACTGCTGTTGAGTCAGATCTGACTCATAGTGACTCCTTGGGTTTCTGAGGTGGTATCACTACGGAAGTAAATTGCTCAACCTTCCTTCTGAGGAGTAGGTGGTGGGTTTGAACCACTAGCCTTCTGGTTAGCAGTCAAATGACTTAGGCACTATGCCACCAGAGCCCCTGTTAATTTTATGAGAATATGTTCAGCAGCATTTTCTAGCTAACTTAAACATACTGTGTTTCATAAGGCAGTGCTAGAGAGTAGTATATATCTTGCATTATATGAGATTTAATATTATATAACAATGTTATATGCTATATGAGCTAACATTATACTTAAATTAATATTGCCTCCCCCCTCATAATTTTTTGTAGAGTGTTGTAGTGACGTCCCAAATCATAATACAGTATGGAAGAAATTTACTAATCAATTATTTCTATATGGGAAAAGAGAGTTTAGGATCATATAAAATTGGTTTGTGTATACAACTCTTACTGTAAAGAAATGTTGGTCACAGAAAATGGAAGTATGTTTGTTTCTTTCTTATGTTCATTAAAACTATCAGTAGTACAACTATCCTGCAAAGAAAGATGAATCAAACCTTTCAACATTCACCCTCTGAATATGCCTCAGAAATAGATGGACTCTTTTACCTGGAGTGTCAGGGCACTGTGTGCCTCAACATATGCAGAACTCACATACGTCTAGAGTTAAATTTAAGGATCAGGATTTCAGAGGTGTTGCTGCAACTGTGTTCTTTTAAATTCTTGAGTTTTCCTGCCTGTGGATCTTGCACAAATCTCATAACTTCTTCGGTAATCTGATAGTAAAAAGTCACATATCATTTTCAGTCACAAGATTTGTCTGCAATGTAATTCACAGGTCCACTAGAGTAGAATAATAAAATCTCCTACCTTTGAAAATGAAAGCTCTTCAGTGGAGGCCTGGGTGAGAGGGCACACAGTTTGCTTCTCCTCTATATCCTCTCTTGTCAATTCTTTCCCATCTCCCATTCCTCACCTCAGCTACCTGCCAGGGAAAGGGGTCAAGTAGAACAGACTTCAGGGTCAGGAAAAGCCTCACTTGACTGGTAATGAGGGTATCTGGTTTAGACACTCAGTAGCCTTAGAGGATGTTCAAAGCTGCATATGATGTATATTCATGAATTGCTCTGAGCTCCTCCCCCCTGAGAAAAATCTGGCTGCAGTTCCCTTGGCTCAATCAGTGCATCTACTGCACCTGGCCTGTAAGCATTTCCTCAGCCCTGCCTCTGAATCCTGTAAGAATGATAGCCCTCCCTCTGAATCCTGTAAGAATGATAGCCCTCCAATCTTTCTTAATAGTCTTCTTCAAGCCTCTCTTGCAAAACTTGAGGGCAGGAGGAAGCAGTTTCCTGCCCACCTGCATGGCCAGGAGTGTTATTATAATAAATAGCACAATAAATACTCCAACAAATTTTTTCAATGAAATTTTATCTCTTCTGCATCTTCACCTTCATTCCTTTCATACCCAAGAGGTGGGTGTTGAGTTAAGGGTTACAAAACCAGTTTTCACCACCTCCTTGCAGGTTCTACAGATGTGATCTAGAATGAAAGCTACCTGTTATTTTGTGTTTGACCTTTGAGCCTTAACCAAAACAGAGGTGGAAGGAATTCTATTTCAATATCCTGTAGTATTTGTAAATCTGACTCTGGATGTAAGCCTCTAGTAGTGCCCAATTTCTCTGGGAAGTATTAGTTGTATATAGAATTATTTTAAGTACCCTTATATTCCTATTGACTATGCAAAAGCATTTGATTGTGTGGATCATGACACATTATGGATAACATTGAGAAGAATGGGAATTTCAGAATACTTGATTGTGCTCATTAGGAACCTGTATATAGACTAGGAAGCTGTCATTCAAACAGAAAAAGGGGATACTTCATGGTTTAAAAACAGGAAGGGAGTGCATCAGTGTTGTATCCCTTCACCATACTTAATCAATCTGTATGCTGAACAAATAATCTGAGAAGCTGGGCTATACGAAGAAGAACATGGCATCAGGATTGGAGGAAGGCTCATTAACAACCTGTGACATGCAGATGACACAAGTTTGCTTACTGGAAGTGAGGGTGATGTGAAGCACTTACTGATGAAGGTTAAAGATTTAGTCCACAGTATGGATTACATCTCAACATGAAAATCCTCACAACTGGACCTATCAATTGCCTCACATGCATGTGAGAGCTGAACAATGACTTAAGAAGACCGAAGAAGAGTTGATGCTTTTGAGTTGTGGCGTTGGCGAAGAATACTGAAAGTACTATGGACTGCCAAAAGAACAAACAGATCTGTCCTGGAAGAATTGCAGCTGGAATGCTCCTTGGAAGCAAGAATGGCCAGACTTCATCTCATTTGCTTTGGTCATTTTGTGGAAGGGACCATTCCCTGAAGAAGGATATCATGCTTCATAAAATGGAGGGTCAACAAAAAAGGGGTGGGCCCTCAATGAGATGGATTGACACAGTGGTTGCAATGATGGGCTCAGGTATAGCAAGGATTATGAGGCTGGCACAATCTCATAGGACAGTATAGAATTACCTTAAAGGGTTTCTACAGCAGTAATCTTTATGAAGTAGTATGCCTCATCATTCTTCTGAGGAGTGGCTGTTCAATCTAAACTGCCTACCTGCTTAGCAGTTGAGTTCTTAACCACTGTGTCACCAAGTCTCCTTAACTAGGCTGTACTAGGGTGGTTCCATTATGTTGTACATGGGATCACTATGAGTCAGAGCCAACTCTTTGGCACCTAACAACAACAACAACTATTCCTTTCCACCTATCTCCCAATGTGCTCCATACTTACCTTCATATTCTCTCCCCATTTTTGGGAAAAGGGGCATTTTGACATTAGAGGACATCATTTGGCATCTGCTTCTTCCTTTTTGTCACATAGAAAAATATACAAAGTTATTAAATTATGAATGAATTTTAAGCGTTATGTCACTTTCAATAGTGACATGATTTGTTGTTGGTGTTAGGTACCAATGAGTTGCCTTCAACTGAGCAATGAATGAGTTCAGAATGAAACGTTGCCTTGTCCTGCACCATCCTCACAATCACTGCTCTATTTGAATCCATAAAGTTTTCATTGGCTAATATTCAGAAAAAAAATTGCCAGGCCTTTCTTCCTAGTCTGTCTTAGTCTGGAAGCCCTGCTAAAACCTGTCCAATATGGGTGACCCTACTGCTATACCTTCTAGCATAATGGCAATACAAGTGCCACCCAAATACAACAAACTGACAAATGGCTGGTTAACTATTGAAAACAAGACAAAAAAAGAAAAAAAGAAACACAACTGCTCACCTCTCCCTGAAAAAAAAAATTCAAATAATTCCCTAAGATTTGTTATACACTGAGTTTAGCGTCTCTGAAAACTGAGAGCTACGGTTCTGCCTTCTGCTGTAGTTTCTGTTTAATCTCTTGGTTTTGCCTGAAGCCATGAAGTCTACCTCATAGTAGAGCCTTCTGGAGCCCCCACTTGCCAAAATGAAAACCATGTGCTTATGTGGGTTTCCTTTGTTTTTCTTTTTAAAGTTCTTCTCCATTATTTAATATAACTATTTAGTAATGCATAGGTCTTAAATAATAGTGTTCACATTGGCTGTTATCAATTAAGTCACATTAACACAAGCACTTGGGCTCAGAAGCAAACTTAACTCTGGATATGTTTAAAGTTGATTATGACATGCTAAAGGAAGCCAGAAAGTCTTTGAATTTTTACAAGTCACACAATACAGGATAATACATAAAAAGAATATCTATTTAGAATACTTAATACTCACTGTACTTTAAAGAATTTGTATTTGAAACACTTAATAGCTCTTTTTCATCCTCTCCTCCTTTCATGAAGGCAATTTATCAGTCTAAACTCACACCTTGGGTAGTGTTACTCCTGACCTGGGTTTAATGGTAGAAAAATCTAATTCACACTGAGGTTATATCACATTCCACAAACCTGAATGCAAATCACAGATGTGTACAGTGAGTCATGAAGGTGCTCTTTGCCTTCATTTGCGAGGAGTTAAGATAGCTTGGAGAAGAAGAATTGCAAGGGTATGACTTGGATTCTGGAAATCCAATCTACTTTTAATTATATCCAAACCAAAAAACTAAACCATTTGCTGTGCAGCCAATTAGACTCATGGTGACCCCATGTGCTTCAGGGTAGAACTTCATTCTGTTGGGTGTTCTTGGCTGCGATCTTATGGAAGCGGATTACCAGGCCTTTCTTCTGCAGTATTGCTGGATGGATTAGAACTGCCAACTGTTCATTTAATATTGAAGAGCAAACCATTAGATCACTCAAAGGACATTAATTATACCAATACAATATTTAAAAAATAAAATGTATTTTTTGCTTTTAAAATAAACCAGCCTAGTACAGCCTAATTAAGGAGACTTGGTGACACAGTGGTTAAGCACTCAACTGCTAAGCAAAAGGCAGACAGTTTGGATTGAACAGCCACTCTTCAGGAGAATGAGGAGGCAGGCTGCTTCATAAAGATTACTGCCTTGGAAACCCTATGAGATAATTATATTCTGTCCTATGAGATTACTATGAGTTGGAATCATCTCAATGGCAAAGGATTGACTGGTTAGTACAGTTAGGTTATTCTTTAGTATTCATTCATTCAAGTTTAATATTGCATAGCAAAGATTGAACAGTTTATAGCCAATGCAGCAAACTCAACAGAGGTGTTGGTTTGTATGTGTGTGTGTGTGTGTGTGTAGGGTTCCACTGTGACCTAATTTGCACAAATGCAAAGAACATCTAGCCTGCCTTCAAAACTAGTTGCTGTCTGGCTGACTTTAACTTATGATGACCCCAGAGTAGAACTGCCCCATAAATTTTCAATGCTCTATTTTTGAGAAGTAGATTGCCAGAGCTTTTTTCAAAGATATCTCTGGGTGGACTTGAATTTTCAACCTTTTGGTTTGTAGCTGGACACATTGACCATCTGTATCACCCAGGGACTCCAGTCTGCCTTTTTTGCCTTCTTAAAGTACTTTCTCCCACATCTAGGCATCCCCTTTCCTACCCTTCATAAAGCCAGTGTCTTTGACTGCAGGATGAGTGGAATGCCACTCTACAATGTGCTCCATAAATTAACTCTTCTCATTTTCCAGTACACATGCACACATGCACACGCACATGCAGAAGCCCCCCCCACCCCCACACACACACTCATCTCTTGTTTCCCACTGAGGATTGTCTCACTAGAAAAACAAATGAGCTAAACCAATTTTCAATTGGATGCTATTGGCTTGCCTCTGAACTCCAAATTTATGTATATCCAACTGCAAATAGGACATGTTACCTGTAAAACCAAACCAAACTCACTGCCATAGAGTCTATTCTGAGACTAAGGCAATTTAGACTAAGGCAATTCTGTCTCATAGTGACTCCTTCTTGGGTTTCCGAGGCAGTATCTCTATGGAAGTAGATTGCTCAACCTTCCTTCCGAGGAGTGGGTGGTGGGTTTGAACTGCCAGCCTTCTGGTTAGCAGTCAAATGTCTTAGGCGCTACGCCACCAGCCCTCCTGATAGCAACTCAAATTCAACATGTCTAAAACTCAGATTTACTTTGCTCTTCCTCTTATGATTGTTTATCTTGTTGGATGGCACAAATATTTGAGTGGTGCAAGGCATCTGATTGCTAACCAGAAGGCTGGCAGTTCAAACCCACCGCCATTCCTCAGAAGGAAGGTGGGGCAATCTACTTCTGTAGTGATACCTCCTCAAAAACTCAAGGAGGAGTTGCTATCAGTTGGTCCGACTCGACGGCAGTGTGTTTCATTTTTCTAATGGTTAATGTGCTTGGCTGCTAACTGGAAGGTTGGGAGTTCATGTCTACCTAGAGGTGCCTTCGAAGAAAAGCTGGCAATCTTCTGAAAAATCAGCCATTGAAACTGTGGAGTACACTCTATTCTGACACACATGGGGTTGTCTTGAGTTGAAATTAACTCAATGGCAACCGGTACTTTTTTCTCCAGACTTGTTTTTTGATACCCTCACTCTCATTCCTATGCCTCAGCCCACAGGTCACCCTGTAGTTTCCCATCCAAACAGGAGCTATTACATCCACCTATAAGCTAATTAAGCCATTCCCAGCTCCTATATTCTCACTCTGCACCAGCAAAGCGATTCTTCAGATACCTGTTCCATATGGTTTCCATGACCTCCCCAGCTTTTCTCTTAGATCATTGCTTTCTTTTTTGTTCTCCTGTGGCATGCCTAGTATAGTTGTTGCTAGGTGCCACTGAGTTGGCTGTGACTCATACTGACCCTAGGTACAACAGAACAAAACACTGCCCAGTCCTTTGCCAGCCTCACAATCTTTGCTGTACCCGAGTCCATTGTTGCAGCCATTGTGTCAATCCATCTTGTTGAGTTTTTCTTCCCCCAAGTATACATCTGTAAAATAAGGATTAGACTTTATAGCACTATGATTGACTTATCTTTCTCTCCTACTGTTTGGTTCTCCGAAGGCAGAAACATTGCCATACCCATCTGCCTATCATTAGTGCTGGGCAAAGAAGAGCTGCTTACTAAGTGTTAGTTGAGTGCAGTGACTGGATATTATAAGGGATAAACTTGTGAACTCTATTGATGACCTGGGTGGAGTCTATGTCCTGAACTTTTAGCCTGGTGGGCTCGAACAAATTCTTATGGAATTGAGATGAGTACTGAAGCAGAGAGAATTTCCAGTTTTGTGCAGTCGTACCTCCTCCCAAATCCAGCAAGATGGAAGAATGGCCCCCAACAATTTGGAGCACTGGAACATTAATTTTTAGTTGTTGTTGTTGTGTATGTGCTGTTGAGTCAGCCCCAACTCATAGCAACCTCTCCTTGGGTTTCCGAGGCAGTATCACTATGGAAGTAGATTGCCCAACCTTCCTTCCGAGGAGTGGCTGGTGGGTTTGAACTGCCAGCCTTCTGGTTAGCAGTCAAGTGCCTTAGGGCTACACTACCAGAGCTCCCTAATTTTTAGTTAACTGGGTCCTACTATAAGGAACTTTGGTGGTGCAGTGCCTAAGGCATTTGACTGCTAAACAGAAGGTTGGCAGTTCAAACCCACTAGCTGCTCTGTGGAAGGAAGACTGGGCGATTTACTTCCATAAAGATCTACTACCTTGGAAACCCAATGGAGATCACTATGAGTCGGAATTGACTCCATGACAGTGGGTTTGGTTTGGTTTGGTTAATTGTATGTTATAAGTTGTTCTGGTGGCGTAGTGGGTAAGGAATTTGGCTGCTAACCCCAAGGTTGGTGGTTCAAACTCATCATCTGCTCCATGGGAGGAAGATGAGGCAATCTACTTCTGTAAAGATTTATAGCCTTGAAAATGCAATGGGGGTCACTATGAGTCAGAATCAACTCGATGGCAGTGGGTTTTTGGTGACATTATATGTTATAGAGCCCCTGGGTAATGTAAATTTTTACCATGCTCAACAGCTATCTGAAAAGTTGGTGGTTTGAATCCACACAGAATGACCTTGAAAGAAAGCTCTGGCAATCTGCTTGCAAAAAATCAGTCATTGAAAATTCTGTGGGGCACAATTCTATTCTGATATACATGGTGTTCTGGTTACCTAGTGCTGCTCTGACAAGAATATACCACAAATGGGATGGCCTTAACAAATAAGAGCTTATTATTACAATTTGGAGGCTTTAAGTCCGAATGCAAAGTGCCAGGCTCTAGATGAGTGAAAGCTTCTTGACCTTGGGCTTCACCTTTGCCTCCTGCTTCTGGCCCACTGAAGCTAGAGGCATCTCTTCACTCAGGCTGCTGAGGCTAACAAGCTCAAGGTTGACAAATAAAAGGGCACGGTCCTGATGTTACCAAACCACATGGCAGACCATTAATTCAAGTCCATTGTAAGTCGCAAGGTCGCAGAGGATGGCAGGCTGCTGAACAACGACACGGGTACATGCAGGGTCCAAGTGTGCCATAAGCTAGAGTCTATCTCCAAGGCAGACCACATACCTAAAGCAGCTACTCAGCTGCTTGTGGTAGATCCCACCATGGAGCTGATTGCCAGTCTCATCATGGGGAATAACTACCACCAGCTGCCCAGCCACTCAACCAGGCCTAGCCAAGTTGACACACAAACATAACTACTCACATGGGGCCACCGTGAGTCGGAGGTGACTCAATAGCAACTACTTTGATTACATGTTATATGACTGAAACAATGTCAAATCAGTGAGCCAAAGAGGCTGATTGACCTTTCATCTCTAAAACTATAATTGCTACAAAGCCTTAAACCTTGCCTTCAAAACCTTAACTCTAGCCCAAGTCTACACTTTGTCTCTAAAAATATAATTAATCTGTTGGTGGATTTCAATTAAATGCTTGCTATGTAAGACAATGAAACAATATCAATTATTAATGTTTAGAGTAGACTTTAGAATGAGCAAAATTGATTCAATAAATATTATTAGGATAACTGGATAATCATTTGTGAAAAGTAATTTTCAAGTTTATTAAAGATTTAAATGTAAAATAGAACACAGTAGACAGACACATAGATAAGTATTAGTACATAAAATTAGAGAAATCCTGAGCATGACAACCAATGAAGAAATCATTTAACTAAATAAAAGCTAAAAATTTATTTTTTTTAAAATAAAATACAATCACATAAAAAGGCATTTATCATGTTTTATGAATTTAAGACACTATCAATTGCATGATGCAACCCTAATTTTTAAGTATCTTTTAAGAAAGAAAAGAAAAAAGGACCATGATATGTCATATATTGGAAGATGTGACTTGATTTTAAAGATGTTAACATGTAAAAAAATAAAGTGCCTCTTAGCATTGAGGAAGTATAGTAATACACTAGAAAAAAATTAACAACAAAACAGGCAGAAAACTGTCATCTGCTCACCTCTAATTGGCATGTGATTTGGTATAATCTTTCTGGATGCAATTTAGGAGTATGTATCAAAGTTTTTGAAACATTCATCCTTTTGACCTAGAAATTTTACTTCTTGGAATTTATGCTGAAGAAATAATCGAGAATGTAGAAAAAGATTAAGCTACGTATTTTTCCATTGCCATAATATTTATGAAACCCAAACATCTAGGAACAATTGAAATGTTAAGAACTCAGCGATTAGTTAAATAAATGATAACATTTCCATATCGGGGTATAGTCTTCAGTCATTAAAAATGATGCTGCAGCTGAAAAGTAATTAGCCTGGGAATATCTTTACTGAATGCTTTGATTCATTTTCCTAAGAAAATGTCTATGGATATGTGTGGTATATAGATAATAGTATAGAGAGGAAAACAAATTTGGAGCTAAATTTATGTGAGGTAGTTATGGAGGCTGGTATCATAATATGAATTTTATTTTCCTCTTTTTCTTGACTCATATATATTAGTTTTTTTTTAAAAAAAGTTATCTGTAAGAGCACAAAAATGAAAAATTATTTACAGTTTAAAATGAACGCATGAATTTAGTAGGTTTAAAAGATTATTTGACACATTAAGGAGAAATTTAAAATGATTGAAATAAAAATGTAAACTATGCCCTTGATTTTGGTCATTTGTGTAAAATCATTCCTTACACAAAGTCATGAGCCCCCTAGTATAAAAAACTGGTTTCTCCCATTTTGTTGCTGCTTTGATTAATAACAAGTCATATTCCTGTTTCTATCTTTGTGTCTCACATGTGTATTGAGACTCAAACCCCCTGCAATCAAATCCAACAGAATCCTGTGTGAAATTTCACAAACTATTTTTGAGAAGTAACCAGGCACTTAAAAATTAACAAGTATGCAGTGTAACCTGACCTTGAGTGTCACATTTTAACATCTGTTTTTCCTGTTGGAATACTTATTTGAGATTTGGCATTATTAAATAACAGGGGAAAATATCTTATTGTTACCATAGGTAACAGGGCAGTAACTTGAGGCTGATGAATTGACAAGCGTTGTCTGTATAATATAATTCAAATAAAGTCATAACATTTTGCCTATAGCCTTCATTTGTCAAGCACTTATGCATGTTTCTTCTCTGATAAATGAACTGCTAGGCTTTCTGACTGGTTAATAATAGTCCAATAAAAAGGGTGAGAAACAGCTTTTGGCCTTCCATTTAAAATTACTATCAGCAGTTTGGAGATTTAGGTATATAAGTAAATATTTTTTAAGTGATTCTGCAGTGAATTTTTTTTTTTTTTCTTTTCCTGATGAAAGAACTTTGAGTATTTGAAATCATATTTCTGGAAGTGGATTCCACATACTTGTAACAGAGCCAGTGTCCATGCTATTTGCTACAAACTCTGGGAACAAATTCTTATAAGAGATTATGAAAATAGTTATTTTGTCTTTCTTCCTAAAAACTATATAATAAAAGGCACAGATATAAAAGTAGACTACTTTGAAAAGACAATTAGTATAATTGATTAAGGTTTTTTCTTCTATTAAGGTCAATATGGAGATTTCCTATGCATCATTCCTAAAATGCAAATTTCATCATGTTAGTGCTAAATCTTTTAGTGATAGCTCCTTATTATCCTTAGGATAAAGCCCAAGCTCTCGATTATGGCTTACAAAGTCATACATGTGCTGGGATCTCCCTGGGTTCAATTTCATCTGCTGACCTTTCCCTTGCTACCCTGCACTAGACTCTACTTTTGGGGCATGGAGTATGCATTGCTCTCTTGCCCGCAAGACTTTGCACATGCTGTTCTTCCTGAAATTGTCTGGCCATTCATTTCCATTGCCTAGTCCCTGGTCCTCCAGCCTCTATACCCCAATCTATTTCTTATTCTGTCTCAAGCTCTTTGCATCATCTCTTGGTTTCCTATTTATTCTTCTTCTGTTTTAGCTGTCTGGCGTTTGCAGTGGGTCAGGTTCTTTAGCTCCTCTGTTCTGCCTAAGGGACTTTTCTGCAGCTTCTTCTTCCTACTCTGGGTGCCTTTGGCAGTATGCACAACTATAGACAGCCTTGGAGAGCCATACTCCAAGCGACCTCAACATGTGTGTGAGATGATAGGGTGGAACCTCTGCAAGCCACCAAATCAAAACAGCAAAGCTGAAAACTGGGTCAGGCAGATGTCACACTGAATTACCAAAGCTTGGGACAGAGAACTCAAAGCAAATGAAGCTGAGAATCAGATCAGAGTGAATAGGAGATAAATATGAGAAGGTGATGGGAAATATGAGGCAAGAAGCAATAAATTTGTGTGAAAGAGAAAGGGAGGGAATATGAGTACAAGTACACAATAAGCACAGACAAAATGTCCTGGGCAGCATTATGTTATTATGCAAAATACATATAGTTCTGGCATAGCAATCAAAAGCTTGGATTCTAGCTCATCCACTGACATGTGTGACCTTGGGAAAATCAGTTAATCTTATGATTTTAATGTCATCTGGACTTGGCTAAATCACAAACTCTCTGGGCCTGAATATTTTCAGTTATCAACTGAAGAATTGTGGTTAGATCTGCATTTGTCAAACTGGGTATACAAATATCCAGAGGCCCAAAGGAACGTGACAGGAGTTCACAAAGCTACAGGATGAAAATGTCACATCTTCCTGGAGCATTGATTTTAAAGGATGAAGCAGCTGAAAGCATATTTTTTAATCCAGAGAAAACGCATATACTGTGGTCAAATACAAAAGTCGCATACACTTTAAGGTTAAAATATGAGAATACAAAGAAATTATACTCATGGTCAGACCTTTGTAGATTCTTTCCCCTAATCTTGCTCCTCTTTACTGTTTGGGGCTTTTCAGTGGACATGCATGGGATATGACTACAGTATTACTCAGGTTTCTTCCAACTAAAATAAGAAGTTTTTTAAAAAATTACTCAAATAATGAGATACTATATTCATTTATGTTACAAATTATATGTAAGAGGAGGCTAGTCTAATGCATCAGATATGAACTTTACTGACATTAGTATCCTGCCTCTTTTAAATAAGTAAAATAATAATCTTAATATAACCAGCTACCACTTATTGGTCTGATGTTTTTGCTTCCTGAATATAGATATCTTGTATTTAAGTATATCTCTTGTGTGTTATCCTTGAAATGGGGCCAGAAGCTTTATGGCATTATGATCACATGGAGGAAAGTCTACAGTATATGACATGTAAGATTTAAAAACACTGACCTGTATTTTCTCTATGTCTTTCTATCACCTGAATTTATAACTGGTGGGATTTTTTTTTTTTTTTTTGAGGGGGGGAGTCTTTATGAGTTTTATCTTCCCAAAAACTCACTGCTGTAGAGTCAATTGTGAGTGATAGTGACCCCTCCTTGGGTTTCCAAGGTGGTATCTCTATGGAAGTAGATTGCCCAATCTTCCTTCCAAGGAGTGGCTGGTTGGTTTGAACCCCAACCTTCTGGTTAGCAGTCAAATACCTTAGGCACTATGCCACCAGAGCTCCCTCCAAAAATACAGCTAAGGTTAATTTTTCAAATATTCAAACATGAGGAAACAGAGCTTGGTGACAGTAATTGGGGCTCTTGATGTACCCACTCCAGTGATTTCTGTCTGCCAGAGCCACAAGTAGGTTGGTTCTGGAGCCAGTCAGTGGCAGCAGAGAAGTGCTGATGGATTAAAGCAACCCCAAACAGTCACTAGCTGCCAGTTGCCATGTTAATAAGAACCTCATGATTAAAAAAAAAAAAAAAGATTACATCTCCATACTAGGAGGGAAAGGACCAGATTGACATGGAACAGAGCTCCCATTTTATACTCTGCTTCATTCATGTGACCCTTATTCAAATTGCATTTTTTCATCTCATGAAATTCATTATGGACTTTGTTTACTGAGTGTTGTATTTAAGCCCTTGGAATAGTTTGCTGTCTGCAACAGGGGTGGCAGATAAGGAATGCTATCAGTGAATCTCACTGTGAGACATAATGGTGAAATGCTGCAATGCATGGAATTTTATTTGGGTCTGCAATTTAATAAATAATGGACTATCTGTAGGTCAGATCTAGTCCAGATCAGTCACTACCATCTGTCACCAAACTACAGCCAACTGGCAGCTGGTTGGTGGCCATTATGAAATCCATTAGTAATTTTAGCTCATTTCTTAATTAATGGACATACTTATGCACAGAACATTCCATAATTGACAATTTTCTTAAATGGCTTCATCCCTCTTCTATTACCTGGATATTCTTTGCTGCTGAAGAGCATGTCTTTTAGTTTAGGTTGCTACAGTGGGGATAAAGTTCTTTCTTGCTCTGTATGTATATGTGTATAATTTGCAAAGCCCTGGTAGGTTTTAAATGTGTTTCAGATAGCTTGAAGTAGAAAATATGATTCCCAAGGAGGCTTCTAGAGTTGGAAGCATTTCAAGAATGTCCTTTCATGAGGGATTTTAGAAATATGTATATATATGTTCTGGTCCCACATGAAAGCAAGTCTTATAGAAGGCTATGACCAAGGGAAGAAAACCTATCCATTAAATATGAAGAAAGCTGGCCTGAGTTTTTGGTTATTTTCCAGTCATTTTTTATTTATCTGAATGATTCCATCCACCACAAATTGACAGAGGAAAGGACTTCCTCTTTTTGGGTTGCCAGTAAGCACAGTTTGCTACCAGTAAATTCTCCCAAATAATAAGCATGATGAATAACAATCAATTGGGAAAAAAAAAAGATAAACATAAAACAGGTGGACAGCTGTAGAAACAAAATAAGCATGCAGTTATTCAATTTAAAGAAATGCTAGCTCACACTCACTAAAATGTAGGAGAGTCTCTTGGCAGTTCTGTGTTTTACATAATAAATACACATATGATCAAGTGAAATAGACTTTGTGATCAAATGAAAATAAGAAAATAATGTTCAACCATCCCCATGCTATGACTACATAGCTCATGTAAGTGCTTCTTGGGAACAGTGACTCATTCAATATAAAAACAGTCCATTTTTGACCAAATACAGTTAATTCCAGAAAGCAGTCAACCCACTTTCATGAAAATGAATTTTTTTCACTTCTCAACTGGTTGTTGTGGAATCATATTGACACAAACAATAAATGGAATGAAACTTTGAAAACCGCATTGTTTATCCACTTTAGATAGAGCTGGGCCTCAACTCTCTCTGATTAATCTGCATTTTCTTCAGAGGCTTGAGGTCCTTTGAATAGAACCTTCTAGGAGCCTGGATCAGAAGTGGTGCTCTCAGAATCTCATCAATTGGAGTGCAGATGCTGTGAAGATCACAGCTGGGGTGATGGCCCCGGGGCCAGAGAGTGTTCTGTTCTCCACCATCTCATTCAGTTTTCACCTCAGATGAATCTGGAATACAGGCTATGGGCCATCTTTGTGCCAATGTAAGAAGTTTCTTACAGGGAATTGATGTCATGAGGAAATTAAGTCAGATTCAGGGGCAAATGCTTTATTTTGTACCTAAGCCTTATTGATAGTTCCATTTCAGGAAGCAGCATTGGAAAAAACAACTGTACCCTGTATGTCACCCCCAGTTGCTAGCCACATAAAGCTTCCTTTTCCTGGATCGGCAGTGAATGAATGCAGGACAATACTCAATTATTTATTCATAGATTTCTTCATCAAATGAGTGAGAAAATTAAGAAAAAAAATTAACACAAGTCTTGGTAATGTTTTCAACCTACCAGAACCTATAAACCTGAGCATACTCTACAAGTCCAAATCAAATAAATACAATTTGTATCAGATTAGTGTAGACATGGGACACCTACTATCTCTTTATGGGGGGTTTTGGTGTTAGCCTTGCTTAAACCAGCTGTGATTAGATGAAGACTCAAAAGACAAAGCAAAATAAAACCATCAAACATGTTCTTCTCATTGTTAAAACCTCTTTAAAAAATTATACCAGTTTTTAAGACTCAAAATTGACTCATGGTGACGCCTTGTGTGTCAGAGTAGAAGTGTGCTTGGCAGGCTTTTCAATGGCTGATTATTTGGAATTATAATGCTGAGCCTTTCTTCTAAAATGCCTCTGTTATGTGCGGTGAAGTCAGACCCCACTCAGAGCGACCCCTCCTTGGGTTTCCGACGCACTATCACTATGAAAGTAGATTGCCCAACCTTCCTTCTGAGGAGTGGCTGGTGGGTTTGAACTGCCAGCCTTCTGGTTAGCTTTAGGTACTACACTACCAGAGCTCCTAAGATGCCTGTAGGACAACTAAAATTGCCAACCTTTTGGTTAGCAGCTGAGTACATAAGTACTTGTGCCATCCAGAGACTAAATCCTCCTCATGACAACATAAAAACAAATTAAAAAAATCTTCCAAATCTATTACTTTATCTATTTAAATAATATTTTACTGTGTTTTTGGTGAAAGTTTATGCAGCAAGTTACAGTCCCATTTGCAATTTATGCAAAAATTGTTCAGTGACATTAGTTAAATTTTTCATAATGTGTCAGTTTTCTCTTTAATTGTGTTCTGGTTGTTCCAGTTCCAGTACTCTAGTTTTCCTGCCCCTTTATCTTCTCATCTTTTTTGTATCATACAGATTTTTATTTTTTAAATTTTTTATTAGAGCACCATACTTACAGGTAATATCCTTTATTTTATATACCACTCTGCTATTTGCTGAAATAGCGGAGTGGTATATAAAATAAAGGATATCATTTACTATGGTCATGTGTTCGCAACACCCACATTCAATGCCACTTTTCCTATCACCAAAAATGACAAATATCTGTGATTTAAAGCATGCTTCCCTCTCTCCTCCATCTCTCCCTGGAACTACCAATGCACATTGGTCTTTCCAATTCCAGACCCGACAGGTGACTACGCATCATAGCTTTGGGAGATTCACCAGTCTTTATTAGACCACTAAGCCTGTTTATTATTATTATTATTTTATGATTTTGAGGTTTGTTCCACACTTTTTTCACGCTTTATCTAGTATCTCTCATTTTGATCCTTTTCCGAGAGGTTGACAGTAGTAGCTCGGTACCATCTAGTTCTTCTGGTCTCAGGGCCATATATGCTGAGGTTTGCATGTCTAGTCCCTTGGACTAATTGTTTCCTCACGTCTTCATTCTTCTTTGCTCTGAATGAGGAAAGACCCATCTTTGCATCTAGATGGCCACTTGCAAGCTTTTAAGACCCCACTCAATACTCACCAAAGTAGGATGTAGAACATTTTTGTGTAGTATGTTGTGCCAATTGAGCTTGCTGTCCCCTTTGACCCTGGCCCTGAGCCTATGGACCCAGTGACTCATGCCCTCAGGATATTTGGCTGTGGCTAAGAATTTATCATAACTTTGTCCATTGGCTATATTATATATAAAGATATGCTTATAGCACATATAAATACATATATAGGAATATTGTCTGCCAAACTTATATATATTCATGAATACATTTCCTTTTGCCTAGACATACCTGATCATTTAGCCTGTTTTCCTATGTATCCACCCATAGATTAATGTTTGTTATTACTGATAATGCAGTGTTGTGTATGTAAATGTGTTTGTCTTGGTTCTCTGTATGTCTTATTATTCTTAAAGGTTTCTATTTCTTGGAAAGATATAGAGTGTCAATAAATAAATAAGCTTAGAAACACATTATTAGGAAATATGGGTTGGTAAAGCTACTTTAAATGGAGTCCTGGTGGAACTGCTAACTGAAAGATCAGTAGTTTAAACCCACTGGCTACCTTGTAGGAGAAAAATAGCAATCTGTTTCTATAAAGTTTACAGCTTCGGGAACCCTATGGGGAGATCTACCCTGCCCTATAGAGTTGCTATGAGTCAGAATTAACTCCATGCCAATGAGTTTAGTTTGGGTTGTTTTCTTATAAAGCTACTTTGGAGTCCCTAGGTGGTGCAAATGGTTAATGAACTCAGCTGCTAACCAAAAGGTTAGAGGTTTGGTACCTCAGAAGAAAGACTTGGTGATCTATTGCCAAAAAATCAGCCATTAGAAATTTCATGAGCACAATTCTATTCTGACACATATGACTTGTTGGCAATAGGTTTCTGACAGTGGTAATGTTTCAGTGGTAGAATTATTCCCTTCTATATGGAAAATCTGGGTTCAGTTTTGGGCCAATATTTCTCATGTGTGAGAGTTCTGGTGGCATAGTGCCTAAGGCATTTGGCTGCTATCCAGAAGGCTGCCGGTTCAAACTCACCAGTCATTTCTTGGAAGGAAGATTAGGCAACCTACTTCCGTAGTGATACCACCTCGGAAACCCAAGGGGTCACTATGAGTCAGATCCAATTTGACAGCAGTGAGTTTGTTTGTTTTTGTATACCTCATGTGCATTCACTACCACTGGTCTGTCAGTGGAAGGTTTTGTGTTGCTATGATGTTGAACACATTTCAGTGGAGCTTCCAGACTAAAACAGACTGGGAAGAAAGGCCTGGTGATCTACTTTAGAAAATAATTAAATGAAAATCCTATAATCAAAATGGTTCACTTTGCAACTGTTCATGAAGATGGTGCAGGACTGGATAGCATTTCATTCCTTTCTGCATGGGATCTTCATGAGTCTGAGCTGACTCGACAACAGCTAGCAACAACAACAAAAGCTACTTCAGGAATATCTTCAAAAAGGATGACTGACTGAAACATTCAACTTTATGCTTGTGTAAAAGGGATTTTTTTCATAGTTTGACATAATAGCAATTAGTAAAATCTTGAATGAATGAAGGAGTAGATAGTTTCATAATACACTTCTGCATGTGTTCAATACATAGATATTTCTTCCTTAAGTTGAGTTTCCTTTTCCTAGTTCACTTTTTCTACCACATCTTTTCAATATACACTTCCGAGGTGAAGTATTCTCCTTTTTTTTGGTCAGTAAAATGTGAGTATGGCACAATGAGGCAATATCTTTCAATCTGATAAAGTTATTTATAAACCATATAAATCATAAACAACATCTGTACTCTCAAGTAGTGTTTGCCATCTGAAATGAATCAACCAATAGTGCTGTGTAAGTGATTTGCTTCCCAGATCAGCTACCCTGGGGTCCAAATTCAGAAAGCAAACTGGCAGAGTTTTCTATGAACTTTTTTTATAGGGCTTTTGAAACTTCTAACTAACTAAAATAATAAGGTGCCTCTGACTGTGAAGATTGGGGTCATAACACTTCATGAAGTACACCAGGTGCACTTCCATGAGGTTAGACCTGAGGCACTAACACTGGCACTGGATACAACACGAATACCAATTCAATGAAGCACACATGGGCTTGACTCCATATTAACTATCTTTGTGACTTGTGAAAAGATTTACCTTTTGTGAGCTTCAGTGTTTCCCACATGGCATGAGTCTAGAAGGAATTGAGGACTGTGAAGAGCCTGGCATTCCCCATTGCCTCTAGCTGTGTTAATCTCCTTCTCCTCCCTGCCCACCCCCCACCAGCAGGCATAGGGTCTGCTGCTGCTTCTTTTCTTTTTGCTTCTATTTGCAGAAAAATACAAAATACATAGATTCCTCCAAGGATCATTAAACAGGTGTCCATGTACTTCTGGAATGTCCTGTCACATTGAAGTCACAGTGGTCTGTGAGACATTGAGGAACCGTTTCTGGTAATGGACTCCTGCCTCTGATACTAACTTTGAATGAAATAATAAGGTTACATGAAATCTCTGACTCATTTGGTGTTGAAGATTATTATAGTGAAAAGAGATCTGGTGGCACGGTGGTTAAAATATTTGGCTGCTAACCAACAGATCAGTGGTTAGAACCCAGCAATTGTCCCACAGGAGAAACACCAGGTAATCAGCTCCTGTAAAGATTTACAGCCTTGGAAACCCTATGGAGCAGTTCTATTCTGTCCTATAGTGTTGATATGAGTCAGAATTGATTTGATGACAGTGGGTTTGTTTTTGGGGTTGTGTTGTGAAAAAATTTACTATGACTTTCCAGGATACTTTCCAGGACACTAGAGTTACTGGCACAGTGGCTGCAATGATGGGCTCAAGCTTAGCAAGGATTGTGAGGATGGCACAAGACTGGGAAGTGTTTTGTTCTGTTGTTCATGGGGTTGCTGTGAGTTGGCGCTGACTCTACAGCACCTAACAACAACAAAAACAGAGTTACTTTACTATACATTTGGCACACCATTAATTGAGGCAGATATTGAAGATTTTGTTCTCTGAACCACTATACACTTCAATTGTCTTTTACTGTTTGTGTCTTCATAATTGGGGATCTTATTCACCTCTATTTACCAGTGCCTATGACCTAATAGATGCTTGGCTGAACCAACGAATGGATTGATATTTATGTATTTCCTAAAAGGAGTCAAGTCAGTTTATAATAAAACCTACATGAAAAGAGCAATAAAAGCTAATCTAAGAAAAAAGGTGAACAGACACCAGGTGAAGAAAATTAAAAGATATTTATGCCAAGGACCTGGGATGAGACCACATGAGCAATGGATTTAAATGTAAAGAAGACAAAAAAATGAAAAACATACTTGATTATATTATCCTCTTATTCTGAGAAAAGAAAACACACAGTGGGGATTTCTTCACATGGAGGCACTTGCATGTGGCAGGATATTGCAGATGGCTGTTGCCACATCTGGCCCTATTTATGTTTATCTGGTATTCTTGATCATTCCTCTGTCCAATTAAGATGGTCTGGGGCTGTATGTAACTGTAACAGCCTGGAATCTACAGCCCAAGCAAAGCAAGTTATTTACTCATCTCTCCTCTAAAGTTAGCACAATGCAATTTGAATATGTATTATACACAGACACAGACACACACACACACACACACATATATATGCAAACATACATGTGTATACATAGAGATAAGAATATAGAAATAGGTATAAATATGTCATATGCATGAAAGCCAAATTTATAGTGGAGCCAACTCTATAACTTTTATTTTTTAAAAAGACGAGTTAGAAATACAGAAAACACTAACAAACTTATTTCTATTTAAGGTTTGAGAAAACAAAAAGAAAAATATATTTAGACATCTATTTTGTCACTGTAAAAGGATCCTTTCATTGCATTTTCCAAAAGTCCATTTTTATAGACACATAAAAGCTTTAGAAATACTCAAAAGGGTTAAAAGTGGAAATGCCAAACTGGAGCTGTGCTTTCTCAGAGAGAAGCTGTGGTGGAGGTGCTCACCTCTTAGAACGCCTTCCCCCACCTGTTCCTCACTTCTCATTGCAGCCTGGCCTTGCCTTCCTTTCCCAGAGTTTCTGCATCTGATGGTTTTGTCTTGCAGTCATATTCTGCAGTCTTCTTATTCAAGGTGTGTTTTGTCAGTATCAGTATCACCTGGTGGCTTGTTAGGAATGTAGTGTCAGAAATATCAGTGTAGTGAACCAGCTCTCAAGAGATCTAACGCATGTTAGAGTTTGAGAAGCACAGATACAGAAGACACTTAATATTGAGTGAATGAATAAATGAATGAATGAAAAAAGTGTGACTCTCTTTCTTTAGAATACACTTTTACAGGTGACATGTTAATCTGAAATTATCATCCTAGAATCTTAATATCCAAATGATGTAATGCATCTTCTGTCCTGCTAGAGGGGGACTGGTTTAGGTTGTTTTTAATCTTTTGAGTTCCTGCTTGCTCACTTTTCTTTGTAAAAGTTTTTGCTTCTAGTCAAAAAACCTACTTAGGTATGTGGATAACATGGCATATTAAGGATCATACAAGAGATTAAGTGGTAGAAACCTCTACACTCTTTTCCACAGACTTCTCAAGCCTTCTCATTTTTACCCCTTCTCTTTCTCTTTTAGCTATTAAATTTACCAGAACTCTGTCCCTACAGTGAGCCCTGGTAGTGGAGTGGTTAAAGCGTTTGGATACCAACCAAAGGATTGGTGGTTTGAGCCCATCAGCTGTTCTGTGGAAGAAAGATAGGATAGTCAGCTTCCATAAAAATTTATAACCTTGGAAACCCAATGGGGGTCACTATGAGTTGGAATGTATTAGATGGCTCTAAGTTTTTTCTTTTTTGGGGGGCTCTGTCCCCATACTTGGCTTATATGCTCACTTCTGCTGTTGTTAAGTGCTGCCAAATCGTCTCTGACTCATAGCGACACTATGTACGATAGGGCAAAATACTTCCCGGTCCTGTGTCAACCTCACAATCCTTGCTATACCTGAGTCCATTGTTGCAGCCATTGTGTAAATCCATCTTCCTGAGGGCCTTTCCCTTTTTTGTTGACCCTCCACTTTACCAAGCACAATTGCTTTTTCCAGGGAATAGTCCCTTCTGACAACATGACCAAAGTAGGTAAGATAAAGTCTGTCCATTCTTGCTTCAAAGGGGAATTCTGGCTGCAATTCTTCCAGGACAGATTTGTTAGTTCTTTTGGCAGTCCATGGTACTCCCAGTGTTCTTTGCCAACACCACAACTCAAAAGCATTAACTCTTCTTCAGTCTTCCTTGTTAATTGTCCAGCTCCCACATGCATATGAGGTGATTGAAACACCATGACTTGGGTTAGGTGCACCTTAGTCTTCAAGGAGACATCTTTGCTCTTCAGCACTTTAAAGAGGTCTTTTGCAGCAGATTTGCCCAGTGCAATACATTGTCTGATGTCTTGACTGCTCTTTCCAATAGTGTTGATTGTGGATCCAAGTAATATGAAATCTTTAAGACGTTCAATCTTTTCTTCATTTATTGTGATGTTGTTTATTGGTCAAGTTGTGAAGATTTTTATTTTCTTTATATTTAAGTGTAATCCATACTGCAGACTGTAGTCCTTAATCTTCATCAGTAAGTGCTTCAAGTAATCCTCACTTTCAGCAAGCAAAGTTGTGTCATCTGTATATTGGAGGTTGTTAATGAGTCTTCCTCCAATCCTGATGCCACTTTCTCCTTCATATAGACCTGCTTCTTGGAATATTTGCTCAGCACACAGATTGAATAAGTGTGACAAAGGATACAACCCATATGCATTCCCTTCCTGACTTTAAACCATGCAGTATCCCCTTGTTCTGTTTGAAAAACAGCCTCCTGGTCTATGCACAGGTTCCTGATAAGCATAATTAATTGTTCTGGAATTCCCATTATTTTCAGTGTTATCCATAATTTGTTATGATCCACACAATTCAATGCTTTTGCATGTTCAATAAAACACAAGTAAACATCTTTCTGGTATTCTTTGCTTCCAGCCAATATCCATCTGACATCAGCAATGATATCCCTCATTTCACATCTTCTTCTGAATCCAGCTTGCATTTCTGGAAGCTCTCTGTCAATATACTGCTGCAACCATTTTTGAATTATCTTCAGAAAGATTTTACTTGCATGTGATATTAATGATATTGTTTGATAATTTCACATTCTGTGGGATTGCCTTTCTTTGGAATGGGTACACATATAGATCTCTTCCAGTCAGTTGATCAGGTAGCTGTCTTCCAAATTTCTTGGACTAAACGAGCTAGGGCCTCCAGTGGGACATCCAAATGTTCAACGGGTATTTCGTCAATTCCTGGTGTCTTGTTTTTCACCACTTCCTTCAGTATATCCTTGACTTCTTCCTTCAGTACCATTGGTTCTTGATCTTATGTCACCTCCTGAAATAAATGAACATTGACCAATTCTTTTTGGCACAGTGATTCTGTGTATTCCTTCCATCTTCTTTTGATGTTTCTTGCATCATTCGATGTTTTCCCCATAGAACCTTTCAGTATTGGAACTTGAGGCTTGAATTTTTTCTTCAGTTCTTTCAGCCTGAGAAATGCCAAGCATGTTCTTCCCTTTTGGTTTTCTAACTCCAGGTCTATGCACATTTCATGATAATAATTAACTTTGTCTTCTTGAGTTGCCCTTTGACATCTTTTGTTCAGCTCATTTATCTTGTCATTTCTTCTATTTGCTTTAACTAATATCCATTCCAGAGCAGCAAGTGTCAGGGTCTCTTCTGACATATATATATATATATATATATATATATATAAATTTTTTTTTCCCCTCCCCTGTCTTTTTAATAACCTTTTATTTTCTTCATAGATGATGTGCTTGATGTCATCCCACAATTCCTCTGGCTTTTGGTCATTGGTGTTCAATGCATCAAATCTATTCATCAGGTGGTCTCTAAATACAGGAGGATATATTCAAGGTCATATTTTGAATCTTGTGGACTTGTTTTAATTTTCTTCAACTTCAACTTGAACTTGCATATGAGCAGTTGATGGTCTGTTCCACAGTCAGCTCCTGGCCTTGTTTTGGCTGAAGATATTGAGCTTCTCAATTGCCTCTTGCCACAGATATAGTCAATCTGATTCCTGTGTATTCTGTCTGGTGAAGTCCACAAGTATAGTTGCTGTTTGTGTTGTTGAAAAATGATATTAGCAATGAAAAAGTCATTGGTCTTGCA
Organism: Orycteropus afer afer; assembly: GCF_000298275.1. NCBI lineage: Eukaryota > Metazoa > Chordata > Mammalia > Tubulidentata > Orycteropodidae > Orycteropus > Orycteropus afer. The sequence goes on along the minus strand of NW_006921664.1, from coordinate 9,893,799 downwards.
AAATTCTATCATGCAATCTCCAGCATCATTTCTATAATCAAGGCCAAATTTTCTAACTACCAGTGATTTTTCTTTGTTTCCAACTTTTGCATTCCAGTCACCAGTGATAATCAACACATCTTGATTAAATGTTTGGTCAATTTCAGACTGCAGAAGTTTGTAAAAATCATCAACTTCCTCATCTTTGGCTTTGGTGGTTGGTGTGGAAATTTGAATAATAGTAGTATTAACTGGTCTTTCTTATATGCATATGGATATTATGCTACCAATATACCATTGTTCTTCAGGACAGATCTTGAAACATTCTTTTTGATGATGAATGCCATGCCATTCCTTTTCAATTTGTCATTCCCAGCATAGTAGATCATATGGTTGTCTGATCCAAATGGCAAAAACAGTCCATTTCAGCTAATTAATGCCTAGGGTTTCAAACTTTATGCACTCCATTTCATTTTTGATCATTTCAAATTTCACTAGATTTATACTTTGTATAAGAGCCATGGGAATCTGGGTAATACTACATCATCCATGAAGAAAACAAGAGGCCATTAGAAAGATGAGAAAGGAAGGAAAACAAAATGGATGTCAGAAGAGACTCTGAAAATTGCCCTTGAGAGAGTAGCTAAAGCAAATGGAAGAAATGACAAGATAGGGATTCAAAATGGAGTCTTGCCAGTGAGCAGCATGTTTTTTCCCCCCCTCTGGCATCTAAGGATTTTGAAAACTAAGTACAACAGTTTGGATTAGGAACTTTGGTGCTATGAACAGCTCACTGAATCAGAGTGCACCAAACACAGAAGAGCATAATTAGAGGAAAGGCACAGGGAGATTATTTAGGAAACAGCTACTGGTGGCAGATGGAGGGGCATCTGAGAAAGACCATTGTAAACTTTCCTGAGGCAGTCACTGTCTGCTGGGAGAGGGCAGCTTCCTGAGATCCCTGAGCCAAGAAGGTATACTAGCAGCATACCAGTGACCACTACAATATTCCAGCAGGCAGCGGCAGAGACCAGCCTCCAGCAGCTGATTTTGTCGGTAATTTGAGTCATCTGGGTCATCTGGGTGCAGGCAGGCATGGGCAGCACTCCTGAGATTCAGGCAGAGCTCTCACTGTTGCGACAGAAAGGCTGGTTCCCTCCCCTCTCAGCAGATCACAGAGTGGGCTTGGGTCAGACTGGGAGACACTGTGCTTTTCTTTGCCACAGATATCAGGACCTCAGGTCACTAACAGGTACTCCACTGACTCCAACACAGCCAAAATTGAGCTCATCTTTGGTGCCGCAGGTGGGCAGTATCACAGACAAATTCCAGAGCTGGCCATTAGCGGTCTGGTGGGATTGTGTCAGCACCATGGGCAGATGGGGCACGGGGAGCAAAGAAACCGCAGCTGAGTGCGGTCCCGTGAATTTTGCCTTGGAGCTGTGCTTTGGTGCTGTGGGGCTGTGGAGGCAGGGTCTTTGAGTGTGCCTGAAATTGGCAGAAATTTGTGACCCTCTAACAATAGGAATCTTTCCTGAGGTTAAACCACGGTCTTGCAAATAAATACATCATCAATAATAGCCTGCTCAAAGCCCTAGAAACCGACCCTAGCAACACCAAGCTTTCCATCTTCTGCTCCCACCTTCTCCACCAATAACTTCACTCATTCAATAGAAGAAATCATATTCAGCCAATTTCCATAAAACCTCCCATTTCGAACTCTAAAACTTCTTTACGAAAAACAGAAACACAAATCCACACTACACACAGTGATTCCACCATCACAAAGAAAACAACAGAGTGACCCAACACACCTGAATCAATAATAAAATAAAACACACCAGCTTCACCTTTTCAAAATATTAAACCATAAAACCAAGAAAAACAAATCAACATGTAACCAGCAGCTAGAGACAATCTAAAGAGACAGCGCTCTACCAGATTCCAAGGGCTTAAGAAGAGGTTCTGCTTTCCAGTAACCCCAAGAACTCTCTGGACCTGCACTACATGACTGAAAAGGTCCTAGTTTACACCTTCTTTTTTAAATTTAATTTAATTTTATTTTCTTTCTCTCATTGTTAACCCTGTTCCTTGTAGTTTTTTTTTTTCTTCCTGTTTGTTAGTTTGTTTTCTTTCTTCATTACTCTCCTTCTCTACCTTTTTTCTCTTAGTGACCTACTCCCAGATACTGCATATTTACCTCTTTTGTTCTTTTCTCCACTTTTTCTTTTCTTTGGGTTACTGTTCTTGTGTGATTTCAGGGTGTATTTTTTGTCCATGTGCTTTTAGTTTTCTCAATGGTTATTCAATTGTAGTTTTTGCTTAACTGAGTAGGAGACAGCAACAGTCCCCATAAGATACAAGTACACCCACACCTCCTGCAACTTCATTAACTGAGCAAGAGGCAGCACCTCGTTCTTCACCAAGAGGCCAACGATAAAAAAAACACCAAGAAGACCCTGAATCACTCTTGGCTGCTCTTCACAAACAATTAACAGAGATCTTAATACAATACCATGATGCCTCAGAGACAACAGACCATCACAGTCCACACAAAGAGGAAAGATTAAGTGGTAGAAACAAGGAAACAGGTTACAGACTCAGAACACATCCCTGAGAAAGAAGTAGCATTGGAACTCTCTGATAAGGAATTCAAAAGATCATATTTAGGTATCTGAAAAGGATTGAGAGACAGACCAAAGAAAACACAGAAAAAACCTGAGAAGAATTTTGGAAGAAAATACAAGAACAAAATGACAAAATAATTGAAAAAATTGAAATGATTCTAAATATAAAGATAGAAATCCAGAAGATTAATACTAAATTGTTAGAAATAGATAACACATTGGAAGGGCAAAGGGGTAGAATTGATGCACTGGAAAACAGAATTAATGAGATTGAAGACAAATACCTGAATACTTCCTTGGAAAGGGATCAGTCAGAAAAAAAATCAAGACAAAATGAAGAAAGCTTAAGGTTCATGTGGGATACCATCAAAAGAAATAATCTATGTGTCAATGGAATTCATGATCAGCAGGAGAAAAATAAAACCACTGAGAAAATCGTCCAAGATTTGCTGTAGGAGAGCTTCCCTAATATGATGAAAGAGGAGAACATATCCATTCAGGAAGTCCAATGAACCCCAAACAGGATAGACCCCAAAAGAAAATCACCAAGCCATATCATGATCAAACTCACCAAAATCAAGGACAAAGACAGAATCCTGAGAGCAGCACGGGAAAAACAGAAAGTTACATACAAAGGTCAGCCAGTAAGAATAAGCTCTGATCTCTGAGCAGAGACCATGCAAGCGAGAAGACAATGGGATGGTATATATTAAACCATGAAAGAGAAAAATTTTCAACCAAAAATTATATACCCAGCAAAATTGTCCCTCAAATATGATGGTGAAATTAGGAGATTTCCAGCTAAGCAGAAACTAAGGGAATTTGTTAAAACCAGACCAACCTTACAAGA
>NW_006921664.1:9887700-9889074 GCF_000298275.1 Orycteropus afer afer | reverse complement strand
ATAAATTTAAAAACATTGAAATACTGCAAAGCATATTCTCAGATCATAATGCTATCAAATTAGAAATCAACAATAGGAAGATCAACAGAAAAACAGTAAACAAAGGGAAAATGAACAATACCCTCCTAGAGAAAGGCTGGAGAAGAGAAGAAATAAAAATTGAAATGAAAAAATTCCTTGAATCAAACGAGAATGAAAAGAACATACCAAAATCTTTGGGACACAGCAAAAGCAGTGATCAGAGGCCAATTTAGAGCATGAATGCACACATCAAAAAAAGAAGAAAGAGCCAAAATCAACACTTGAAACCAACATCTCCAACAATTAGAAAAAGAACAGCAAGAAAAGCCCACAGTCACCAGAAGGAAGGAAATAATCAAGATTCGAGTAGAAATCAATGAAACTGAAAACAGAAGGGCAATAGAAAAAAAAAATCAGTAGAACTAACAGTTGTTTTTTTGAAAAGATCAATAAAATTGACAAACCTCTGGCAAATTTAACAAAGAAAAAAAGGGAGAGAATACAAATTACACAAATAAGAAATGAAATGGGTGACATCACAACAGAACCAACTGAAATCAAAAGGATAATATCAGGATACTATGAAGAACTGTACTTCAACAAATTTGAAAATCTGCAAGAAATGGACAGATTTCTAGAAACACATGATGTACTTAAATAATCACAGACTGATGTGGAAAAGTTGAACAGGCCAATCACAAAAGAAGAAATTGAACAGGTCATCAAAAATTTACCAACTAAAATAAGTCCTGGCCCAGATGGTTTCATCAGAGAATTCTACAAAGCATTCAGAGAAAAACTGATACCAATCCTACTCAAACTATTCCAAGACATAGAAAAGGATGAGATTCTCCCTAACTCATTTTATGAAGCAAGCATAACCATGATACCAAAACCAGGCAAAGACATCACTCAAAAGGAAAACTACGGACCAATATCCCTCATGAATATAGATGCAAAAATCTTCAACAAAATCTTAGCCAATAGATTCCAACAACATATCCAGAAAATCATTCATTATGACCAAGTGAGGTTCATATCAGGCATGCAACGATGGTTCAACATTAGAAAAACAATCAATGTCATCCACCATGTAAATAAAACAAAGGAGAAGAATGACATGATCGTATCAATTGATGCAGAAAAGGCGTTTGATAAAATGTAACACCCATTCTTGATCAAAACTCTCAGCAAAATAGGAATAGAAGGGACATTCCTCAACATAATAAAGGACATCTATGCAAAACCAACAGCCAACATTATTCTCAATGGAGAAAGACTGAAACCATTCCTCTTGAGAACAGGAACCAGACAAGGATGCCCGCTATCACCACTTCTATTCAACATTGTACT
>NW_006921664.1:9885284-9887025 GCF_000298275.1 Orycteropus afer afer | reverse complement strand
AAAGTAAGAGGTCTCACACTGCCAGATCTCAAAACATACTATACAGCCACAGTAGTCAAAACTGCCTGGTATTGGTTTGATGACAGATACATAGACCAATGGAATAGAATTGAGAACCCAGAAATAGATCCATTGACCAATGGTCAGCTGATCTTTGACAAAGGGCCTAAATCCATTAAATGGGGAAGAGATTGTTTAATAAATGGTGCTGGCAAAACTGGAGATCCATTTGCAGAAAAATGAAATAAGTTTTGTACCTTACAGCATACACAAAAACGAACTCCAGATGGATCAAAGACTTAATTGTGAAACCCAAAACTATAGATTTTCTCAAGGAAAAACTGGGGGCAAATTTAGGGGCCCTAATATATGGCATAAATAGACTATCAAGCATAACTCAAAATGCACAAACAGCAGAAGAAAAATCAGATGACCTTCTAAAGATTGCATTTTTGTGTGCTTCCAAAGACCTCCAAAACGGTCAAAAGAGAACCTACAGATTGGGAAAAAATATTTGATAATGACATATCTGACAAGGGACTTATCTCTAGAATTTATAGAAAAGTCCAGCATTTCAATAACAAAAAGATGAACAATCCAGTTAAAAAATGGGCAGAAGACATGAATAGACACTTCACCAAGGATGATATTCATGCGGCCAACAAACATATGAAAAAATGCTCATGATCACTAGCTGTTAGAGAGATGCAAATCAAAGCAACAATGAGATACCATCTTGCTCCAGCAATAGTAGCAAAGTTCAATGAGACAGAAAATAACAAATGCTGGCAAGGATGTGGAGAGATTGGAACTCTCATACATTGCTGGTGGGATTGTCAAATGGTACAACCATTGTGGAAAGCAGTATGGCAATTCCTTCAAAAGTTGGAACTAGAAGTACCATTTGACCCAGCTATTCCATTACTAGGTATATATCCTAAAGAAGTGAGAGACATGAAAGAACAGACATATGCACACCCATGTTCATTGCAGCACTATTTACAATAGCCAAAAGATGGAAACAACCTAGGTGTCCATCAACTGAGGAATGGATATCCAAACTATGGTACATAAACACAATGGAATACTATGCAACCCTAAAGAATAATGTAGAAACTGCAAAACACCACATAACATGGATGAACTTGGAGGACATTATGTTGAGTGAAATAAGTCAATCACAAAAGGACAAATATGGTATTAATCCGTTATTGTAATAGTCAAGGAAACGTTTATCTATGGAAGACCATTTTCTTTGTTGGTTACCAGGGATGGAATGGGAGGGGAGGGAATACTGTTAGAGAGATAGAGATAAGTTTTGATTTGGGTAAAGAAAATGGTAATGTACCAAATGTGAGTGTTCAATATAGTGGCATTGAGGAAGAGAAAGACATAGTAAGGTGCGTGAGAAGTATAGACAACAAAGATGAACCCCTTTGCACATATAGTACGGTATGCTCAGTGAAGGCAAACACGGGCATATGTGTGGATAGATGGGTGGACAGGCTGAAATATTAGATATGTATATGAAGTGGTGAGTGCACTGAAGAACAGGTATAGTGTTGGCAGAAATTGATCCAATAACTTTATGTGTATGATCTGAATTCCCAGGTGTATAATGGGGCTGACAAGGGGCAAGGTTGTAATCACTGCTTGGTCACAGCCAGCTACCCAGAGGGACTGAGTAGTTGAACCTGTGGGCTCGGGACCATAGCCACAGAGGACATCAACCTCAACTGGC
>NW_006921664.1:9853488-9885164 GCF_000298275.1 Orycteropus afer afer | reverse complement strand
CTGAGATCTTAAAAGCTTGCAAGCTGCCATCTAGATGCAATGATGGGTCTCTCCTTGTCCAGAGCCAAGAAGAATGAAGAAAACCAAAAATTCATAGAAACAACTAGTCCTAGCGAATGGTACACCATCCAATCTTCAGCCTATACAATTATGAGACCAGAAGAAATAGATGGTGCTTGACTACCACTGTCAACTACTTGGAAGAGGATCTTTGTAGGAGATCCTGGAAAGACAGGGAGAACAATGTGGAACAAAACTCAAAATCATTTTGGGAAAAAAAAAAAGTGGGGAACAGGTTTGCTGGTTCGAGGGAGCTTGGTGGCACCACTGAGACTATGGCCCCTAGCTGCCTTTCAGGCCTGGAATTGAATGCACACCTGTGGATTCCAGTCAAACAATAGACAGGCATATGAGTTGAACATTTACCTGAGGTAGATACACTCCTTGGAGAGAATAAGCATGAGAGAAGGAAGGGCTGCTCAGGCACAGGTAGACAGCTCAGGGGGTAGGAGTGCATGGAGAGATGGACACAGGGAAGAGGTAGCTATTGGGAGGAAGTGGGAGGGGAGATGTTGCATTGTGCTAAATTGTGGTCAATGTCATGAGACAAAGTGTATGTGAACTGCTGTATGGGAAGTGTATTTGCGCTGTAAATTTTCACCCAAATCACATTAAAAAAAAAAAAAATGACAAGATGAAAGAACTGAACAGAAGATTTCAAAGAGTAGCTCGAGCAGACAAAGCCAATTACTATAATGAAATATGCAAAACCTGGATTTAGAAAACCAAAAGAGAAGAATATGCTTGACATTTTTCATGCTGGAAGAACAGAGAAAATAATTTAAGCCTCGAGTTACCATATTGAAAGTTTCTATGGGCAAAATATTGAATGATGCAGGAAGCATCAAAAGAAGATGGAAGGAATACACAGAGTCATTGCACCAAAAAGATTTGGTCGATGTTCATCCATTTCAGGAGGTGCCATATGATCGAGAATCAATGGTATTGAAGGCAGAAGTTTAACTGCACTGAAGGAATTGGCAAATAACAAGACTCCTGGAATTACAGAATACCCTTTGAGATGTTTCAACAAATGGATTCCCCCCTGGTGGCACTCACCCCAAGAGATTTGGAAGACAGCTACCTGACCAACTGACTGGAAGAGGTCCATATTTGTACCCATTCAAAAGAAAGGTGATCTCACAGAAGGTGGAAATTATCAATCAGTACCTTTAAATCTTACTGAAGATAATTCTAGATAATTAAAAAATAGTTGCAGCAGTGTATTGGCATAGAACTTCCAGAAATGCAAGCTGGATTCTGAAGAGGACGTGAAATGAGAGATATCATTGCTGATGTCAGATGGATCTTGGCTGGAAGCAAAGAATATCAGAAGGATATTTACTTATATTTTATAGACTATGCAAAAGCATTTAATTGTGTGGATCATAACAAATTATGGGTAACATTGAGAAGAATGGGAATTCCAGAACACTTAATATACTCATTAGGAACCTGTACGTGGACCAGGAAGCTGTTATTCAAACAGAACAAGGGGACACTACGTGATTTAAAATCAAGAAGGGAGTGCATCAGAGTTGTATTCTTTCACCAAACTTATTCAGTCTGTATGCTGAGCAAATAATCCAAGAAGCTGGACTATATGAAGAAGAACATGGCATCAGGATTGGAGGAAGAATCATTAACAACCTGTGATACACTGATAACACAACTTTGCTTGCTGAAAGTGAGGATGACTTGAAGTTCTTACTGATGAAGATTGAAGACTACAGTCTGCAGTATGGATTACATCTCAATATAAAGAAAACAGAAATCCTCACAACTGGACCTATAAGCAGCATCACAGTAAATGGAGAAAAGATTGAAATTGTCAAAGACTTCACATTGCTTGGTTCCACACCAATGGAAGCAGCAGTCAGGACATCAGACGATGTACAGCACTGGGGAAATCGCTTGCAAAGGGCCTCTTTCAAGTGCTGAAGAGCAAAGATGTCTCCTTGAGGACTAAGGTGTGCCTGACACAAGCCATGGCATTTTCAATGGCCTCATATGCATGTGAGAACTTGACATTGAATAAGGAAGACCAAGGAAAAATTGATGCTTTTGAGTTGTGGTGCTGTCGAAAAACACTGAAAGTACCATGGACTGCTAAAAGAACAAACAATTCTGTCCTGGAGGAAGTGCAGCCGGAATGCTCCTTGGAAGTGAGAATGGTCAGACTTTGACTCACCTACTTTGGTCATGTTATCAGAAGGGTCCATTCCCTGGAGAAGGATGTCATGCTTGGTAAGGGGAGGGTCAATGAAAGAGGTGAAGGCCCTCAATGAGATGGATTGACACAGTGGCTGTGGCAATGGGCTCAAGTATAGCAAGAATTGTGGAGCTGGCACGAGACCAGCCAGTGTTTCGTTCTGCTGTGCATAGGGTCTCTATGAGTCGGAGATGACTCGACGGCACCTAACAACAACATACTTCATACAATCCATGTTCTGATTATTAATGGATTTTTTTCAGTTGTTTCTTCTCATTTTAAGTCATGCCATATCAGCAAATGGAGGTCCTGAAAGCTTTACTCCATCCACATTATTAAGGTTGGCTCTACTCTCAGGAGGCTGCCTTCCCCAGTTGCATTTTGAGTTCCTTCAGGCCTAAGGTGCTCATCACCCAGCACAGTCACAGTTGACATTCCAGCTCAGCCCCTTAAACTTGTTGGGTGACCTGGGCAAGTTACACAGTCTCTCTGTAACTCAGTTTCTTTGTCTGCAAATTGGAGTTAAAAGAGTATGAAAGGAAATAATCCATGTAACGTGGTTGGCACACAGTAAACACTCATTAAATATGTATTAGCAATTAATACTTAATATGTGCTGATTTTCTTACACTAGGCACTTAACTCTGTCTTGTTTTGTTGTTGTTAGTTGCCATTGAATTTACTCTGACTTATAGTAATCTTATGTGAAACAGAAGGAAACATTGCCTGGTCCTGTGCCATGTTCAGGATATTTGGTATACGTGAATCCATTTTGTGACCACTGTGTATTTTGAGTGTTCTGGTGGTGTAGTGCCTAAGACATTTGAGTGCTAACCAGAGGGCTGGTGATTCAAACCTGCTAGCCAATCCTTGAAGGAAGATTGGACAATCTACTTCTGTAGTGATAATGCCTTGAAAACCCAAGAAGGGATCACCATGAGTCGGATCTGACTCGACGGTAATGAGTTTGTTTTTTTGGTTTCCAACATGGGGTTCATTTTATAGCACTATATTGGGCAATACTCTGTTGTGATCCATACAGTCTTCCCTGGCTTATTTTCAGAAATAGATCAGTAGGCTTTTCTCATAAGTCTATGGAAAGCTGGAAGTTCTGCTAAAACCTCTGCTGAAACCTACTCACCATGAGTGACCCAACTAGTATTTGAAATACTGGTGACAGAGCTTTAACATCACATTGTTGTTATTAGGTGCCGAGTTGATTTTAACTCATAATGATCTTATGTGACAAAGTAGAAAACCCCTATAGGGTTTTCTAGGTGCTCTGGTGGTGCAGTGCCTAAAGCATTTGACTGCTAACCAGAAGGTTGGTGGTTCAAACCCACCAGCTGCTCCACAGAAGGAACATGGGGCAATCTACTTCTGTAAAGACTGAGTAAAAGTTGACTCCATGGCAGTAGGGTTTTTTTTTTTTTTTAGTTTTTATGATCACATACCAGTGACATCTTTGGCAGAGCTTCTGGATAGGTTTGAATCATCAACCTTTACTGCTTAGCATCCAAACATTCAACTGTTAAACTACCAGGGCTCCTTTAGCAGCAAACAAACAACCATAGTATGACCAGGTAACAGATGAGTGGTGGTAACTCTTTCTTAGAGGTCTATAAAGGTGAGCGTCTTTTACTTCAATTCAGTAACTCATATAGAGAGATTACATTTGAACTGGGGTGAAAGAAAAGCTGAGGCTCTGTAGCACTATGATAATCTCCTAGCCGAGATGCCTGGTTTTTATTCTGGAGGGTAAGGGCAATGAGTTGGCTCATCACCACCATGAGAACATAGTGTATAACTGATAGCACAGATGTCTCGTAGAAGAGACATTTTTACATGGAGGAACAAGTTTAATCATTACGAGAGGGGTAAGTACTTATAGCCAGACAACTACAAACTGAGAAAACAAAGAATGATATATAAACATGGCACAACACTTCCATGGCAAGTGAAAGATGAATGGGATACTTAAGCCAGACTCTTGGGACAGAGCAATTGAGAAGGCTACAGACTATGCATATTGTGTTTGGTGAACCAGGTGAGGCCCCATGGGCTGTCAAATACTGAATAATATATGAGTGGGAATGGTATCCTGATATTGTTAGTGATTACTTACTGTTAGGCAAGGCAGTAACTTTTTCTCTATAGAAAGCTTTCTTGACCTTTGAGAAATCTTTTTTGTTTGTTTTTTTCCACAAGTATACTTTTTCCATGCTACGTACAAAGATGTCATGATTTCTTTAGTGGGAAATCTGTTATTAATGTCTCTTGGAAATTATTGTTTAGCTTATCCAAGAGATATACATTCTTTTTGGATTTATAAGCCACCATCATTGGTTTCCTGGTCTCAGTTGATATAAAACTGCAACATTTTGAAAGCTGTTTGCCAATCACCTATCTTCATCTTCCATGATGGATCTAGCCCAACTGGACTCTTCCTTTCTCTTGCAAGCATTTTTCATTTAGGTGGGTCCCAAAAGTCCTTTTCCATCATACACTCATATTTATTGACGAAGATTATCCTGCTGAAAGCATTCAGTGGTGCCCTTCATGTCTGATTGCTGTGTTGTGGCTCAGCTAGAAACACCCATATCCTTACAGGTGAGCGTGATTTGTTCCAAATCCAGACATCCTATTCAAACTAGAACTGCACTTCTGAAACTTTGATCTTTGACAAACAATATAGCTATCAACGTAATATGACCTTTCATGTCTAGTTATGAATGCATGGATCAAAAGGATGAAAAGATTTGTTGCTATAGGAAAAGAGAAAATTTGTCTGCCCCTAGGAATACTGTCTTTCCAGATGCCTATAAGTGAGGTATATTTCTTTTCACTCCTAATATTTTAGATGATATTACTGATACAAATCTGCATTCTGCATTTTTGTTTAGCATTTTTTATGTTATTAAACAACATTGTTAATATCATTTTTAATAGCTCTTTAATTCTACCATGTATCTGTATTATTAGTTACATATCATTCTATTTTTGGACATTTAGGTTATTACCAATTTGGTAAAGCAACAAGTTATGCTGAGGTGAGCATTTCTGTGTATGGTTTTTTCCTTTTAAAAAAAAATTCTTTAGAACAGAGTCACAGAATGCAAGTTACTTAATCATAGGGTATAGTTTTAAAGTTTTAAAGTTATAAATGTATATATTTAGAATTATATGTATGCATGTGTATATGTAAATTCATACATTTACTTTCAGGTAAAAATTATGTATGCCCTTTCGCTTTTGAAAACTGTTCTTCAAAAAATATGCACATTTACCATTGTTTTAAACAAAAGCTGTATTTCATTGTTGTTTTTGGCATGTGATTATCTTATTGCTTGACATTGTTTAATTATGGTAGCTTTTGTCCAATTAAGTATATTTGTTTAGGAGTAAATTGGAGCTTAGAAAAGAGGAGTTTCCTGAAGGATCTATCTATGGGAAAGAGGACTTTATAACACCTCTAAATGTATCGTTTTTACTCCTTGTAGGTAAAATATGAGACCTCAGAATACAGCTGTCTCACTAGACTGCTGTGAGACAGCTATATATAAATAACAGCAATAATAATAGAAATTATAGCATACATTTATTTATTGCTTATTGTACAGTGAAGCTGTTCAGGGCTTTATACATATCTTATATAATCCTTTCAACAAGCTTTGAACCAAGTACTATTAGAACTCCTGTTTGCATGTTATTAAACTAAGGGAAAGATTAAGATATTTGCCAAACATTAAGCAGTTGACAGGTAGTGGGGTTAGAAGTTTAACCTGGAAAGTCTGACACTGGAGCCTATACTCTTAGCCACCATACCCTGATGATATTACTGTCTCCTTTCATATAATCCAAGTGTATTTCATTTATAGTAAACCCCTATCTGTGCTAACTAATATTATTTATTCTAATTAAAGTAAAACTTACTGAGTATATGATATGTGACAGATAGTGGTTAAGTACTTTAACATCTTTTTTTAACTAACACCAGTTAGTACATAGGTTAATACCTATGTACTCCAGGTTCTCTGCAAGAGGAAGGGATAAAATATATGTAGGTATGGTCCCTGTTGTCAAGGACTATGTGTCCACAGCTAATTCATAACCAGTAAGAGGCATGTTTTAGTAAATGTAATGAGTAGCACCTAAGTTGTTCCAGGCCTGCTAAGTAAAACTTCAAGTATTTTTTTGTGCCATTTAAGTAGAGTTTTAAAGAACACACGTTTGGCAAAGAAGATACCATTGTGTTTGTTTGTGTGTATGTGTGATTAGGGGAAAGGGATGGGAACTTACTGAAAGTTAAGGAGATATTGTAACAAGTGTACCACAGGAATGCAAGATGTTAATAGGAGAAACAATATGAAGAAGGGAGAGAACAGTATATGGCAACTTTGTATTTAGCACACAATTTTCCTTTAAAACTTGCTTTAAAAAATGAAGTCAGGAGTCAACAAGTGACTTGAAGGAGAATGTGGGTGAGATTAGACTGGAAAAGTAGTCCAAGGCTAGAGTGTGAGGGGCTTTCTGTCCAAGGTAAAAGGTAACTAGAAATCACAAGCTCAAATACTTACAGGTGTTTGTCAGGTAAGGATAGACAGGATGACCAACAGTAGGGAGTGGTCAGGACTATGGAAAACAGAAAATTATATATCACCATGAAGAGAACATGTAGTTCATTTAAGTTAGAGCCAGGATTTCTGGACACTTCATTTTTTTTTTTTTTAATGAAAATTCATACATCTAGATTTATGTGTGAAATTTCCAACTTTTAAAATATTTGAAACTATTGCAAATAATAATAAAATATCATGAAAACTAGAGAGCATGAATGGTACTGGTGGGCTGAACGTGTGTGCCTTTTGCTAGTACAATGGGTCATGGAAGATTATGAAGCAGGGGGTGACATGGTCAGATTTGAATGTTAGATGGTAACTAGATTTACATAGTATTGTTGATGATGGATGATGCCAGTGTTAAGGGAGCATTTATGAGACTATTCAGATGTTCCGACAAATGGTTTTTAGGTCTGTATTTATAGTCATGGTCTTGAAAAAAAGGAGTAAAGGAGTATATTTAAGAAATGATAAGAAGTAATAGGACTTGGTGATGAATTGAACTTGGCTGGAAGGTAGGGATGTCAAGTCATGAAAAAAGGATAAAAGGAGAGAGACTTCCAGTTATAAGACACTGGTGAGTAGGCTGGTAGGGAATGCACAGCTAGGTTTGAAGTGGGGTGACAAAGAGTTGAGTGAGTACTGTGGGGCTTGAGATTTTTAGGGAATCCAGGAGAAAATATTTGAACAAATTTAATTCTCTTAACAGCACTATCACCACCCATCTGTCAGTTTGTTGTACTGTGGTGGCTTGTATGTTGATGTGATGCTGCATATCAAATATTAGCAAGGTTGCCCATGGTGTCTAGGTTTCAGTGGAGTTTCCAGACTAAGATAGACAGGAAAGAAAGGTGTAGTGATCTACTTCTGAAAATTAATCAATGAAACTGTACGGATCACAAGAGAATACTGTCCCATATAATGCTGGAAAATGAGCCTCCTTGGTTGGAAGGCACTAAAAATACACAGTGATTGCAGCAGTAAATTTGAGATACTAATGATCTTGATGATGGCGCAGGAGTGAACACCATTATGTTCTGTTATACATGAGGTCACCATTAGTCAGAACCAACTTGATGGCAACTAACAGCAACAACAATGGTAGAGGTAGATCATATTAGCCCAGTTTTTAACAGTGCAGAAAATAAATCCAAGGGGCTAAAAAAGTTTTTCCAAATCCTCTCATTATGCTAATGGTAGAACTGAGATTGCTGAGTGTCCCTTTATCAACCAACCTCCCAATAAAACTAAGATCTTGTGAAATACCTGAAAAATGCCCCTCATCTCTTTCTTTTACATTCTGAATATTCTTATGGTACAGGAAAATATTAGACATTCACAAGCCATGCTTTTATACCTCAAGGAAAAACAAGAAAGTAAATATTGATGGGTAATGGACGAATAATATGGGTCTTATAAATGTCCCCCAAGAAGCACCAACCTGTGCCTGAACTGAGGCAGTTTACGCTGAACAAATCACTGAAGAGGGAGAAAGATCAATTTGATGTGAAAGCAGTTTTTCATCTTAAGTTTTGAATATTTTGGAGAGTGACAAAGCTAGTTTAAAGTAGGTCCAAAATTAAGATTTAAAAATATATATTTATGAAAGTAACTACACTAAAACACCATCTATTTGATTTATCCATGATTGTATTGTTGTTGTTAGGTACTGTCGAGTCATCTCCAGCTCATAGTGACCATCTCCATCTCATAGTCATCGAGTCGTCTCCAGCTCATAGTACAACAGAATGAAACACTGCCTGGTCCTGTGCCAGCCTCATGATCCTTGCAATACCTGAGCTCATTGTTGTAGCCACTGTGTCAATCCATCCTGTTGAAGCTATTCCCCATTTTCATTGACCCTGCACTTTACAAAGCATGATATCCTTCTGCAGGGAATGTTCCCTTCTGACAACATGACCAAAGTAGGTGAGATAAAGTCTGGCCATTCTCGCTTCCAAGGAGCATTCTGACTGCATTTCTTCCAGGACAGATTCAATAGTTCTTTTAGCAGTCCATGGTACTTGTAGTATTCTTTGCCAACACCGCAACTGAAAAGCATCGACTCTTTGGTCTTCCTTGTCCATTGTTCAGCTCTCACATGTGTATGAGGTAATTGAAAATACCGTGGCTTGGGTCAGGCGCACCTTAGTCTACAAGGAGACATCTTTGCTCATTAGCACTTTAAAGAAGTCTTTTGCAGCAGATTTTCCCAATGCAATATGTCATCTGAGTCCTGACTGCTACTTCTATTAATGTTGATAGTAGAACCAGGTAATGTGAAGTCTTTGACAACTTTAATCTTGTCTCCATTTATCATGCTGCTGCTTATTGGTCGAGTTGTGAGGATTTTTGTTTTCTTTTTGTTGAGGCGTAATCCATACTGCAGACTATAGTCTTCAATTTTCATCAGTAAGTACTTCAAGTCATCCTCACTTTCAGCAAGCAAACTTATGTTGTCTACATATTACAGGTTGTTTATGAGCCTTCCTCCTATCCAGATGCCATGTTTTTCTTCATATAGTTCAGCTTCTCAGCTTATTTGCTCAGCATAGAGATTGAATAAGTATGATGAAAGGATACAACCCTGATACATTCCCTTCCTGATTTTAAACCATGCACTATCCCCTTGTTCTGTTTGAACAACAGCCTCCTGGTCTATGTACAGGTTCCTGAAGAGCACAATTAAATGTTCTGGAATTCCCATTCTTCTCAAAGTTATCCATAGTTTGTTATGATCCACATAATCAAATGCTTTTGCATAGTCAATAAAATAAGTAAACATCTTTCTGGTATTCTTTGCTTTGAGCCAAGATCTGTCTGACATCTGCAATGATATCCCTTGTTCCATGTGCTCTTCTGAATCCAGCTTGCATTTCTGGAAGTTCTCTGTCAATATTCTGCTCCAACCATTTTTGAATTATCTTCAGTAAGATTTAATGGTATTGTTTGATAATTTCCACATCCTGTGTGGTCATCTTTCTTTGGAATGGGTGCAGATATGTATCTCTTTCAGTTGATGGCCAGGTACTTGTCTTCCAAATCTCTTGGCATAGCCAAATGAGTGCCTGCAGTGCAGCATACATTTGTTGAAACATCTCAATGTGTATTCTGTCAATTCCTGGAACCTTGTTTTTCACCAATTCCTTCAGTGCAGCTTTGATTTCTTCCTTCAGTACCATTGGTTCTTGGTCATATGCCACCTCATGAAATGGATGAACATCAATTCTTTTTGGTATAGTGACTGTATGTATTCCTTCCATCTTCTTTTGATGTTCCCTGCACCATTCACTATATTGCCCATAGAATCTTTCAATATTGAAACTTGAGGCTCAGTTCTTTCAGCTTGAGAAATGCCAAGTGTGTTCTTCCCTTTTGGTTTTCTAACTCTGGGTGATTGCATATTTTATTATGGTAATTGACTTTGTCTCCTTGAGCTACTTTTTGAAATATTCTGTTTAACTCTATTATGTTACCATTTTTTTTTTTTTTCATTTGCTTTAGCTACTCTCTGTTCAAGGGCAAGTGTCAGAGTCTCTTCTGACATCCATTTTAGTCTTTTCTTCCTGTCCTGTCTTTTTAATAATCTTTTGCTTTCTTCATGGTTGATGTTCTTGATGCCATCCCACAATTCCTCTAGTTTGCGGTCATTGGTGTTCAATGCATCAAATCTATTCTTTAGATGGTCTCTAAATTCAGGAGAGATATAATTAAGGCTATTTTGGCTCTCCTGCACTTGTTTTAATTGTCTTCAACTTCAACTTGAACTTGAATATGAGCAGTTGATGGTCTGTTCCACAGTCAGATCCTGGCCTTGTTTTGGCTGAAGATTTTGAGCTTTTCCAACGCCTCTTGCCACAGATGTGGTCAATGTGATTCCTGTGTACTCCACCTGGAAAAGGCCACATGTGTAGCCACCATTTGTGTTGTTGAAAACAGGTATTTGCAACGAATGAGTCACTAGTTTTGCAAAATTCTATCATGTGATCTCCAGCGCCATTTCTGTCACCAAGGCCTTATTTTCCAACTAAGGTGATTCTTCTTTGTTTCCAGCTTTTGCATTCCAATCACCAGTGATAATCAACACATCTTGATTGCATGTTCTGTCAATGTCAGACTGTCAAACTTGGTAAAAATCTTCAACTTTATCTTTGGCTTTGGTGATTTGTGCATAAATTTGAATAATAGTAGTATTAACTGGTCTTCTTTGTAGGCATATGGATATTATTGTAGCACTAACAGCATTGTACTGTAGGATAGATCTTGAAACTTTCTTTGTGATGATGAATGCCATTTCATTCCTCTTCAAATTGTCATTCCTGGCATAGCAGATCATATGATTATCAGATTCAAAATGGCCAAAAACAATCCATTTCAGCTCACTAATGCCTAGGATAATGATCTTTATGTGTTCCACTTCATTTTGACAACTTCCAATTTTCCTAGATTCATACTTTGTACATTCAATGTTCTGATCATTAATAGATGTTTGCAGTTGTTTTATCTCATTTTGAGTTGTGCCACATCCATAAGTGGAGATCCCGAAAGCTTTCCTCTGACAAAGGTCAGCTCTGTTCTGAGGAGGCAGCTCTTCCTCAGTGGTATCTTGAGTGTCCTCCAACCTGAGGAGTTCATCTTGTGGCATTATATCGGAAAATATTTTAGGGCTATTCATTAAGTTTTCCAGTAATATATCAGACAGTGTTTCACTGCTATTTATAAGGTTTTCACTGGCCAGTTCTCTGAGAAGTGGATGGCCTCTTCCTTCTTTCAAGGCTGTCTTATTCTGGAAACTCTGTTGAAACCTGTCCACCATGTGTAACCCTGCTGGCATTTAAAACAGCCTCCAGCCTCACAGCAACATGCAAGCCACCACAATACAACAAATTGACAAGTTCATTTCCCTTAGTTGTTCCAAACTGCTATGCTCACTTCCTGGTCTCCCTTAGGTGTTTCAAACTGCCACCAGCTTGTTTCCTGGTCTCCCTTAACTTTTCCAAACTGCCACTGGCTGGCTTGATTGATGCAGCTTGCATGATTGTATGCTGCTCAAAATATTCCTATATTTATTATGGAGAAATTCTGTGCATCATTTGGACTTACAGAAATTGGGCTAATTTTTTGATCAGGAGATGTTTGTTTAGATAGGCCTGGGTGGAAAATTGAGAATTCTACCATCTAATACTTTATCTAAGGAGCTTTGATAGTGCAATGCCAAAAGCATTTGAGTACTAACTGTTAGGTGGGAGGGAGCATGGCAGGCCAGGCGGGTGAATAATTAAGCTGGAGGGAATTATAAGATCTGGTCAAGCAAGGAAGAACCTGACCAGAACCCATACCAAACCCCAGCATGTAACCCTTACTTATGAAAGACCCCAGCACCTGACTCTTACTCACGAAAGCCCCCAACCATTTCCTGCCCACTATGTTAATGAAGTGCTTCAGCTCTACTTCTTGCCTCCATGCTAATAGGGTGCTTTAACTTTATTGGTTCCTGTAACACATACCCTGCTCTCAATCCGGTCCACTGAGGAACAGGAAAAGTAACACTATAAAAACCCTTTTCTTTCACCTGGGCTGTGCAACTTCTTGGGCCCCTCTCAGGGACCTGTGAACCTCGCCCGGGGTGGGCAGAATAAAGCTTTTCTTGCTCTACCTTCTGTATCTCTTCCCTTCATTATCATGACCTTACACTAGCCAGAAGGTTGGCAGTTCTAACCCACCAGCTACTCTGTGGAAGGAAATGGGGAAATCTACTTCTGTAAAGATTTACCACCTTGGAAACCCAATGAGGGTCACTGTAAGTCAGAATTCACTTGATAGCAGTGGGTTTAGTTTTAGTGTGGATGCTATATCTCTTGAGTAGCTCAAGCTCTCAAATGTAATGTATCCTAGGGCTGCTGTAACAAATTACCACAAACAGAGTGGCTTAAAACAACATAAATTTATTTTTTCACAGTTCTGTAGACAAGAAATCCAAAATTAAGATGTTGGCAGGGTCATGCTCCTGAAAGTTCCAGGCATGAATGTGTTTCCTGACTCTTTCAGCTTCTTGTGACTCCCGGATTTTCTCGACTTGTGGCCATATCACTCCATCCTCTACCTCCCTTGTCACATTGTCTCTTCTTCATCTGTGTGTCTGTGTTATCTTCCTTTGCTTTCTTTTGTAAGGACAGTTATGATGATCTTTTAATGACATCTGGATAATCTAGGGTCATCTCCACAGCTCAAGATATTTAATTTATTCACATTTAAAAAGTTTTTTCTTCCAATTAAAGTAACATTTACAAGTTCCAGGAATAAGACCTGCTATGTTTGTGTCTTCAAAAGGAAGTTTGGGCAATCTACTTCCATAGTGATTCTGCCTCGAAAACCTAAGGAGGGGTCACTATGAGTCAGGGCTTACTCAATGGCACATAACAACAACGTTTGGGTGGTAATTATTCAACCTTTTAAGGAGCTCTGGTGGCATAGTGGGTAAGGTATTTGGCTGCTAACCAGAAGGATGGTGGTTGAAATCAAACAGTTGCTCTGTTGGAGGATGATTTGGCAATCTATGTCTGTAAATATTTACAGTTTTGGAGAACCAGTGGGTGTTGCTATGAGTTGGAATCAACTCAAAGGAGTTTTTTTTTTTTTTTTTTTTTTTTAACTAATTAAACCTATTACATAGAGTATGAGATTTGACCAACAGACTAGACTACACAATACGTGTCTTTGGCCATAGCACTCAGCTCTAAGGAAAGTATTCTTTGTGAACAGTAACAAAATATCCAAACCAGAGTGGTAGTGTCTGTCAAATAGCAGGTCCAAAAGATAAAGTATGAAGGTAAATAAGAAGATAAATCACACAGTTAAAATTCAGAACAAGTTTTCCCATGATACTAAAGTCAAGCAAGTAGAAATGGGAAGCATTTCTTTTTGCCTCCATTAAGATATGACAGTTCTATGAACATCCAGGCTCCAGAATATGTCTGTAAGGCAGGTTGATGACATATGATTGAAATTATGAGCCACTAGATACAAAAAAGTCAGAGAAAATGAATGTGAGAGGCTGAGGCCAAGCTCTTAACTAGGTTAGTGTCTTTCAATTTTGATTTCTATGCATAATTATCCCCACTTGTCCAAACCCTTCCCCCAACAAATTCAAGTCAAAACTGTATATATATATATATATATCACTCGGCCATTTCTGACTGATAAAATCTTGACATATCCCAAAAGTCACTTACTCACAAAGTTATCAGTGACTCAGCTCACACTTATCAATATTATCTGCCCCATCTTTAGTCATACTGACTCCTTCCTAAAATAGTTCTCCTTATTACATGCCCTAGAGAAAACTTGCATCTGCCCACAACAAGTAAAGTATTCCCCATCAATACAATTCTTATGAAAACCAATCCCAAATGTAAAATGGAAGCATGGAATGCAGTAGATTTTAGAACCAGCATCTTAGTGCTTTTAATTCTTAAAATCATATTAATTATCAGAAAGTTTTTGGCCTTTTGTGGACATGAGCACTTTTTTTTGATAATGCATCACACACAAGGAGGATTTGGTGTGCGGAGTCTATCTTTATATAGTAATATTACTGTTGCTTAGTTGCTTCCTGGGTGGTTATGGTTCTCTAGAATAGATGACAGAGAGTAAACAGATGATATTGCTTCCTTATGACTGAGGCTGAGTAATCTTCACATTTATCAACTGGAGTTTCTGCTTTGTGGCTGTTCCTATATCATGTGTACCACAACATCATTTCCTCTGTGGTTTCTTGATGCTGAAAATCTTTCCTGGTTAAACTTATATCATACTGTATTGAGAGTGATAACGAGTCTTAGACATATTTGGCATGCATGGCTTTATTGAAAAAGGATTTTCTAAGGAAGCAGATGTTGATGCTTTGTTTCATCGTTCAGTCTTTCATGTTCCATTCAATTTACTAAGGGGAAATTTTACTTTATTGAATAAGGAGATGTCTTATTGTAATGAATCCAAAAAGAGATTTAATTTCAATAAAGTTTATAACCCGCACCCATCAAGGCGATAGAAAGTGACTCTCAATGAAGTATTCTTGTATTTTACTGTACTTGACCTTCTTAGGCAGCACACAAGCCAACAGGAGAAATAACAAGATTACTAAAGGCCATCATGTGGAATATGCAGTGTCCCTCATGATTTTTCTCCTTATATCTGCATTGCACCAGGTCAGAAACTTTGTAATCTTATGACAGTGGGAAGTATTATTGGACACTTTCAGATAACATAGTGTGAAGTCAGATACACAAGAGTATGCCACTTTTTCATTCTATTTATATTATTGTTCTTAACTACCATTGAGTCAGCCTCCAACTCATGGAGAACTTATGCACAATGGAATGGAACTTTGCCCAGTCCTCTGCTATCCCTGTGATCAGTTAAGAATTGGGCTTTTGTGATCCATAGGATTTCATTGGCTGATTTTTGGAAGTAGAATGCCAGGCCTTTTTCTTCCTAGTCTTTTTTAGGGTGGAAGCTCCACAGAAACCTGTTCAGCATCATAGCAACCCACAGGCCTCCACTGATTAACTGGTGGTGGCTGCACATGAGCTGTATTTGTCAGGAATTAAACCCAGCTCTCCTGCATGGGAGGTGAGAATTCTATACTACTGAGTCACCAACATCCCCTTATTTATATTAGTCAAGTCAGTCAAGTCATTTTACCTCCCCAAGTTTGTCTTTTCATCTATAAAACAGAGTTAATTATATCTTACTCCATTGGGCCTTGGTAGGGATAGACATAGTGGCTCAGGCACTTGACTGCTAACCAGAAGGCTGGTGGTTCAAACCCACCAGCCACTCCTCGGAAGGAAGATGGGGCAATCTACTTCCGTAGCGATACTGCCTAGGAAATCCAAGGAGGGGTCGCTATGATTCGGGGCCGACTTGACGGCACACAACAACAACAACAACAACAACAACAGGGATAGAATTATCCAGGGCATGCCAATTGCTCACTGTATTGTAGGCAGGTGCCAAGTAACTGCTGTTTCTCTCACATTCACCCTATCCTTTATGTACATTCCTGTTGGTTAAACTTTCTAACACAAACATTTCCCTTAGAAAACTCTGCCCCCTTAAAAGTCCACATACTTTTTTTTTGTAATGCTGTACTTTTATCCACATAACTTTTATTCCTCTTCACACTCTTTTTGTTACTGAAATAATCGAGTGCTTGACAGTGATTCCCATCTGAGTGATGATTTCTTGATTAAAAAATGGATATTGCTAAGAAAAAAAATACTTTAATGTCTTTTGAATGGGATCAGGAACTATATATCGAAGAAAATAGATTGGGTTCTGTCTGGACTTCTAAGTCCTTATTTAGCATCTTCAGAGTCTCTGGGATAGAAGAGGCCCAAATCCAGTCAGAATGATGATATATTTACAATGACCTGAACTTAGAATTAATCAAAACTCAGTTTTCCCATTGGGAAATTGGAAAATTCCTAAGAACTAAGAAATTATATGGTTCTTAGCAAGTGAAGACAGCACACACAATCACCCTTCTGACCACCTTTTGGAATAGTTCCTTTCACAGTACTTTGTTAGGCCCCCTGTGCTGGAGGGGAAATAATGCTTTCTCAACTTTCATCAAAGATTGAACAACTGGTTCTAGGATAATTTAATTAAGGTCCCATTACCAAGGAGGATTGAGTTAAAGATGTGAGTCTGGACTTCTAATATCCTGACTTTAAAGTTCATAAATCACCTTTATATTTCACTAGGTTCTATTGTATTTCCTCTTTTATTTAATAGTTGTTATTTTTCTTATTCCCTGGTCCAATTAATCTTGAGAAAGTTTGGAGCAGCACATTAAACCTCAAAAATGTAGCTGAAAGAGGACACAATGATATTTGCATGGTATCTGTTTCTGACAATATGGAGAACTGAATGACCAGAGGAATCCTGTTAGTACAAAAATGATTAGGAAACATAGATGCAGGGAAGCAGGCACTGGAACCAGCATTTGCCAAAACTTGTTGGCTTAGAACATAGATTTTATGGAAAAAAAGCTAGGTAGAGAACAAAAATCTTAAGGCCTATACAACATGGGAACTTGAATAGAAGCTTCAGAATAAAACTTAGAACTCCAAAAGTCAACATTCTTAGTGGGTAAACTAGGTGAGGGAAAAACAAAAACAAAACCCTGCTCTGAAGATGGAAGAGGGAGAGAGTAGAGATTTGGGCCTATCTTGAACTTGACTCTTGCAGGAAAAATATAAAGATAAAATCTCCCATGAGGTGTTCTAGTCACAAACCTCTAGTGCTGCTTTGACAGGAACATACAATGAATGGGATGGCTCTAACAAATAGGAGTTTCTCTTACAGTTTTAGAGGCTAGAAATCAGAGTGCAAAGTGAAAGGCTCCAGGGGATGGGTGAAAGCCTTTCGACTTTGGGCTTCAGTTCTGCCTCTTGCTCCTAGTGCACTGGAGCTAGAGCTTTCTCTTCATTTAGGTAGCTGCTGGCTGCTAAGACTAACAGGCGCAAGGGAGATAAATAAAAATGGCACAGTCCCAATATTACCAAACAACATAGAAGGTCACTAATTCAAGTCCAGAGACAGAACCAAGATCAGCAGGAAATATGGCTGGCTGCTAAATGAAGACTCGGCTACATGCAGGATCCTAACATGTCAAAAAGCTGTAGCCTGGGAGTTCCAGCAAGATGGCAGAATAGGCAGACAGACTGCACAGACTCTTTTTAACAAAGAAAAGAGGAACCAATTAACACAGATACAGAAGATAGTCCTAGAACCCTGAACTTTGAAAATAAGGATATAAAAGTGGACTAAACTCCAACTAGTAGAAGAACCTGCATGAAAACACCAAAAAAGGAGATATACGAGCTGTGATCTGTCAGTGATCCTGATGGCACAGACAGCTTGGACATTGCTGAGTGGTTTTAGGACCTAAGAATTAACCTAAAAATCAGCCCTGCAAGCCAGGGGTACACAGGAGACTGCACTGGTGGCTGGTGAATAAAAGGGGAATCAGTGAAGAGGAAGGTGGGCTGAGCTATGGACTTTTGCCTGTCTGGAGGTTGTAGCCATCTGAATGTTTACAGATGATTCAACCATTTTGGATATTTAAAACAACAGCATTCTCCCAGATTCCAGGGACTTAAGAATAGGCTCCACTTGCCAGGAACCACAAGGACAGTCAGGACACAAAAGACTAGAAAAGTGCAATATTCCCTTTCTTACTCTTACCCACACCCTCTTGGTGAAGGAAGGTGCAGCTATCCCTCACTCCCACCAACCTTCTGGGCTGGCAGGAATTCCATCCCAGTCTGTGTGCTTGGATGGAGCGTGGGTGCCATGCCCTGCCCTGCCCAGATTTTTTTCCCTTTTTTTTAGTTTATTTGTTTTTGTCTGTTTAAAAATTATTATTATTATTTTGTCCTTATTATTATTTTTTTTTATTCTTCCCTTTGCAGGTTCTAGTTTTCAGATTTTTACTCTCTTCTTTGTTTCTGGTTCCCATTTTTTCTTTCTTGTGGTTAACACCATTCCTCATTTTTCTTTTTGCATTTTTCCCATTTTTTTCTTCATTTTTCTCCTGCTATGCCTTTTTTCTCTTATTGCCCTCTCCCCAGATATTGGTCCCCCCCCCCCGCTTTTTGGTGATTGCTCCTGTGTGTCTATGTGGTGTGTTTTTTGTCTGCTTGCTTTTACTTTTTGATAGTCTTTTGATTGTTGTTTTGTCTAACTGAATGGAAGACAGTAACAGTCCCCATACAGCACAACCACACCTGCACCTCCTGGAGGTTCACTTACTGATTTAGAGCCACCAATTATGTTTCCACCAATGGGCCAACTGCAAACAACCACAAAGAAGAGCCTGACTCACCCTTGGTTGTTCTTCACAAACACTTAACAGATCTAAATATAACAACATTACAATGTTTCGGAGACAACAGATCATCACAGTCCACACAAAGAAGCAAGATAAAGTGGTAGAAACAAGGGAGCAGGATACAGACCCAAACACATCCCTGAGGAAGAGGCAGCATTGGAACTCCCTGATAAGGAATTCAAAAGAATTATATTTAGGTATTTTCAAAAGACTGGGAGATAGTTTGAGGAAAACATTGACAAAATTAAGGAAAACAGACAAAATCCTAGAACAATTTCAGAAGAAAATACAAGAACAAAAAGAAAAATTAGAAATGATTCAAAATCTACAGCTAGAAACCCGGAAGATTAATACCACATTTTCAGAAATAGATAACACATTGAAAGGGCAATGGAGTAGAATTGAATCGATGGGAGACAGAATTAATGAGATTGAAGACAAATATCAGAATATTTTGTAAAGGGATCAATCAGAAAAAAGATCAAAACAAAATGAAGAAAACCTAAGATTCATGTGGGATACAATCTAAAGGAATAACCTACATATAATTGGAATTCCAGAATGGGAAGAGAAAAATAAAATCACTGAAAATATTGTCCAAGATTTTCAGGAAGAGTACTTCCCTGATATGATAAAAGATAAGAATATATCCATTCAGGATGTCCAACAAACCCCAAACAGAATAGACCGCAAAAGAAAATCACCAAGGCATATCATCATCAAACTCATCAAAACTAAAGACAAAGAAAGAATCCTGAAAGCAGCATGGGAAAAACAGTCACTTACAGAGGACAACCAATAAGAATAAGTTCTGACTTCACAGCAAAAACCATGCAAGTGAGAAGACAATGGGATGGTATATATAAAACCCTAAAAGAGAAAAATTTCCAACCAAGAATTATGTACCTGGCAAAATTGTCCCTCAAATATGATGGTGAAATTAGGAGATTTTCAGAGAAGCAGAAATTAAGGGACTTTGTTAAAACTAGACTGACCTTACAAGAGATACCAAAGGGAGTCCTTTGAAGAGAGAACCAATAATAGCAAACACCAATCAATCATTAATACACAAGATGACATAACCCAGAAACCAACAGAGCTATGGAAACATCCAAAGTAAAATAAGCTTACAAGATTGTAAGCAGGGAAGCAGAGACATCAATTGGCAAACGGGGACAACTACAAACCAAAAAGAGGGGAAAAATAGTGTAGTTATAGAACTTCTAAATGTTGAGGAACTCAAGAGAGTTCCAAGATAGTGTGGACTGTTCTAAACTCGGGGAGAAAATTAAAAATCACAGGGTAACCTCAAAGAAAACCGATAAACCTTCAAATCACAATAAAAAAGAGGACAAGCACAAATACTTAGCAAATACTAAAACAATCACAACAAAGGAAATGATAACACAATTCATAAACATAATGAGCTCAGCACAGAAAATTATATGGAACAAAGAAACCAGAAACATCATGAAAAAACACATAACAGAATGACCCCAACCAATTCATACTTGTTGATAATGACACTGAATGTCAATGGATTAAATGCACCAGTCAAGAGATGGAGAGTTGCAGACTGGATAAGAAAACATAACCCATCAATATGCTCTCTACAAGAGACATACCTTAGAGACAAAGGCAAAATTGGACTAAAAATCAAAAGTTACAAAAAGATATATCAAGCAAATGGCAACCGAAAAAGAGCAGGAGTGGCAGCACTGATTTCTGATAAAAATGACTTTATGACAAAAGCCAGTGTACGAAACAAGGAAGGACATTATATAATAATTAAAGGATCAATTGAACAAGAAGATATAACCATAATAAGTATCTATGGAACCAACGAAAGAGCCCCCCAAAACCGTAAATCAGACTTTAAAAGAATTGAAAAGGCAAATGGATTACTCCACAGTGATACTGGGAGACTTTAATACATCACTTTCAATGAAAGACAGAACAACTGGAAAGGAACTCAACAAAGACGCAGAAGAAGTAAACATTACAATCCACCAACTTGACCTTATAGACATCTACAGAGCACTTCACCCAACAACAGCACAATATACATTATTTTCCAGTGCACATGGAACATTCTCCATGATAGACCAACAGCCATATGTTAGGCCATAAAACAAGCTGCAATAAATTTTAAAACATTGAAATACGGCAAAACATCTTCTTAGATCACAATGTTATCAAATTAGAAATCAAAAATAGGAAGATTAATGGAAAAAGAGCAAACACATGGAAACTGAACAACACCTTCTTCAAAAATGACGGGTTATTACAAGAAATCAAAATAAAAAAAAGAAAAAATTCCTTGAATCAAATGAGAATGAAAACACAACATACCAAAGGCTTTAGGACACAGCAAAAGCAGTGATCAGAAGCCAATTTATAGCAATAAATGCACACATCAAAAAAGAAGAAAGAGCTAAAATCAACACCTTAATGCAACATCTCCAACAATTAGAAAATGGGCAGCAAAAAAAGGAAATAATAAAGATTCAAGCAGAAATCAATGAAACAGAAAATAGAAAGACAATAGAAAGAATCAGCAAGATTAGAAGGTTTGTTTTTTTTTTTTAAGTTCAATAAAATTGACAAACCTCAGGCAAATTTAACAAAGGAAAAGACAGAGAATACAAATAACATGAATAAGAAATGAAATGGGTGACATCACAACAGAACCAACTGAAATAAAAAATATATTATCAGAATACTATGAAGAACTATACACCAACAAATTTGAAAATCTGGAAGAAATGGACAGATTTCTAGAAACACACCACTTATGTAAACTAACACAAACTAATGTGGAAAAGCTGAACAGATTCATAACAAAAGAAATTGAACAGTCATAAAAAAATTACCAACAAAAAAAATTCCTGGCCCAGATGGTTTCACTGGAGAATTCTACCAAACATTCAGAGATGAACTGACACCAATCCTACTCAAACTACTTCAAAACACAGAAAAGGATGGAAGCCTCCCTAACTCATTTTATGAAGCAAGCATAGCCTTGATACCAAAACCAGGCAAAGACATCACTCAAAGGGAATACTACAGACCAATATCTCTCATGAATATAGATGCAAAGATCTTCAACAAAATCCTAGCCAATAGACTCCAACAACATATCAAGAAAATCATTCATTATGACTAAGTGGGGTTCACATCAGGCATGCGAGGATGGTTCAACACTAGAAAAACAATCAATGTCATCTACCACATAAATAAAACAAAGGAAAAGAAGCACATGATCATATCAATTGATGCAGAAAAGGCATTTGATAAAATCCAACACCCATTCCTGATCAAAAAACTCAGTAAAATTGGAATATAAGGGAATTTTCACAACATAATAAAGGGCACCCACCAGCCACTCCTCAGAAGGAAGGTTGGGCAATCCTACTTCCGTAGTGATACTGCCTTGGAAACCCAAGGAGGGGTCGCTATGAGTCGGGTTTGACTCGACGGCACATAACAACAACAACAAATGCAAAACCAACAGCCAACATTATTCTCAATAGAGAGAGATTGAAACCATTCCCCTTGTGAACAGGAACCAGACAAAGATGCCCTCTATCATCACTTCTGTTCAACATTGTATTGGAAGTTCTAGCCAAGGCAAGAAAGGCAAATTGAAGACATTCAAATTGGTAAGGAAGAAGTCAAAATATCCCTATTTGCTGATGGTATTATCCTATAACTAGAAAACCTAAGAGACTCAGTCAAAAATCTACTGGAACTAATTGAGAGATTAAGCGTAGTGGCAGGATACAAGATCATCATCCAAGAATCAGTTGGATTCCTCTTCCCCAGCAAAGAGATTGCTGAATGAGAAATAAGGAAATCAATACAATTTATGATAGCTACCTAAATAAATAAACAAACAAACTTGGGAATAAATTTTATCAGGGACACAAAAGACCTGTACAAAGAAAACCATAAAACACTACTTCAAGAAACCATAAGAAATCTACATAAATGGAGGAACGTATCATGCTCATGGATAGGAAGATTGAACACTGTGAAAATGTCAATCCTACCCAAAGTAATCTATACATTCAATGCAATCCCAATCCAGATCCCATCAAAATTCTTTAAGGATGTGGAAAAAAAAAATCACTAACTTTATATGGAAAGTAAAGAGACTTTGGATAAGCAAAGCACTATTGAAGAACAAGAACAAAGTAGGAGGTCTCACACTGCCAGATCTCAAAACCTACTATACAGCCATAGTAGTCAAAACTGCCTGGTATTGGTACAATGACAAATACACATACCAATGGAATAGAATTGAGAACCCAGAAATAGATCCATCAACCTATGGTCAGCTGATCTTTGACAAAGGGCAGAAATCCATTAAATGGAGAAGAGAATGTCTGTTTAATAAATGGTGCTGGCAAAACTGGAGATCCATTTGCAGAAAAATGAAGCAAGATCTGTACCTCACACTATACACAAAAACTAACTCCAGATGGATCAAAGACTTAAATGTGAAACCTCGAACTATAGAGTTTCTCAAGGAAAAACTAGGGACAAATTTAGGGGCCCTAAGCTCTGGTAGCATAGTGCCTAAGGCACTTGACTGCTCACAAGAGGCTGACGGTTCAAACCCACCAGCCACTCCTCGGAAGGAAGGTTGGGCAGTCCTACTTCCGTAGTGATACTGCCTCAGAAACCCAAGGATGGGTCGCTATGAGTCGGGGCCGACTCGATGGCAACAACAACAACAACAATATATTCCATATAGACTATCAAGCATAACCCAAAATGCACAAACAGCAGAAGAGAAACTAGATGAATGTGACCTTCTAAAAATTAAACTTTTATGTGC
Source organism: Orycteropus afer afer (assembly GCF_000298275.1). Classification (NCBI taxonomy): domain Eukaryota; kingdom Metazoa; phylum Chordata; class Mammalia; order Tubulidentata; family Orycteropodidae; genus Orycteropus; species Orycteropus afer. The sequence continues at coordinate 9,861,531 of NW_006921664.1, read as the reverse complement.
TTCCATAGACAGCTCCAAAAGAGTCAAAAGAGAACCTACAGATTGTGAAAAAAAGTATTCAGCAATGACATATTTGACAATGGACTTATCTCTAGAATTTATAAAACACTCCAACACCTCAACAAAAAAAGACAATCCAGTTGAAAAATGCACAGAATACCTGAATAAATGCTTCACTAAAGAGGATATTCAGGCAGCCAACAAACACATGAAGAAATGCTCACGATCATTAGCCATTGTTGTTGTTATGTGCCGTCGAGTCAGGCCCAAGTCACAGCGACCCCTCCTTGGGTTTCCGAGGCAGTATCACGACGGAAGTAGATTGCCCCATCTTCCTTCTGAGGAGTGGTTGGTGAGTTTGAACTGCAACCCTCTGGTTAACAGTCAAGTGCCTTAGGCACTAAGCTGCCAGAGCTCCCCATTAGCCATTGTTGTTGTTGTTGTTGTTGTTATGTGCCGTTGAGTCAGACCCGACTCATAGTGACCCCTCCTTGGGTTTCCGAGGCAGTATCGCTACGGAAGTAGATTGTCCCATCTGCCTTCCGAGGAGTGGCTGGTGGGTTTGAACCGCCAGCCTTCTGGTTAGCAGTCAAGTGCCTTTAGGCACTATGCTACCAGAACCCCATTAGCCATTAGAGAGATGCAAATCAAAACAACAATGAGATACCATCTTGCCCTAGCACTAGTAGCAAAGTTCAACAAGACAGAAAATAACAAATGCTGGCGAGGATGCGGAAAGATTAGGACTCTCATACAATACTGGTGGGACTGTAAAATGATACAACCACTGGAAAGCAGTATGGTGTTTCCTTAAAAAGCTGGAGTTAGAAATAGCATTTGATCCAGCTATTCCATTACTGGATAGATATCCTAAAGAAGTGAGAGCCAGGAGAAGAACAGATATATGCACACCCATGTTCATTGCAGCACTATTTACAATAGCCTAAAGATGGAAACAACCTAGGTGCCCATCAACAGAAGAGTGGATAACCAAAGTATGGTACATGCACACAATGGAATACTATGCAACCCTAAAGAATAAAGGAGAATCTGAAAAACACTACATAACGTTGATGAACTTGGAGCACATTATGCTGAGTGAAACAAATCAATCACAGAAGGACAAATACTGTATTAGTCTGTGTGATAGTTGGAGCTGTGTGTCAACTTGGTTGGACCACAATTCTGTGTGGTTTTCGCAATTGTGATGTGGTTTTTCTCATGATAGGAGTGGATATATATGTTTTGAGCAGACAGTCCATTGAAAGGGAGTTTCCCCAGGGGTGTGGTGTGCTTCCAATATATTTATGGACATCCTGGGAAAAGAAACACTTTTGTGGATCGGGATCCTGTCGTGCTGCCTACAAATGTACATGAGCAAACAATCCACCATTTGGCCTGGAGACCTTGGATTTGTCATTCATTGGAGTCAACAATCAGTATATTGCCTGCCAACTTCGAGCTCGTCAGCCCTTGCAGCTGCGTGAGTTGGGAAAAGCCTCCAGCTTGACGTTTGTTCCAAGGACTTGGGACTTGCCAGCTTCTATCAGTGTGTAAGACATTTTTCTAAGGTAAATTTCTCTTTCTCTATATGTATATACAAGCTTTACTGGGTTTGTTTCCCTAGAGAACCCAGCCTAACACAGTCTGGTATTGTAAAAAGTCAAGGAAAGGTTTATATATGGAAGGAAATTTTCTTTGTTGGTTTCTAGGGATGGGAGAGGAGGGGAAGGAACATTGTTAGATAGGTAAAGGCAAGTGTTGATTAGGGTGAGGAGAAAGGCAATGTGAATGATCAACATGGTGGCATTGAGGAAGAAAGGAAGACATAGAGAGGTGCATGGGAGGTACAGACAACAAAGATGAGCCCTTTTGTACATGCAGTACTACACTGTCAGTGAAGGCAAACATTGATAGATGGGTGGACAGGATGAACTATTAGGTATGTCTATGCAGGGGATAGTGTGCCCATGACCATGTATAGAGTCTGTAGATAATATTTCTACAAGTATATTTGTATGTTTTATAAGAATTCCCAGGTATATAGTAGAGCTGACAAGAAACAAGGTTGTAGTCACTTCTTGGCCACAGCCAGCTACCAGAAGAAGCAAATAGTTGGACCTGTGGGTTTGGGACCATAGTCACAAGGGACATCGGGCTCCACTGGCATAACATACTACACAATACGTTGTTCCACATCCTACTTCAGTGAGTGGCAACTGGGATCTTAAAAGCTTTCAAGTGGCCATCTAGATGCAACAATGGGTCTCTCCTCCTCAAGAGCAAAAAAGAATGAAGAAAACCAAAGATGCATGGAAACAATTAGTCCAAGGGATTGGTACACCACATGATCCTCAGCCTATACGACTATGAGACCAGAACTAGATGGTGCATAGCTACCACTGTCAACCACTCAGAGGAAGATCTATGTAGGAAATTCTGAATAGAATGGGAGAGCAATGTGTAACTCAAAATTATTAAAAAAAAAAAAAAAAAAAGGATGAGGTTTGCTGGTCTGATAGAACCTGATGGAACCACTAAGACTATGGCCCTTAGATGCCCTTTAGGTCTGGAATTGAACCCATTCCTGTGGCTTCCAGCCAAACAAAAGACAGGTCTATGAGCTGAACATTTACATTAGATAGACATAGTCCTTGGAGAGAAAACCATGGAAGAATAGAAGGGCTGTGTATGCACAGGGAGACAGCTCGGGGCAGGAGTGCATGGAGGGATGGACACAGGGAAGAGGTAAGTATGGGGAGGAAGTGAAAGGGGAGCTGTTGTATTGAGAGAAATTGCAGTCAATGTCATGAGACAAAGTGTATGTGAACTGCTGTATGGAATGTGAATTTGCTCTGTAAACTTTCACCCAAATCACACACACACACACACACACACACACACACAAAACGCTGCAGCCCTTTTTCAACACTTTTTATATACTGGAAGCAGACTACATCCCTACGGCAGCTACTTAGCTGCTCTAGTAGATTCCACCATGGAGTTAATTACCAATGTCACCATGGGGAATAACTACATCCAGCTGCCCATCCACTCAAAACTAGGCCCAGCCAAGTTGACACATAACCTTAACTACCATACCTGCTGTGCTGAATATTTAAGGGTGGAAATAATTCCATTTGAAGACCCCAAAACCCCAAAAAGAAAACTTACTTTAATATATCCTTATTTTGGTGGTGCCCTGAGCACTTGGAAGAAGCAAATGCAAGTCATCTCTGAAAGAAGTATAAAGTTCCTAGGGTCATGATATTATTAAAAATATATTCATAAAAATTGCAGATATTGGGATTATTCTATACAGAATGTAAAATTAGTGTGTTGTAAAAGAAAGTATATCTTTCATTTATCTGAAGAAGAAGGGATAGAAAACAATCAAGCATATCAAAAAAGTACAGGACGTAATTCTAGAAAGAAAATATAATCATTAAAACTAGGAGCACTGTCGACAAATTAAATAGTAGATTCTACATGGCTGAAGAGAAAATATATGATCTGGTACATGTTGTTATTGTTGTTAGGTGCCATCAAGTTGTCTCTGATTCATAGCGACCCAATGTACAGCAGAATTCAACACTGCTTGGTCCTGTGCCAACTCCATGATCCTGATTATACCTGAGCCCATCATTGTAGCCACTGTGTCAGTCCCTCTTGGTGATGGTCTTCCCCTCTTTCATTGAACTTCCATTTTACCAAGCATGATATTCTTCTCCAGGGAATGGTCTCTTCTTACCACATGACAAAAGTAAATGAGACGAAGTCTGGCCATTCTCACTTCCAAGGAGCATTCCAGCTGCACTTCTTCCAGGACAGATTTGTTATTCCTTTTAGCAGTTCATGGTACTTTCAGCATTCTTCACCAGCACCACAACTTAAAAGACTCTTCGATCTTCCTTATTCACTGTCCAAGTCTCACATGTATATGAGGCAATTGAAAATACCATGGCTTGTGCCAGGTGCACCTTAGTCCTCAAGAAGACATCTTTGCTCTTCAGGACTTTAAAGAGATCTTTTGCAGCTGATATACATCGTTTTAAAGAGATTTTTTGCAGTGCTATACATCATCTGTTATGTTGACTCTGCTTCCATTGGTGTTGATTGTAGAACAAGTAATATGAAGTCTTTGGCAACTTCAATAATTTCTCCATGTAGTGTGATGTTGCTTATTGGTCCAGTTGTGAGTATTTTTGTTTTCTTTATATTGACATATAATCCATATTGCAGACTGTATTCTTCTATCTTCATCAGCAAGTATTTCAAGTCATCCTCACTCTCAGCAAGCAAAGTTGTGTCCTCAGTGTATCGTAGGTTGTTAATGATTCTTCCTTCAATCCTGATGTCCCATTCTTCTTCATATGGTTCAACTTCTTGGATTATTTGCTGAGCATAGAAATTGATTAAGTATGATGAAATACAACTCTGACGCACTCCCTTCTTGATTTTAAGCCATGCAGTGTTCCCTTGTTCTGTTCAAACGATAGCCTTCTCATCTAGCTCATGAGTACGATTAAATGTTCTGGAATTCCCATTCTTCTCAATGTTATCCATAAGTCCTTATGATCCACACTATTGAATGCTTTTCGATAGTCAATAAAACACAAATAAGTATCCTTCTGGTATTCTTTGCTTTGAGACAAGATCCATCTGACATCATCAATACTATTGCTGGTTCCATGTCCTCTTCTGAATCCAGCTTGCAGTTCTGAAAGTTGCCTGACAATGTATTGCTGCAACTGTTTTTGAATTATCTTCAGCAATATTTTATTTGCTTGTGTTATTAATGATATTGTTCAAAAATTTTCACATTCTGTTGGATCACCTTTCTTTGGAATGGGAACAAATATGAATCTCTTCCAGTCTGTTGGCCAGGTAGCTGTATTCCAATTTTCTTGGTATAGAAGAGTAAGTACCTCCAGTGCAGCATCCATTTGTTGAAACATCACAATGGGTATTCTGTCAATTCCTGGAGTCTTTTTTTTTTTTTTTTGCCAATTCCTTCAGTGCAGCTTCAACTTCCTACTTCAGTACCATTGGTTCTTGATTTTATGCTACCTGGACTAGTGCCTAGGGCATTTGACTGCTAAACGGAAAGCTGGTAGCTGAAACCCACCAGCCACTCTTTGGAAGGAAGGTTGGGCAATCTACTTCCATAGTGATACTGCCTCAGAAACCAAAGTAAGGGTCTCTATGAGTCGAATACAACTCGGCGGCAGTGCGTTGAGTTGTTTTGTTGTTTGAAATAGATGAACATTGACCAATTATTTTCAGTACAGTGCCACTGCGTATTCCTTCCATCTTCTTTTTTATGTTTCCTGCATCAGTCAATATTTTGCTCTGAGAATCCTTCAGTATTGCAATTCGAGGCTTGAATTTTTTCTTCAATTCTTTCAGCTTGAGAAATGCTGAGCATGTTCTTCCTTTTCGGTTTTCTAACTCCAGGTCTTTGCATACTTCATGATAATCATTAACTTTGAGTTCTTGCGCTTCTCTTTGAAATCTCCTGTTAAGGTCTTTCATCTTTTCATTTCTTCCATTTGCTTTAGCTTCTCTCCTTTCAAGGACAATTTTCTGAGTCTCTTCTGACATCCATTTTGGTCTTTTCTTCCTTTCCTATCTTTTTAATGACCTTTTGCTTTTTCATGGAAGATGTTTTTGGTGTCATCTCACAATTCCTCTGGTTTTCAGTCATTGGTGTTCAATGGATCAAATCTACTCTTTAGATGGTCTCTAAATTCAGGAAGGATATAATCAAGGTCATATATTGGTCCTCATGGACTTGTTTTAATTTTCTTCAACTTCATGTTGAACTTGCATATGAGCAATTTATGGTCTATTCCACAATCAGATCCTGGCCTTGTTTTGGTTGAACATATTGAGCTTGTCCATTCTCTGGTAGCATAGTGGCTAAAGCACTTGACTGCTAACCAGAAGGCTGGCGGTTCAAACCCACCAGCCACTCATTCAGCAATGAATAAGTTGTTGGTCTTGCAAAATTCTATCATGCGATCTCCAGTGTTACTTCTATCACCAAGGCCAAATTTTCCAACTACTGGTGATTCTTCTTTGTTTCTAACTTTTGCATTCCAGTCACCAGTGATAATCACCACATCTGGAACATAGATATGAATACATTTGTCAGAATTTAGTCCAGAGAGCAGGTGAACAAATATGAGAGATAGACATTCAGAAGGAGCAAATCTAATATATAGCTGTTCTTATAGGTGCCATTAAGTTGATTCTAACTCATAACAACCACATGTGACAGGATAGAACTGTCCCATAGTATTTTCTTGGCTGTGATTTTTATGGAAACAGATTGACAGGTCGTTCCCCTATGGAGCCTCTGGGTGGGCTTAAACTGCTAACTTTTAAGTTAGAAGCCAAGTGCTTGAACATTAAGCCACCATGGCACCTTAATGTAAACCTAACACACTAGCCACTCCATGGAAGAAAGACTAGGCAATCTACTTTCATAAAAATTTACCACCTTGGAAACCCAAAGGAGGTGGTTATGAGTCAGAATTGACTCAATGGCAGTGAGGTGTTTTTTTTTTTTTTTGATAACATGTCTAATATATATCTAATTGGCAATCCAGGACATTTTTGAACATGGGTGGGAATTTTCCAGAATTTTTGAAGACTTAATTTCCCTGATTCAAGAAGTGCAACAAATTTCAAATACATTGAATACAAAGCAATCGTGGCCAAAACTGATGGTGGTTAAACTGTATAAAACTGAAGAGAGAAGATTTAAAAGTCATCCAGAAGGGGGAAAGAAAATAAAGATGACCTACACAGGAAAGGCAATTAGACTTTTAGCTGACTTCTTCAGAGCAGTAATGAAAATCAGAAGATTGTGAGAAAATAACATTTCAAGAGACAATAAGTGTTAGGTTAGAATTGTATAAACAGCAATACTATTTTTCAGAACGAAGGTAAAATAATTTCCAGAAAGACAACAATCAGGAGGATTTACTATAAACAGATCAGTAGGGAAATTCTAAAGAACATTCTTCATGAAGAGTATAAACAACCTCTAAAAGAATATTGACTATACCTTGGACTGACAGAAGAACGAACAAATCTGTCTTGGACAAAATAGGGCCAGAGTGCTCCTTAGAAATGAGGATGGTGAGATTTCATCTTGCTTACAGTGGATGTGTTATCAGGAGGGACCAATCCATGGAGAAGACCATCATTCTTGGTAGAGGGTCAACGAAAAAGACAAATACCCTCAACAAGATGGATTGACCCATTGGCTGCTACAAGGGTCTCAGACATCCATAATATTTTGAGAATAGCAGAGGACTGACCAACATTTAGTTCTCTTGTACATTGGATTGCTATGGGTTGGACATGGCACCTAACAGCAAAGGAAGATCTAAGATGAAAGCAAAATGATTAACAAAAAGTGTGGAACACATGTGATAAGCTAAAAATAATTTACTTTGAGAAACAATATTGATAATATCTAATTTCTGAACTTAAAAGATAGAACCAAAATAGTCAATTGTGGTTTCCATTTTACATACTGAGGGACTCATGGTGTCCCAGTGAATTCACAAAATTTCAAGGGAAACATAGCAGAATTAGTTTGACAGCAACAACTGCTAGCTGAAAATAGTTCATAGTTTCCATGGGAGAAGAGAAGGATTGTGTATACACAGGGGAGACAGCTCAGGGTGGGGTGGGGTAGGAGAGCATGAGAGGGAAGGACACAGGGAAGAGGTGGCTATGGGGAGGAAGTAGGAGTCACCCTGATTTGTAATTGACTAAACAGCAAACTCAACTGTTTTACTGGTTATTATAAAGTTACAGTGACTTAGTGCGATATTGGCAAAAAAAAACTAAAAACCAAATTCACTGCCACTGAGTCGATTCTGACTCGTAGTGACCCCCTTTGGGATTCCAAAGTAATAAATCTTTATGGATTTGCATTGTGGGAGATTGCAGTCAATATCATGAGACAAAGTGTATGTGAACTGCTGTATGGAAGATGAATTTGCTCTGCAAACTTTCACCCAG
>NW_006921664.1:9850375-9853143 GCF_000298275.1 Orycteropus afer afer | reverse complement strand
TTAAATTAATCTATATTCCTTTAAATTTTATCATATCTTTATGAAGCAGAGTTTTCAAGCATTGCTGTGAAAAAAAAAGTAACTGTGAGAAAATCAATATAAAACAGGAAATAAGGATGAGGTATCCAATTTGATTCTTAGATTTGAAAAGTTGTACATTGCCCAATAGGTGCACACATGCTATTAGGAAGTTAATGTGATTATTTTAAAATGAAATACACTACTACTTTTTTTTCTCAATTTATGTATAAAAACCAAACTCACTGCCATTGTTTTGATTCAGACTTGGAGTGACCCCCATAGGGTTTCTAAGGCAGTAAATCTTTATGGAAGTAGTTTGTCTCATCTGCTTTCAGCGAGGTTTGAACCTCCAACTTTCTCGTTAGCAGCCAAATGCCTTATCCACTGTGCCACCAGAACTCTTTGTGTGTATGTATATATATGTGTGTGTGTGTGTATGTGTATGTATATATATAAATATATATATGTGTGTGTGTGTGTGTACATGTGTGTGTGTGTGTGTGTATATATATATATATATATATATATATATATATATATATATCTCCAAATAGCTACTAAGTTATTAATACATAATACTCATTGAGTGTTTGGACATTAATAAACAAAATGGTTAGGTTTTTTTTTTTTTTTTGCCTAGGGATACTAAGAAAATTACTGAGACACTAAGAATACTTCAAACTGAGAAAATTTGGTACAATTGACACATGAAGGGCAGGGGGAATAACTGAATAAGTATTGATTACAGTGTCAAGTTAAATATGCATATTAGAATTTCTAGAGGGAAAGAATAGTAAAAGAACAAAAGTACAATGCATAACTTATGAACTTATGAACTAGTAAAGGTGAGAAAAATCAAATGTGGGAAACAATCTCAATCAATCCCAAAGAAGAAAATTTAAGATTTTATTTGTTTGTTTGTTTAACAAAGAATAAAAAGAAGGGAGTACAGATTGTTCTTGAATATTGAACATCACAATTCAAATGCATCAGTTGTTCTTCAGTGTTCCTTATTCATTGTCCAGCTCTCACATGCTTATGTTGTTGTTGTTATGTGCATGCCTATGAAGGGATTGAAAATAATATCTTGCTTGGGTTAGGCACAGCTTAGTCTTCAAAGTGACATCTTTGTTCTTTAACACTTTAAAGAGGTCTTTTACAGAAGATTTGCCCAATGCAATATGTCATTTGATTTCTTTATTTCTTCATCCATGATTGTAGATCTGAGTAAAAGGAAATCCTTGACAACTTCTATCTTTTTTCCATTTATCATGTTGTTATTTGTTGGTCCAGTTGTGAGGATTTTTCTTTTCTTTTTGTTCAGATGCTATCCATACTAAATTCTGTAGTATTTGATCTTCATCAGTAGGTGCTTCAAGTCTTTTTCACTGTTTACAAGCAAGATCATGTCATCTGTATACCTCAGGTTGTTAATGAGTCTTCCTCCGATCCTAATGCCATGTTCTTCTTCATATAATCCAGCTTCTCAGGCTCATGAGAATAGATACAAGAAAATTTTAAATGAAGCATTGGCAAACAAAACTCAAAAATGAGTTTGGTCTGGAAATGGAAAGTTGGATCTAAACTAGTAAGTTTATTAATGGGAGCTCTTAATAGGCCATGTTAAATTATTGGACAATAGTTGTATAATAATTTCAATAGATGGATTAAAAAGTATTTGATAAAAGTCAATATCTTTGATAAACATTCTCATCAAATTAGGAATTGATTCTTCAACTCGATGAAGTATGTCTACAAAGCCCTGTAGCAAGCATTAGTGAAATATTAAGTACACATTGTTCAAAATCAGGAGCAAAATAAAAGTGATACCTATTACCATTTGTGTTTATCAGTATATTAGTGTTCCTATCAAGCAGTATAATATTAGAAAGTGTAATAAAAAGTATAAGCATTGGAAAGTAAATATGAAACTAAAATTATTCAGAGGTAATGTAATTAATTTTATAGAAAACCTAACAGAATCTACTAATGGGTTATTAAGTTATAAGAGTGTTTTTAAGATATAAGATCAAAGTATAAAAATCAATTGCATTTCTATATGCCAGAAATAAACAGAAGATTTTATAAAAAGGAGAAGATCCATATTACCTCAGAAGCTAAATTGTAAGATATTTAATGAAAAATGTACAAAGCCTTCATGATAAAAAAATAAAATAAAATTTTATAGAAAATACTAACATACTTAAAGGGAATTATTAAAACAAATCTTTAATGGTAAGAAGATAAAAGTGTAAGGATATTAATTTTGCTAAACAGAGTTTTTCATGGAACTTTAAAATTTATAGAGCAAAGGGCCAAGAATCCCTGAAAGCAAAAGACAAGGCAAGAGAGAGATGAGATTCTTGCCAAATGAAATGTAGATAATTATATAGCTAGTTCCTGAATAGTAGAAATGATAACATGATCAGCAGCTAATTAAAGGTTGGACATTTAATTCCACCCAAAGTCACACTGGAAGAAAGGCCTGGTGATCTACTTTTAAAAATATTATCCATTGAAAACCCTATGGAGCACAGTTCTACTCTGACACACATGGAGTCACCCTGATTTGTAATTGACTCAACAGCAAACTCAACTGTTTTACTGGTTATTATAAAGTTACAGTGACTTAGTGCAATATTGGCAAAAAAAAACTAAAAACCAAATTCACTGCCACTGAGTCGATTCTGACTCGTAGTGACCCCCTTTGGGATTCCAAGGTAGTAAATCTTTACAGAAGTAGATTG
>NW_006921664.1:9843000-9850275 GCF_000298275.1 Orycteropus afer afer | reverse complement strand
CAGTTCTACTCTGACACACATGGAGTCACCCTGATTTGTAATTGACTCAACAGCAAACTCAACTGTTTTACTGGTTATTATAAAGTTACAGTGACAAAAAAAAAAAAAAAAAAAAAACAACTAAAAACCAAACTCACTGCCATTGCATTGATTTTGACTCTTACTGACTCCCTTTGGGTTTCCAAGGTAGTAAATCTTTACAGAAGTAGATTGGCCAGTCTTTCTTGCATGGAGTGGCTGGTGGGTTTGAACTGCCAACCTCCTGGTTAGCAGTCAGATGCCTTAGGCACTGCACCAAAAAGGGTAGATAAATAGATTCATAGAACACAAAAAAGAGTCCAGAAACAATCAGAAATAATATACAACAGAGCAGATTCATGAAGAAAGGAGGTACTGCTTAAAAACTATTTCTGGGAGAAAATGAAATTGAATGCCCTCTCATGTCTTACATAAAAATCTATTTCAATATTTAAAAAAACAAAATGTGGAAGGCTAAAATTAGAAAAAAGAAACCCACACTTTTAAAAATAAAAGTTTTTATTTTATTTTATTTTAAGATAATTGTAGATTCACATTCAGTTATAAAAATAAATACAGAGAGCTCCCGTTTATCTTTTACTCAATATTACTAATATTAACATCTTGAAAACTATAGTACAACATCAAAAACAGGATACCAAAATCATACAGTCAGGATACAGAACTGTTCCATCACCACTAGCATCCTTCCTTTGCCCATCTATACTCACATCCATCTCCCTACCCTCCAGCTCCATCCCTCTTTAATCTCTAGGGACCACTGATTTATTCTTCTTTTCTATAATTTTGTCATTTCAAGAATGTAATTTAAATTAATTGATGCAATATGTAACTTTTGGGGATTTTTTTTTTTTTCTTCACTCAGCATAATTCCCTCAAGATTCATCCAAGTTGTTGCACTGATCAGTGTGTTGTTAATTGCCATAGATTTAACTCCACGTCATGGTGACCTTATGTATAAGAGAATAAAATGTTGCCCTGTCCTGTACCATCCCAATGATCATTGCTATGTTGGAGCCCATTGTTGTGGCTATTGTGTTGATCAACCTCATTGAGGGATTTCCTGGTTTTCACTGACCCTCTACTTTATTAAACATGGTATCCTTTTCTAGCAATTGGTCTTTGCTGATGATGTGTCTAAAGCAAGAGAGAAGAAATCTTGCCATCCTTACTTCTAAGGGGCATTCTGGTTGTATTTCTTCTAAGAATGATTTGTTTGTTCTTCTGGAAATCGATGGTATATTCAATACTCTTCACCAAAACTACAATTTAAATGCATCAATTCTTCTTCTGACTTCTTTTTTCATTGTCCAGCTTTCATGTGCATATCAAGTGATATGTGAATCAATAGTTTCTTGCTTTTTATTACTGATTAGTATATTCTCTAACATGCATATACCAATTTGCTTAATGATTTAACCATTGAAGGACATCTGTTTATTTCCAATATGTGGCTATGACCAATAAAATTCCTACGAGCATTCAAGTATTGGTTTTTGCATGAATAGAACTTTTCAAAAAATTTTAATTTATTTTGTTGCTGTTGAGAACATACACACCAAAAACATACACCAATTCAACAGCTTTTATGCACAATTCAGTGACATTGATTACATTCTCTGAGTTGTACAACTGTTGTCACCTTCTTTTTCTGAGTTGTTCCCTATTAATATAAAATCATTGCCCCTTAAGGATCCTATCTAATCCTTCAAGTTACTGTTGTCAATTTGATCCTATGTAGATAGTTCTTCAAAGAATATAATACTTAAAGCAGACATTTTTACTAGTTAAGGTAAACTACTATTTGGTTTTAAGAAGACTTCAGGGGATATTTTTGGTTTAAGGTTTAAAGATTATCTCAGGGGAATATTTTCAAGGGTTCATCCAGCCGTCCTGGCTCCAGAAATTCTGGAGTCCGTGAGAATTTGAAATTCTGTTCTGCATTTTCCCTCTATTGATCAGGATTCCTCTATAGAATCCTTGATCAGAATTGAGCATAGTTTTTTTTTTTTTTTTTTTTTTTTAATTTATCTGGGATAAATGTTCAGAAGTGTAATTGCTGGGTGTTACACAATAATGTTTAGTTTATTTAAGAAACTGTCAAATGTTTCCAGAGTAGCCATACTATTTAACATACCCAACAACAATGTAGGAACTCTAGTAGCATAGTGCTTAAGGCACTTGACTGCTAACCAGAAGGCTAGTGGTTCAAACCCACCAGCCACACCTCGCAAGGAAGGTTGGGCAATCTACTATCCATGGTAATACCACCTCGGAAAGTCAACGAGGGGTCGCTATGAGTCGGGTCCAACTCGATGGTAAATAACAACAACAAGCCAGCAATGTATGAGTCATCCAATTTCTCCACATTTTCTCTAGCATTTTATGTTGTCACTATTTTTTATTTATAAAAAATATAAATATAAGTGTATAATTTTAATTTACATCTCCCTAGTAGCCACTGAAAACCTTATGAATAGCCGTAGAACACTATCTCACATATTACTGGAAAGTTTTACAAATAGCAGTGATACACTGTTTGATATAGTGCTAGAAGATGAGCCTCTCAGGTTGGAAGGTGCTCAAAATATGACATGGGAAAAGCTGCCTCCTGAAAGTAGAGTAAACCTTACTAACATGGATGGAATAAACCTTTCAGGACCTTCATTCACTGATGGAGTACTACTTAAAATGGGAAGAAAGAGCTGCAAACATACATTAATAAGCATAATGTGGAATGTACGAAGTAGTAAACTAGGAAAATTGTACATTGTCAAAAACAAAATGGAACACATAAAGATTGATATCCTAGGCATTAGTGAGCTGCAGTGGACTAGTACTAGTCATTTTGAACCAGGTATTCATGAGATCTACTATGCCAGAAATGACTAAATAAATAATGAAGAAGAATGGTGTAATATCCATCATCAAAAGGAACATTTCAAAATCTACCGTGAAGTACAGTGCTGTCAGTTATAAGATAATATCCAAAAGCATACAAGATAGACTAGTTAAAACTATTATTACTCAAATTTATGCACCAACCACTAAAGCCACAGATGAAGAAATTGAAGGTTTCTATCAACTTCTGCAGTCTAAAACTGACTAAACATGCAATCATTATACATTGATAATTACCGGTTATTGGATTGCAAAATTTGGAAACAAAGAAGAATCATCAGTAGTTGGAAAATATAGCCTTGGTAATAGAAATGATGCCAGAGATCGCATGATAGAACTTTGCAAGATCAAGGACTTATTCATTGCAAATGCCTTTTATCAACAACATGAATGGTGACTATACACATGGACCTCACCAGATGGAATACATAGGAACTGAATTTAATACATATGTGGAAAGAGCTATGGAAAAGCTCAATATCATCAGTCAAAACAAGGCCAGTAACTCACTGTGGTGCAGACCATCAATTGGTCATATGTAAGTCCAAGTTGAGGCTGAAGAAATTTAAAACAAATCTGCTAGAGCCCAAATATGACCTTGTTTATAGTCCACCTGAATTTAGAAACCGTATGAAGAGCAGATTTGATGCACTGAACACCAGTGACTAAAGACCAGATGAGTTGTGGGATGACATCAAGAACATCATCCATGAAGAAAGCAAAAAGTCATTAAATGGTTAGGGAAAGAAGAAAATACCAAAATGGATGTCAGAAGAGACTCCGAAACTCACTCTTGAAAGTAGAGTAGCTAAAGTGAATGGAAGAAATAATGAAATAAAAAATCTGAACAGATGATTTCAAATGGTGGCTCGAGAAGGCAAAGTAAAGTATTATAATGAAATGTGCAAAGACCTGGAATTAGAAAACCAAAAGGGAAGAACTCACTCAATATTTCCCAAGCTGAGAGAACTGAAGAAAATATTGGTCTTCAATTACTATACTGAAGGTTTCTATGGGCAAAATATTGAATGATGCAGGAAAAATCAAAAGGAGATAGAAAGAGTATATGGAATCATTGTACCAAAAAGAATTGGTCCATGTCCAACCATTTCAAGAGGCAGTATATGATCAAGAACCTTTGATGTTTATGGAAGAAGTCCAAGCTGCACTGAAGGAAAAACAAAGCTCCAGGAATAGATGGAATACCCATTGAGATGTTTTAACAAATGGATGGCATGCTAGAGGTGCTAACTCATTTATACCAAAAAATTTGGAAGGAAGCTACCTGGCCAACTGACTGAAAGAGATAGATATTTATGTCCATTCCAAAGAAAATGATGCAATAGAATGTGGAAATTATTGAACAATCTCATTAATATCACATACAAGTAAAATTTTGCTGAATATAATTAAAAAATGGTTTCCACAGTATATTGACAGGAACTTCCAGAAATGCAAGCTTGTTTCAGAAGACGGCATAGAATGAGGTATCATTCCTAATGTCAGATGCATCTTGTTGGCTGAAAGCAAAGAATACCAGAGAGATGTTTACTTGTGTTTTATTGACTATGCAGAGGTATTGAACTGTGTGGATCTTACCAGATTATGGATAACATTGTGAAGAATAGGAATTCCAGTCACTTAATTGTGCTCATGAAGAAACTACATAGACCAAGAAGCTGATGTTCAAACAGAACAAGGGGATACTGCATGGTTTAAAGTCAGGAAGGGTGTGTAACATGGTTGCATCCTTTCACCGTAGCTGTTCAGTCTGAATCCAGAAGAAATAATCTGAGAAACTGGACTATAAGAAGAATATGGCATCAGGATTGGAGGAAGACTCATCAACAATCTGAGATATATAGATGACACAACCTTGTTTGCTGAAAGTGAAGGAGACTTAAAGTGCTTACTGGTGAAGATCAAAGGCTACAGTCTTCAGTAGGGACTACACCTCAACATGCAGAAAACAAAATGCTCAAAACTGGACCCACAAGCAACATAGTGATAAATGTAGAAAAGATTAGGTTGTCAAGGATTTCATTTAACGTGGATCCAAAATCAACACCCATTAAAGAAGCAGTCAAGTAATTAGTTGACATATTGCACAGAGCAAATCTACTACAAAAGATCTCTGTTTTAATCAGAAAAGATGTCACTTTGAAGACTAAGGTGTGTCTGACTCAAGCAATGGTATTTTCAATTGCCTCATATACACATGAAAGCTGGACAGAGAAAAAGGAAGACTGAAGACAAGTTCATGCCTTTGAATTGTGGTCTTGGTGAAGAATACTGAAAATACCATGGACTTCTAGAAGACTCAATGGACTGCCAGAAGAATGGGAGCTATGATGGTGTAGTGCCTAAGGTATTTGAGTTCTAACCAGAAGCTAGTGGTCCAAACCCACCAGCCACTCCTCAGAAAGAAGGTTGGGCAATGTATTTCCAGAGTGATACCACCTTGGAAACCCAAGGAGGGGTCACTATAAGGTGGATCCAACTTGACAGCAGTGAGTCCCTTGGTTTTTGGTTTTGGCCAGAAGAATGAACAAATCTGTCCAGGAAGAATTGCAGTTGGAGTGCTTCTTAGAATTAAAAATGGCTAGACATCATCTGATGTACATTGGTCATCTTGTCGTAAGGGACCTTTCCCTGGAGAAGGACATCATGCTTGGCAAAGTAGAGGGTCAGCAAAGAAGGGGAAGACCCTCCATGACATGGATTGACACTGTGTCTGCAACGATAGGCTCAAGCATGGCAATAAATGTGAGGATGGTGCAGGACTGAGTGGTGTTTTGTTCTTTTGTACATAGGGTTACTATGAGTTGGAACAAACTTGAAGGCACCTAACAACCACAACAACAATGGTTAATAATATTGAACATATTTTCATAGGCTTATTTTCCATTTGAAGGAGTCCTGATGGTGCAGGTGAAGCACTCGGCTGCAAACAGAAATGTGAATTGTTTAAACCCACCTTCCCATCTGTTGGAGAAAGATGTGATAATCTGTTTCTGTGCAGAATACAAGTTTGGGTATCCTTTGGGGGTAGTTTTACTCTGTCCTGTAGGGTCTCTATGACTCTGAGTTAACTCAATTGCAACAGTTTATTTTCCATTTGTATATTCTTTGGTGAATTACCTTTTCATATCTTTTGTCAATTTTCTAATTATTATTCTTTTAACCTTGTGAGAGTTTCTTTTCCTTTTTAAATATATTCTAGATACTAGTCTCTTGTTGGATATGTGGTTTGAAAATATCTTCTCCCAGTGTGGTGTTTGTTTTTTTCATCCACTTATCATGATGTGTGGGAGTGTAAAATTTTTTATTTTGATGAGGTGCAATTTATCAAAAATTCCTGATAGATTGTGTACATTTGACACTTGAACTATTTTAGTAATGTTCCATTTTTTAAGCTCAATGTTGAGTGTTCATTTTATTACTACTGTCTTTAAACTATACTTATGTGGTATAATATCCTATTGTATAATAATATTCACAATTTAAAAAAATAGAGAAAAGAGGACAAAGGCTATGTCATATGCATTAGTACTAGGGTAAAGTTTAGTTACAATAATTATTTCAAAAGAAATAAGAAGGCACAAATAAGTGAGCATTAAATTTGATCTCCACTATCTAAATAACTTAGATACCATTTAAAGAATAGATTTGATGCATTGAACACCAGTGACCAAAATCAGAAGAATTGTGGGATGACACCAAGAACATCATCCATGAACAAATGAAAAGGTCATTAAAAAGACAGGAAAGGAAGAAAAAAACAAAATGGATGTCAGAAGAGACTCTGAAACTTGCCCTGGAACAGAGAGTAGCTAAAGCAAATAGTAGAAATGACAAGATGAGAGAGTTGAACAGAAGATTTAAAAGAGCAGCTCAAGAAGACAAAGTCAATGATTATCATGAAATGTGCAAAGACCTGGAGTTAGAAAACCAAAAGGCAAGAACATGTTCAGCATTTCTTAAACTGAAAGAACTGAAGAAAAAATTCAAACCTTGAGTTGCAATATTGAAGGATTCATTGGGCAAAATATTGAATAATGTAAGAAACATCAAAAGAAGATGGAAAGAATACACAGACTCACTGTACCAAAAAGAATTGGTCAATATCCATCCACATCAGGAGATGGCATATGATCAAGAACTGATGTTATTGAAGGAAGAAGTCAAAGCTGCACTGAAGGAATTGGCAAAGAACAAGGCTCCAGGAACTGACAGACTACCCGTTGAGATGTTTCAACAAATGGATGCAGCACTGGAAGCACTCACTTGTCTACACCAAAAAATTTGGAAGACAGCTACCTGGCCAACTATTTG
>NW_006921664.1:9837380-9842710 GCF_000298275.1 Orycteropus afer afer | reverse complement strand
CAGATACTGCATGGTTTAAAATCAGGAAGGGAGTGTGTCAGGGTTGTATCCTTTCACCATACTTATTCAATTTGTATGCTGAGCAAATAATCCAAGAATCTGGACTGTATGAAGAAAAACATGGCATCAGGATTGGGGGAAGACTCATTAACAACCTGTGAAATGCAAATGACACAATTTTGCCTGCTGAAAGTAAGGAAGACTAGAAGCACTTACTGATGAAGATTAAAGTCTACAGTCTGCAGTATGGATTACACCTCAACATAAAGAAAACAAAAGTCCTCACAACTGGACCAATAGGGAACATCATGATAAATGCAAAAAAAGATTGAAGTTGTCAAAGGTTTTATATTACTTGGTTCTACAATCAACACCAATGAAAGCAGCAGTCAAGATATCAGACAACATATTGCACTGGGCAAATCTGCCCTGTTTAAAGTGCTGAAGAGCAAAGATGTCTCCTTGAAGACTAAGGTGCACCTAACCCAAGCCATGGTATTTTCAGTAGCCTCATATGCATTTGAGGAGCTCTGGTAGCATAGTGCCTAAGGCATTTGACTGCTAACCAGAAGGCTGGTGGTTCAAACCCACCAGCCACTCCTCGGAAGGAAGATGGGGCAATCTACTTCCATAGTGATACTGCCTCGGAAACCCAAGAAGGGGGTCGCTATGAGTCGGGTCTGACTCGACAGCACGTAACAACAACAACAACATATGCATTTGAGAGCTGGACAATGAATAAAGAAGACTGGAGAAGAGTTGATGCTTTTGAGTTGTGGAGTTGGCAAAGATTACTGAAAGTACTATGGACTGCCAAAAGAACTAACAAATCTGTCCTGGAAGAAGTGCAGCTGGAATGCTCCTTGGAAATGAGAGTGGCCAGACTTCGTCTTACCTGCTTTGGTCATGTTGTCAGAAGTGACCATTCCCTGGAAAAGGTTATTATGCTTGGTAAAGTGGAAAGTTAATGAGAAAGGGGAAGGCCCTCAACAAGGTGGATTGACACAGTGGCTGCAACAATGGCCTCAGGTATAGCAGGGATTGTGATGCTGGCACAGGACCGGGCAGTGTTTTCTTCTCCCCTAAAGAGGGTTGCTACGAGTCGGAGATGACTCAGCAGCACCTAACAACAACATCTAAATAAAGTTAGGAGCTTGCATATCGCTTTTTAAGTGAATTTATATGTTATTTTTGCATTTTTTTGTGTTCACAGTTTTCGGAAAAACTTGAATTAACTTTAACAGTTTTAATTGCAAATTATACTTACAGTTATGTAACATTTGAAATATTCTAAGGTTGTTTATCTATTATGCTAAAGATTATTACATTGATAAAGTGGAAAATAAAATAAATTAATTTATTCCAACTTTTTTTTTTTGCTTTGTAAAATATTATTGCATATTATGGAAATGGTTCCTAAGTTTTCTAAAGAAGACTGCTATGAATATTTTCTTCAAATGTGGTAGATTTACTTTTCATACATAATGTGTTTGCCCATTGTTTCTGCTATATTTGTATGTCACCTTTTTGATTTTTCTTGATTGCAATGGCTATGGTCCTTGTAGAGTTTCTCAATGTTGCCACTAACTGTGTGCAGCAAACTATAACAGACTCAAGAGCAGGTGGAAACTGCTTTAGAAAACTGAAGGAATTGCTAAATGACCCTGGAACTTGTTTATGATATTCCTAAAGAGAGAGAGAGAGAGGGGGAGGGAGGGAGGAAGGGAGGGAGGGAGAGAGAGAGAGGGGGAGGGAGGGAGGAAGGGAGGGAGGGAGAGACGGAGAAAGAGAGAGAGAGAATATATTTTGGGAAATCTATTAAAACAATTTTGTATCTACAGAACTGTAGAGATTTATTAAAAACTTAAAATAGAGCACCCTCCTTCATAAAATATTAAACCCCAAACAATTAAGATGCCTAGAGTCAAACCAGCCACCTGTTATTTATCCAGTTAATACAATTTAATTCAATACATTCAGTAACTACTTACTGAGAATCTACCAGACAGTGCCAGATATTCTTTAAGCAAGTAGGGATATGGCAGGGAAGAAAAAAAAACAGTTATTAATATTAATTGTTGTTGTTAGGTGCTGTCAAGTTGGCTCCAACTCATAGTGACCCTAAGTACAACAGAACTGAAACACTGCCCATCCTGGGCCAGCCTCACAATCCTTGCTATACCTAAGCCCATATTGCAGCCACTGTGTCAATCCATCTCAGAGGCCTTCCTCTTTTTTTGTTGACCCTCCACTTTACCAAGCATGATATCGTTCTCCAAGGAATTGTCCCTTCTGACAACATGACCAAAGTAGGTGAGATGAAGTCTGGCCTTTCTCATTTCCAAGGAGCATTCTGGGTGCACTTCTTCCAGGACAGATTTGTCAATTCTTTTGGCAGTCTATGGTGCCTTCAGTATTCTATTCCAATACCACAACTCAAAAGTATCAACTCTTCTTCAGTCTTATTCGTTGTCCAGCTCTCACATGCATATGGGGGTGAATAAAAATACCATGGCTTGGGTTAGGCGTGGTGCCTAAGATATATGACTGCTAACCAGAAGGTTGACAGTTCAAACCTACCAGCCACTCTGTGGAAGTAAGACTGGGCAATTTACTTCCATAAAGATTTACTACCTCAGTAACCCAAAGGGGGTCATTATGAGTTGGGATCGAGTGAATGGCAGTGAGGTTTTTTTTTTTTTTTTTTGATTTGAGTTAGGTGTACCTTAGTCTTCAAAGAGACATCTTTATTCTTCATCATTTTAACTTTTCAACATCAATCTGTGTTAGTTTAGGTAAGTGGTGTGCTTCTAGAAATTTGTCCATTTCTTCCAGATTTTCAAATTTGTTGGAGTACAGTCATTCACAGTATCTGATATTATCCTTTTTATTTCAGTTGGTTCTGTTGTCATGTCACCCATTTCATTTCTTATTCGTGTTATTTGTATTCTCTCCCTCTTTTCCTTTGTTAAATTTGCCAGTGGTTTGTCAATTTTATTGATCTTTTCAAAAAACCAACTTCTGGTCTTTTTGATTTTGTCTATAGCCCTTCTATTTTCCATTTCATTGATTTCTGCTTGAATCTTGATTATTTCCTTTCTCCTGGTAACTGTAGGGAAAAAGAAGAAGAAAAAACAAGAAAACCTACAATATCTGGGGATAGGACACTAAGAGAAAAAAAGTAGAGAAGAAGAATAATGATGGGAAAAAAATGGGAAAAATGAAAAAAGAAAAACAAGGAATGGGGTTAACCATGAGAAAAAAGGGGGGAAAAAAGAAAACACTCACATAAAAAAAAAAAAAATTCAACCAGGCACAGGGAAAAGAAAAAATGCTGAAAATTAGGACCTGGGAGGGGAATATTAATAATAGTAAAAAGGACAAAAGTATTATTAATAATAGTTTTTTAAAAACAGACAAATATAACAAACTAATCACCAGAAAAAAAGAAAGCTAAAAAGAGAAAAAAAAAAAAAGAGGAAAAAAAAAATTGGTGGAGGACAGGGCAGGGCATCCAGGCTCTGTCTGAGCACACAGACTGTGATGGAGTTCTTATGGGCCCAGAAGGTAGGTGAGAGTGGGGGATGGCCGCACCTCCGTTCACCAAGCGGGTGTGGGATATAAGAGGAACAAGAGGAATGTGGTACCTTTTCAGTCTTGCAGGTCCGGAGTGTCCTTGGGGTTGCTGGAAAGCAGAACATGTTCTTAAGCCCCAAGAATCTGCCAGCACACTGTATTTTTAAATATGCAAAATAGTCAAGCCACTTTTAAACCTTCAAAATGGCGGCACTCTCCGGACTGGCAAAAGTCCACAGCTCAGCCCACCTTTCTCTTCACCTTCTCCGTTTATTCTCCAGTCATCAGAGCAGTCCTCTGTGCAGTCCCTGGCTAGCAGGGCTGATTTTAAGTTAATTCTTAGGTCCTACCACCACTCGGGAATCTCCAAGCTGTCTGTGCCATGCCATCAGGATCACTCAGGATTGCTGCCAGACCACAGCTCCATCTCCTTTTTTGGTATTTTCATGCAAATTCTTCTGCTAGTTGAGGTTTAGTCCACTTCTGTATCCTCCCCTTCAAGGCTCAGGGATCCAATATTATCTTCTGTGTCTGTGTTAATTGGTTTCCCTTTTCTTTGTTGAAGAGGATCTGTGCGGTCTTTCTGCCTAGTCTGCCATCTTGCTGGTTATCCTGTTTTTCATCATTTTAGAGGTCTTTTGCAACAGATTTGCCCAGTGCAATATGTCATCTGAGGTCTTGACTGCTGCTTCCATTAATATACTTAACACATTTTGTTACATGAGTGAATGTTCCCAAAAGCCACACAGCCAGTCTGTCAATGATAATGATGAAACAATTACCATTTATTTTGAGTTTACTCTCTCTCAGGCCCTCTGCTCAACACTTTACACTCATTCTCTCACTTAATCCTTATAAACTCCTCAGAAAAAGGTATTTTATTGTTGATGGTTCTGAGACTCATCAGACTAATTGCCTGGTCCTAGGTCTTCTGCTGATTATGGCCCTTCAAAACCTGAGCTGGTAACTAATTTGTAGTCTGGGTCCAAAACCCTTCCTTTTACAGCCTTACTATCCGTGTGCCAGAATATCTTTGGCTACCTACAAGGAAGCAGTTCATTTTATTAACTAATTGGGCCACATGGTGCCAAGCAATAATTTTGGCTATTTTTCTTTTCCCATTGAATCAACTCATTCATTTTACAAAACTGACCACATCAGATTGATGTGTTAAATGGTAAATCAAATTATCCTTGTCTGGTTTTTTTTTTTTTTCATTTACTAGATCTTCATCTGCCAGGAACCTGGCTAAGAGTTTAGATTCAGATACATCTAAATTTCAGTCCTAGTTCAATCACTTATTAATGTTGTAAATTTAGGCAAGTATTTAATCTCTTTAGGTTGGTGACATAATCAGTAGAAATGCAAATAATAATAGTTTCTATCTTGAGTGGTTAATGAAGGATCTCTGTTGGTGTAGTCATTAAGGCATTTGGCTGCTAACCCAAAGATTGGTGGTTCAAACCCCTCAGCTGCTCTGTGGAAGGAAGATGAGGCAGTTTGCTTCCATAAAGATTATAGCCTTGGAAACCCACTGGAGGTCACTATGAGTCAGAATTGACTCCATAGCTGTGAGTTTTAGTTTGGTTTATAGTGGTTAATGAGAGGATTAAATGACAACCCATTAGCTCCTAACAAAATGCCTGACCCATAAGAAGTTTTACTGAGCAATAGCTGCTATTATTAACATTTATCATTATTATTGTTAGCTTTAACATTTTGTTTTAATATCTTTTTCTCTATGACCTTTACTA
>NW_006921664.1:9803591-9832544 GCF_000298275.1 Orycteropus afer afer | reverse complement strand
ACCCACCAGCCACTCCTTGGAAGGAAGGTTGGGCAATCTACTTCTGTAGTGATACTGCCTTGGAAACCCAAGGAGGGGTCGCTATGAGTCAGGTCCAACTCGACGGCACATAACAACAACTACAACAATACTATATTAAGAGCTCTAGTAGCATAGTGCCCTAAGGCACTTGATTGCTAACCAGAAGGCTGCTGGTTCAAACCCACCAGCCACTCCTCAGAAGGAAGGTTGGGCAATCTGCTTCCTTAGTGATACCACCTTAGAAACCCAAGGAGGGGTTGCTATGAATCGGTTCTGACTGGACAGCACATAACAACAACAACAGTACTATATTATGAGGAGCTTTGGTGGTGTAGTGGTTAAGGAATTTGGCTGCTAACCAAAAGTTTGGTGGTTTGAACCCACAATCTATTCGATAGAAAAAAAGATGAGGCAGTCTGCTTCCATAAAGATTTACAGCCTTACAACCCAATATGGGCCATTATGAGTCAGAATCGACTCAATGGCAATGAGTTTTTTTTTTTTTTTTTTTTGAGTGCTATAGTACAGGCTTTTTCTTCTGCCATAGAACTTTTTTTTTTTTTTTAAGACTTTTGCTTTCAATTAAACTTATTTCCCACATCACTTTAAGGTATACATTTTATTTCTCCCTCCCCCATCATTAATGCATTACCATTTGACTCTGCCATTAGGCTGTCAATCTGTAAAACTCTTGAGGAAGAAAGAGCGACCTTATTTTAAATAGGCTTGATTCTTTGCTAAAGAGGTTACTGCATTCTCTACAATGATATTCTTGTCAAGAATATGCTTTTGAAATTTAAAGAAGAAATGAAATTTAGAAGAGCTACCAAACTATGAAAAATCAAAGGTGGATAACATTAAAAAAAAAAGAAGGAAAAATAGTAACACCCAAAGACATAACCAAATGAACAAGAATCATCTTAAAATTCTATGGAAGGTGCTTTACTTTATTTTAATGTAACTCAATATGCAACAAAGAACACCTTGGATGGTAAGACTGAGGTTTGAGGCATGAAATTCCCTTGAGTGAAAATAGTAGTTTGAGGTCCCTGAAGATCAGGCTCCCTGTCCATTTTGAGTAGTCAGAAAATGAAACACTTTTAATTTGAATTTCTAAGTTAAGGTCATAGAGATTGGAGTGTTGAGCCTGGATGAGAAAATGAAAACATTTAGTAGGCTTCTCTGAGATGTTACACAAATGGTTGTTATGTTGTTGTTATGTGCCGTCGAGTCAAACCCGACTCATAGTGACCCCTCCTTGGGCTTCCGAGGCAGTATCACTACGGAAGTAGGATTGCCCAACCTTTCTTCCGAGGAGTGGCTGGTGGGTTTGAACCGCAAGCCGTCTGGTTAGCAGGCAAATCCAGGGTTAAGAGGATGAGACAATATACCTGAAGGGCAGCAGGAGAAATTTATGTCATAATTCAGACACTATTACCTGGGTTCTGAGGTCCTTGAATATGTTACTAAGCATAGCAGGACTTTCTTTACAAAGAGGGCTGCAACATTTTCCAAGTTTCTGAGTCATTAAGCAGGATTTCCAGGGATAGCACTGCTACAGCCCTGATTGTTTTCTGGGATAATCTGACCTTATTTATGGAGAAAGCTTATAGAATCATATTCACTTCAGCCTTCACATAAAAAGGTGGGTGCAGCCAAGCAAGGGAATAAATCAGTTGTTTCTGAAGATCAGGGCTCATACCAGCCCTTTTGCCTCATGATTGAATTCTACAGAAAATGAGAAACTGCAGTTTACTTTTTTACAAAGATAAGAAGGTGTTATATTTCTACTGAGTATTGAGCTGTTTCCAAAGGAATTGAAAAAGAGTAAGAGAGTTTCATATTGGGAATTTTATATGCAAACAACAATGAAGGTAAGGGTGAAGGAAGTATACCCCCTAAACCACTTCCATGAAAAGTTTCAATCAACTGCTAGCTTTCTCCTCACAAAACTTTGACATATGTCCCTTGACCTTTACCAACTACCCTTTCACGTTTGACACTTAACGTGTGCTACATGATTAAAATTCAGAGTTAATTAATTTCAACACCATCAGTTCAGCTATATTTAGCTTAGAACACTCACTTTTGTCTTTTGTGAGTAGCACTGCAGGGTTATTACAAAGAGGTAGTCAGGAGGGCAACAGAAATACGAGAAGAGAAGAATGATTCAGTGTGCAGATAATTGTTTCGAGTGAAATTTAGCTCGGTATTTTTGTTCCTGTCCTTAGTAGTACTGAGATTTAGCACCTCCCGTTGGCACTTAGCCCCCACCCACACTGGAGGAGGCTGTGAGAGGTGGGGGCTGAGAACGAGCCATACCAGAGTTGAATTACAGCACAGTTCCTACACTGGCAAGGATTTTCTCTGGCCAGCTTTGGGGTATGAAGCTTGTGATCCCAAAAGACAGATAAGATGTTCCTAGAAAGGATCTCCATTGCCTCCATGAGGGAGGTCAACATGCTTATTTAAAGAGCATCACCCTCAAAATAATGACTGTTCCCAAAGAAAATAGTGGTAGCGAGGTTATCTACCCATAGCAGAGTTATAGTTCAAACCTCAAAAAGTTGCCAATGAGGTTGTCTTATTGATGGTTTACCTCATAATGTGGCTAAAACACTCACTAGAATTGGATAAAATCCAAGAAATTTGATTCTTTACCTTATAGAAGTGAAATGGATTCACCTCAAGTGAAAAAAAAAAAAAAATTTATTAAAGGTTTCTTTATTCTATATCCCTTTGCTCTGTGAATATGATATAAGAATTTGGATATGCAAGTCTTGCTTTTACCTAAAGTTCAAAATGATAAATAAAACCATTACAACTGCCATTCTTCGGGATGTTGTCATGAACTTGTTGTCCATAAAATTATTGAGCCACTGAAATATGCCTATCCTTTAGATGGGTTTTCAGCACAGGAAGGGAGAAGCTCTTCATTTGGTATATATTGTTGTTGTTGTTGTTGTTGTTATGTGTCGTCAAGTAGGACCCAACTCATAGCGACCCCTCCTTGAGTTTCTCAGGCAGTATTACTATGGAAGTAGATTGCCCCATCTTCCTTCCGAGGAGTGGCTGGTGGGTTTGAACTGCCAGCCTTCTGGTTAGCAGTCTTATAGCCTTAGGCACTATGCCACCAGATCTCCCCATTTGGTATATAGGACAGGTTAACCATAATTTATCTGAGTTGCCCATATTTATCTCACTGTAAATACAGAAATAGATGTTGAGTTCTTTAAGCCAGTGACTGGGTAAATGGCCCTGAGTTGTAAACAAAAATAAAAACAAACACATTATAACATTTTCATTTATGTATCACAGAACACTTTCCATCTAATAATTCAAGTTTTATGTTCAAGAATCTGGTTCCATGTCCTCACCTCAGCTTCTAACTACAGTTGGAGGACACTTGATCCCTTGCACACTTTGTTTTCCTGCCCACCCCATGGAAAACATTCTAGCCTCCACTTGCCAGAGATTTTAGTAGCTCTGTTTCATTAGTCAAGGATCTCTCGCAGTGTAGTTGTTAAAGAATTTGGTTGCTAACCATAAAGGTCAACAGTTCAAACCCACCAACTGCTCCACAGGAGAAAGATGAGGCAGTCTGCTTTTGTTAAGGTTTAGTGCCTTGGGAACCCTGTGGAACAGTTCAACTCTGTCCTAACATGTCGCCACGAGTCAAAATCGACTCGATGACAATGGATTTTGGAGTTTCATTAGTCAAATGGTTCAATACCAAGTCAAATTTCTGCTGGCCAAATTCTGGTAGAATTCCCTTTATTAGTAATTAGGTTTGGATCTGAACCTTGAAACCTTGTATTCTTGATGGGACACTGTATACTTATCTTAGGCCCACTGCAGGAAACCTCATCAGCCTTGTGGAATGAGGTCTCTCATTTTTTCTTAGCTGTATTCTCTCCCTACTTCAAGATATTATTGTTGTACTTGGTGGCCCCCATGTGTTGTTGTTGTTGTCAGGTGCTTTTGAGTCATCTCTGACTCATAGTGACTCAATGCACAGCAGAACAAAACACTCCCTGGCCCTGTGCCAGCCTCATGATCCTTGCTATACCTGAGCCCATCATTGCAGTCACTGTGTCAATCCATCTCATTGAGGTCATTCCCCTTCTTTGTTAACCCTCCACTTTACCAAGCACAATATCCTTCTCCAGGGAATGGTCCCTTCTGACAACATGACCAAAGTAGGTGAGACGAAGTCTGGCCACTCTTGCTTCCAAGGAGCATTCCTGCTGCACTTCTTCTAGGACAGATTTGTTAGTCCTTTTAGCAGAACCATGGCACTCTTAGCATTCTTCTCCAACACCACAGCTCAAAATTATCAACTCTTCTTTGGTCTTCCTTATTCATTGTCCAGCTCTCACATGCATAAGTAGTGATTGAAAATACCATGGCTTGGGTGAGGCACACCTTAGTCTTCAAGGAGACATCTTTGCTCTTCATCACTTGTAAAAGGTCTTTTGCAGCAGATTTGCCCAGTGGAGTACATCATCTGATGTCCTGACTGCTGCTTCCATTGATATTGATTGTAGAACCAAGTAGTATGAAGTCCTTGACAACTTCAAAATTTTCTCCATTTATCATGAAGCTGTTTATTGGACCAGTTGTGAGGATTTTAGTATTTTTTATATTGAGGTGTAATCCGTACTGTAGACTGTAGTCTTTAATCTTCATCAGTAAATGCTTCAAGTCATCTTCACCTTCAGCAAGCAAAGTTGTGTCATCTGTGTATTGCAGGTTGTTAATGAGTCTTCCTCCATGTGGTAGTTATGGTTTTGTGTCAACATGGCTGGGCCTGGTTGAGTGGCTGGGCAGCTGATGGTAGTTATTCCCCATGATGAGACTGGCAGTCAACTCCATGGTGGGATCTACCACAAGCAGCTGAGTACCTGCTTTATGGGTGTGGTCTGCTTCCCGAATGTAAGAGGAAGCTTTGGAAATGGTCTCTAGCTTATGGCACTCTTGAATCCTGCATGTAGCCACCTCATTGTTCAGCAGCCTGCTATGCTCTGCTGACGTTGGAACTTTCAATGGACTTGAATTAATGGCCTGCCGTGTGGTTTGGTAACATTAAGACTGTGCTTTTTTATTTGTCAATCTTGGGCTTGTCAGCCTCAGCAGCCAGCAGCTGTCTCAGTGAAGAAAAGCCTCCAAGCTACAGTGGGCCAGGAACAGGAAGCAGAGCTGAAACCCAAGGTTGAGGAGCTTTCACCCAGCCCCTCAAGCCTGGCACTTTGAACTCAGATTTAAAGGCTCTAAAGTGTAAGAGAATAAACTTGTTTGTTAAGGCCATCCCATTTGTGGTATATTCTTGTCAGAGTGGTACTAGGTAACTATAACATTCCAAATACCATGTTCTTCTTTGTATAATCCACCTTCTCAGATTATTTGGTCACCATGCAAACTGAATAATTGTAGTGAAAAGATATAACCTTGACACACTCCCTTCTTGATTTTGAACCATGTAGTATCCCCTTGTTCTGTTCAAACAACAGCCTCCTGGTCTATGTACAGTTTCCCCATGAGTACAATCAAGTGTTCTGGAATTTCCATTTTTCTCAGTATTATCCATAATTTGTTTTGATCCACACGATCGAATGTTTTTGCATAGTCAGTAAAGCACAAGTAAGCATCTTTCTGGTATTCTTTGCTTTCAGCTAAGATCCATCTGACATCAGCAATGATATCCCTTGTTCCACTTGCTCCTCTGAATCCAGCTTGCATTTCTGGAAATTCTCTGTCAATATACTGCTGCAACCATTTTTGAATTGTCTTCACTAAGATTTTACTTCTATTTGATATTAATGATATAGTTTGATAATTTCCACATTGTGTGGGATCTCCTTTCTTTGCAATGGATACAAATTTGGATCTCTTCCACTCAGTTGGCCAGGGAGGCCCTATGTACAACAAAATAAAACATTACCTGGTCTTGTGCCATCTTCATGATCATTGGTATGCTTGAGTCGGTTGTAGTGGCCGCTGTGTATTTTGAATGCCTTCCAACCTGGGGGATCATCTTCCAGAAGTATATTGGACAGTGTTCTTTTGTGATCCATAAGGTTTACATTGGTTATTTTTTGAAAGTAGGAAATCAGGTCTTTTTTTTTTTTTTTTTTCCAGTCTCTATTAGTCTGGAAGCTCTGCTGAAACCTGTCCACTATGGGTGACCCTGCTGGTATTTGAAATATTGGTAGCAAAGCTCAAGCATCAAAGCAACATGGATAACATGGAAGCCAGCATTGCATGATAAACTGACAAATTCATGATAGTATAGTCCTAATTCTGAAACCTAGCCCTGTAAGGTTTTTTGGTCTTATTGCCTGTTGAAAACATTCCTGGTGTCAACCACCTTCTCATGCCTCTGACTGGGCCTGCTCTGGGTTCTCTGGTATCTGGCTGTGCTCATGTGCCTGTCACACAGCCTGGACTTTGTCTACTTTCTCATACTCACTGGATTTCTGAATTCTCTGCTCACCTCTGTTCACCTATTGAACTTGAGTGACATGCCATGTCTTTCAGTGAATAACTTGTCAGGAGTACATGTGCCATCTCTGTTTCAGGCCCTGGTGCCCACACCCTGTCCTTCTACATATGACCTTTTCATTCCCATGTCCTGTCAGGAGGTAACACAAGAGGAGGCCGAGAGTTTTATTTATTTATTGCTTTGATGTTCATTAATGATAATATATAACTGACATTATAGGCTTCCTATATGACTGAGATTTAAAATCTTTAGTCTAGTTTCAACCTTTATCAATGTTTTACGATAAAAATTCTTCTATTCCAGGGAGTCTGCAGTACCCATTAGAACACAAAATGTATCTTTTCTGAGTTTCTAACTTGTAAATACCTTTAATGAAGATGTTTGTTTTAATATTTATAGGTGCATACATAGATAAAAGAGAATTATACCCTATATTTAGGAGAAAATAGTATTTTTATGTGGGAAAGCTTTATAGAAATACAGTTTGCTAGTCCCTGAGTCTCCTAGAATCCTTTGGCTTCACTTGGTGTAATATAAGATGGGAAATTATTCTGATTGTAAGTATTTACATTGAAATGAAAATTTTAAACATCTCTGTGTTTTGTAATATCTTTATTGAATATGCATTGAATAGGTAGCTTTCCATATACTTTGAGATTAGGGATATTTTCATTTTGTAAAGTATTTTTCTCTGTGTTTTTACATTTTAAGGTATTACACAATGGCCTTATTATGGAGATGGAACATCCAACGGTGGGGAAGATATCAGTCCCAGGTTTGTACATTTTGGTTATTTCCTTTAACATCCTTTGCTGATTATAACATATGGTGATCCCTAGAGGGAACTGATGACCCAAACAACTAGTCAAGATATGGCTATGCAGTTTGGATAATAGAGAAACTCTGGTCCACACTCATAAGAATGAATGCTGATGCTATTGAATTGTGCCTTAGCTCTAATGAATGTCTGATTGCCTCAGTGACAAAAAAAAAAAAAAAAAAGCTCCTATTTCCTAATTCCACTTAGTATTATCATCACAAAAGTACGTTATGTAATTACCAGATGTTGTTGTTAGATACTTTCAAGTCAGTTCCGACTCATAGTGACTTTTTATGTCAGAATGAAACACTGCCTGGTCCTTTATCATTCTCACAATCTTTACTATGTTTAAGCCCATCATTGAAGCCACTGTCTCAGTCCATCTTGTGGAGGGTCTTATCCTTTTCATTGACCCTCTGCTTTACCCAGCATGATATCCTTCTCCAGGGTGTGATCCTTTTTTGACAACATGACAAAGTATATCAGATGAAATCTGGCCATTCTTGCTTCTAAGGAGCATTCTAGCTGTACTCCTTCTAGGACATATGTGTTCATTCTTCTGACACTCTATGGTATTTTCAGTATTTTTCACCAACACCACAATTAAAATGTATCAATTTTTCTGTCTTCTACCTTATTCATTGTCCAGCTTTCACATGCATATACAGCTACTGAAAATACCATGGCTTGGATCAGGGGAACCTTAGTCTTCAAATTGACATCTTTGCTCTTTAGCACTTTAAAGAGGTCCTTAGCAGTATAGTTGCCCAGTGTAATATGTCATGTGATTTCTTGACTGCTATTTCCATGGTTATTGATTGTGGATCCAGATAAAATGAAATCCTTGCTTATTTAGTTGTGAGGATTTTTGTTTCCTTAAGTTGAAGTGTAATCCATACTGAAAGTTGTAGTCTTTGATCTTCATCAGTAAGCACTTCAAGTCTTCTTCACAAGCAAGATTATGCCATCTGTGTATTACAGGTTGTTAATGAGTCTTCTTGCAATCCTGATCCCACATTCTTTTTCATATGTATATGAAATATACATATTATATAAGGAGCACAGTGGTCAAGTGCTCAGTTGTTAACCTAAAAGTAAGAATTTCAAACCCACCAGCAGTTCCATGGGAGAAAGATATGGCAGTCTCCTTTTATAAAGATTGTTGTTATTGTTGTTCTTAAGTGTCATCACAGGTTATTAGTGAGTCTTTCTCCAATTGTGGTACTGTGTTCTTCTTCACATAGTGCTGTTTTCTTGGATTATTTGCTCAGCATACAGATTGAATAAGTGTGGTGAAAAGATACAACCTTGACACGCTGCCAAAGGGGCAAGGAGGCCACATCTTCTGACCTCCTCTAACCCCACAAAAGGAAGACAGAATCACCATCAGTAGTCAAAGGCCTATTCCTGTGAGGCTGGACATGCTGCCTCTCTCCAGCCCTTTCACCAACTGTTCCTCCCCCAGCACCCACCACCTCTTTGTTGGGTTCGATAATTCACTGCAGTGGCCACACTGAACTCACAGATTATGGGGTTTATTATGGAAGTACCAGACTAAAATTCAAGCACAGATGTGCACTCAGTCTCTCGCAGCTGGCCATCTCACTCAGCAGCTGGCAGTCTCAGTAGCACATTGCTCTCTCAGTAGTGTGTCTCTCTCTCACAGTAGTGCATGTCTCTTGAAGTCTCTCTCAGCAGTGCATGTCTCTTGTGCCTCTCTCTCAGCAGCACATGTCTCTTGCATCTCTTAGGAGTGTGTTTCTCTCAGCAGCATGTCTTTCTCAGCCAGCAGTCCCAGAGACTCCTTCTGCCTCTAGGAGGGTTCCTTTTGAGCCTGGCAGAATGACCAAACTAACCAATCCCAACATCAGAATTCTATACACCTGAGAGAGAGAGAATTTCCCAGAAGATTGCTTCATTCCATGTTCAACAGAAATAACCCAGGTGGATAATTTTAACAATCAGGAGCTACTCAGTTGCTCATGGCAAATCCCACCACAGAGTTTACAAAGATTTATGGCTAGAAAAGCCACACTATGTAATTTACTACACTGCACACACACCCTTCCTGATTTTAAACCATGCAGTATCCCCTTCTTCTGTTTGAATGACACAAAATACAAAACAGAAGAAATATCCTGTTCTTCTGTTTGAATGTCAGAAGAATTCCCCTTCTTCACCATGTTTCCATAATTTGTTATGATCCACACAATCAAATGCCTTTGCATAGTCAAAAAAAAAAAAAAAAACACAGGTAAACATCTTTCCAGCATTTTTTATTTCAGCCAAGAACCATCTGACATCAGCAATAATAATCCTCATTCCATGCCCTCTTCTGAATCCAGCTTGGATTTCTGGCAGTTCCCTGTCAGTATATTGCTGCAACTGTTTTTGAATCATTGTCAGTGAAATTTTACTTGTGTGTAATATTAATGATATGGGTCAATAATTTCTGCATTTTGTTGGATCAGCTTTCTTTGGAATGGGCACAAATATGGATCTCTTCCAGTCAGTTGATCTGGTAGTTGTCTTCCAAATTTCTTGGCATAAATGGATGAGCACCGCCAGTGTTGCATCTGTTTGTAGAAACATCTCAACAGGTATTCCATCAATTACTAAAGCTTAGTTTTTTGCCTAGTCCTTTAATGCAGCTTATACTTTTTCCTTCAGTACATTGATTCTTAATCATATGGCACCTCCTTGAATGGTTGAACATCAATCCATTCTTTTTGATACAGTGACTCTGTATATTCCTTCCATCTTCTTTTGATGCTTCCTGAAGTGTTTAATATTTTGCCTATATAATCTTTCAGTATTGAAACTCAAGGCTTGATATTTTTTTTTCAGTTGTTCAGACTTGAGAAATCTTGAGCATGTTCTTCCCTTTTGATTTTCTAACTCCATATTTTTGCACATTTCACTGTAATACTTTGTCTTCCAGAGCTGCCCTTTTAAATCTTTTGTTCAGCTCTTTTATTGCATTATTTTTTCCATTTGCTTTAGTTTCTCTCTGTATCAGCAGATAGGTAACAAATATGGATGCTATTATGATAGTGTAGTACAGTTAGTATGAGAATGAAAAAGCCAGGGCAGATAGAGGTAGTGCCTAAGAAGGCCACTGATTGCTCAAGCCAAGGGTATTTTCCTTCAGAACAATGTTTAGAGTATGGATCTTGACTCTTCAGATCAGGAAAATAAAAGTTTTCAGTAAGCCCAGGATAGACTGAATTTTTTTTAAGTTGCCTAATATCAAACAAACTCAGCAAAGACTGCTGCTTGTACCAAAATGCCAACTTTTTCATTTCCAGGGAAGAATTATTTCCAGTGTCCTGGGCCTCATGCCAACTCTCAGAGCATCCTCTTGGATAGTTTATCCAGGCTGTAAAGAGAGCATATGCCCAGCCACATTACCTCCAAAGACTTACTTCTCTAGGACCATAATATTCCTGTCCTCAGATCGATTGTGTCTGTCCTCAGGACATTGATAGACACACACTCCACACTCTTGTTCTTTGTGTCCCTATTTTATAAATTACACACAAACCATGGAGCCCTGGTGGTACAATGGTTAAGGGCTGTCTGCTAACTGAAGATTAACAGTTTGAAGTCATCCAGAAGGAGAAGACCCTTAAGAAGATGGATTGACATAGTGACTGCAATGATGGGCTTAAGCATAGCAAGGATTGTGAGGGTGATGTAAGACAGGGCAATGTTTTGTTCTTTTGTACAAAGGGTCGCTATGAGTCACAATTGACTGGACAGCACCTAACAACAACAACAACAATATGAATGAATGAATGAATGAATGACATACTTGGCTTCTATCAACATAAAATTATTTTCACTACTCTTCTGTACCATGTGGCCTTTCATTATACTATGTTGTGCCAGCGTCTACTATGCTTATACCAGCTCTCTTAGTTTACCTTCCTTAATCCACTTATAATGTCCAGCTCTCATAGGCATATGAGGCGATTGAAAATACCTTGGCTTGGGTGAGATGTGCCTCAGTCTTCAAAGTGACATCTTTACTCTTTAACACTTTAAAGAGGTCTTTTGCAGCTGATCTGCCCGAGACAATATGTCATTTGACTTCCTGAGTGCTACTTCTGTAGGTGTTGATTGTAAATCCAAGTAAAATGAAATCCTTGACAGCTTCAATGTTTTTTTCATTTATCGTGATGTTGCTTATTGGTCCAGTTGTGAAGATTTCTGTTTTCTTTATGTTGAGGTATAATCCATATTGAATGGTGTAGTATTTGATTTAAGTGCTTCAAGTCTTATTCACTGTCAGAAGCAAGGTTGTGTCATCTACATATCATAGGTTGTTAATGACTCTTCTTCCAGTCCTGATGCTGTGTTCTTCTTATGTAGTCCAGCTTCTCAAATTATTTGCTCAGCATACAGACTGAATAAGTATAGTAAAAGAATACAGGCACTTTCTTTAGTGATGTATAGCATTTCCTCAGATTATAGTTCCTGTGTAGGTTACTGCTGATTGATTAGAACCTTTCAAAATAGATATGGTGCCCAGCTACCATGGCTGACCACTCTGAAAAGGGTTACAATAGGAAGTCCTGGATAGAGTGGATGAAAATTGTGGAACAGGACTAAAAATCATTAGAAAGACCAGGCTTATTGGTCTGATAAAGGTTGGTGGAATCCCTGAGACTATGATCGTTAGATACCTGTCAAGCTGGGAACTGAACTTAGCCCCATGACTCAACTTTCAGCCAAATGATAAACAGACTTATAAGGTGAACAATAATACCAGTAAGATATGCACTCATTAGGACAGTCAACCCTACCTATGAGATCAAACTTGAAGCATTAGCCCAGGGATAAAGATAAGAAGGCAGGAAGGGCTAGGAAAGAAGGACAAAAGGAAATGGTAAACACAGGGAGGAAACGGGAAGAGTGTTGTTATGTTGTGAGAATCACAATCTATGTCATAAATAAAAATGAGTATGTACTGTTAAATGGAGAAACAATTTGCTCTGTAACTTTCACCAAAAAGCACAATTGGGGGTGGGGGGGACGACACCTGGTTAGATTTGTGCTCAACACACTTTAAACAAAGATGGAAAATTATTTACTTCTTTAAAATTATTTTTGGCTTCTTAGAAAAAAAAGGTAATGATACATTGTTTCAATTTTGTAATAATTATCAATGTTAAAATACAACTAGTATGATCTAAACCGAAAAATGTCAAACTCACTGCCATCGAGTTGGTTCCTACTCTTCCTTGGGTTTCCACGGTGGTATCTCTATGGATGTAGATTGCTCAGTCTTCCTTCCAAGGAGTGGCTGGTGGGTTTGAACTGCCAGCCTTCTGGTTAGCAGTCAGATACCTTAGGCACTATGTCACCAGAGCTATATCCTATATATGTAAACAACCTATGATATGCAGATGACATACTTTTGCTTGCTGAAAGTGAAGAAGACTTGAAGTTCTTACCAATGAAAATCAAAGACTACAGTCTTCAGTATGGATTACACCCCAACATAAAGTTAACAAAAATCCTCACAACTGGACCAATAAGTAACATTATTGTGATGCAATGAATTACTTAATATGGCTCTTCTAGTCATGCTTTTTGTGACTTCCACCAGATGACTGGGCCAAACTATGTAAATGTGAGGTGTTTTGTGGCCCACCAAAGGGATTGGATTGTTAGTAAATATTAATAAGGTACCTGGCACTCTTGCGTGGGTTGTTGTTGTTATGTACCATTGAGTCAGACCCGACTCATTGCGACCCCTCCTTGGGTTTCTGAATCAGTATCACTATGGAAGTAACCTTCCTGCTGAGGAACCACTCTGAAAAGGGTTACAATAAATTTGAGCCACCAGCCTTCTGGTTAGCAGTCAAATGCCTTAGGCACTATGCTGCCAGAGCTCCTCCTGTGTGGTTAGAACCTTGCAAATAAAGTTTATAGAACACTAACCTGGGGATTGGTCATTTTTGCCATCATGGTTAGCTTAAAAAAAGCCATCCCAAAGGTAGAAAGGGAAATCTCACTGCTATCAAAAAATACAAGCCAGGAGCAGAGTGTGTCCTTGAGATAAGAAGAGGCAGGAGAGAGAAAGCAGAGAGATGGCAGCAGCAGAGGCAATAGCACCAAGAGACTGGCATGAGACAGAGTGGCAGGCTTCCAGACCCACAGAGCAAAAAAGCTGAGTGCTTTGAGGCAGGAATCTTGCTGGAGGACTCAGATACCTCTTTAGGCACCTATCAACAAAGCTAAAGAACTTAGTAATGCTGGCCCAAGCAGTGCAGAGGCTGAGGCCAAAGAGAAGTGTGTCTGTAGCATGGCTGAGAAGAAGCTGTCCTGATTGAAGAACTGTTTCCTGATTTGTTTCTTGTCCTAAATTGTAACATGTCACTTCCCTAATAAACCCTATAATCTTATGTATTATTTATGAGTTCTTTGTGGCCATTGAAATGAATTATCAAGCCCAGAAGAGAAGTAGAGAGTGATATGGGAGGGACAGTTGGTGTCAGAATTGGTAGAAAGTTTGGAGGGTGGTGGCACATCACAGTAGTCAACCTTGTTAATGGTGATTCTGTTTTCCCCTCATGAGATTAGAGGAGGTTAGAAGATGCCACCACCATGCCCTTTTTGTAATTATGACAAATGGAGAGAAAATTGAAGTTGTCGAAGTTTTCATTTTACTTGGATTCACAATTGATGCCTATGGAAGCAGCAATCAAGAAATCACATGACATATTGCATTGGGCAAATCTGCTTCAAAAAACTTCTTTAAAGTGTTAAAGAGAAAAAATGTCACTTTGAAAAGTAAAGAATGCCATGGTATTTTCAGTCATCTCAAATACATTTGAGAGCTGGACAACAAATAAGGAAAACTGCAGAAGAATTGATACATTTGAATTGTAGTGTTGGCGAAGAATATTGAATGTACCTTGGACTGCTAGGAGAATGAACAAGATGGTGTTGGAGGAAGTGTAGCCAGAATACTCCTTAGAAGCAAGAATGGCCATATTTCATCTCTTGTACTTTGGTCAGATTGTCAGAAGGGACAAGTTCTTGAAGAAAGACATCATACTGGGTAAAGTAGAGAGTGAAGAAAAAAGAGGAAAACCCTCAAAAAGATGCACTGACACAGTGGCTGCAACTATGAACTTACCATAGCAATGATTACAAGGATGTCACAAAATCAGACAGTGTTTTGTTCAGTTTTATATAGGCTTGTTATGAGTTGGAGCCAACTTGACAGTACCTAACAACAACAACAAACTATATCTTTTATTAATTTATGTTTATTGTAGCACATTAGCTTTTCATGTAATTTCCTACCACCTATATATAATCAATAATCAAGAATAAGAAAGGAATTTCATTTGTGTATATAGGTGTTGTTGTTGTTAGGTGCCGTTGAGTCATCTCTGATTCATAGTAACCCTATGTACAGCAGAATGAAACACTGCCTGGTCCTGAGCCAGCTCTGTGATCCCTGCTATACTTGAGCATATAGACGCAGCCACTGTGTCAATCCTTCTCATTAAGGACCTTCCCCTCTTTCATCAACTCTCCATCTTACCAAGCATGACACCCTTCTCCAGGGAGTGGTCCCTTCTGATAACATGACCAAAATAGGTGAGAAAAATCTGACCATTCTTGCTTCCAAGGAGTATTCTGGCTGTAATTCCTGCAGGACAGATTTGTTAGTTCTTTTAGCAGTCCATGGTACTTTCAGCATTCTCTGCCAGCACCACAACTCAAAAGCATTAATTCTTCTTCAGTCTTCCTTATTCATTGTCCAGGTCTCACATGCATATAAAGCGACTGAAAATATCATGGCTTGTGTCAGGCGCACTTTAGTCTTCAAGGAGACGTATTTGCTTCTCAGCACTTGAAAGAGATTCTTTGCTGCTGACTTGTTCAGTGCTATACGTCGTCTGATGTCCTGACTGCTGCTTCCACTGACATCAATTGTAGAACCAAGCAATGTGAAGTCAGTCTTCATCAGTAAGTCATCTTCAAGTCATCCTCACTTTCAGCAAGCAAGAGTGTATCATCAGTGTATCACAGTTGTTAATTATTCCAATCCTGATGCCACATTCTCTTTCATATACTCCAGCTTCTCAGATTATTTGCTCAGCATATAGACTGACTAAGTATGGTGAAAGGATACAACCCTGATGCATTCCCTTCTTGATTTTAAACCATGCCATGACCCCTTGATAGCCTCTTTGTCTATGTACAGGTTCCTCATGAGTACAGTTAAGTGTTCTGGAATTCCCACTCTTCTCAATGTTATCCACAATTTGTTATGATCCACACAATCAAATGCTTTTGCATAGTCAATAAAACACAAGTAAACATCTTTCTGGTATTCTTTGCTTTGAGCCAAGATCCTTCTGACATCAGCAATGATATCCCTTGTTCCACATCCTCTTCGGAATCCAGCTTGTACCTCTGGAAGTTTTCTGTCAATATACTGCTACAACCAATTTTGAATTATCTTCAGCAGGATTTTACTTGTGTGTGATATTAATGATATTGTTCGATAATTTCCACATTCTGTGAAATCACCTTTCTTTAGAATGAGTACAAATATGGATCTCTTCCAGTCATTTGACCAGGTAGCTGTCTTCCAAATCTCTTGGCATAACCAAATGTGTGCCTCCAATGGGGCATCCATTTGTTGAAACACCTCAATGGGTATTCCATCAATTCCTGGTACCTTCTTCCTTGCCACTTCCTTCAGTGCAGCTATGACTTCTTCCTTTAATACCATTGGTTATTGATCATATGCCACCTCCTGAAATGGATGAAGATCTATCAGTTCTTTTTGGTACAATGACTGTGTATTTCTTCCATCTTCTTTTGATGTTTTCTGCATCATTCAATATTTTGTCCATAGAATCTTTCAATATTGCAACTTGAGGCTTAAATTTTTTCCTCAGTTCTCTCAGCTTGAGAAATGCTGAACATGTACTTCCCTTTTGGTTTTCTAACTCTAGTTCTCTGCATATTTCATTATAGTAATTGGCTTTGCTCAAGCTGCTCTTTGAAATCTTCTATTCAGTTCTTTTATCCTGTCATTTCTTCCATTTGCTTTAGCTACTCTCTGCTCAAGGGCAAGTTTCCAAGTGTCTTCTGACATCCATTTTAGTCTTCTCTTGTTTTCTCTTCTTTTTAATGACCTCTTGCTTTCTTCATGGATGATGCTCTTGATGTCATCCCACTATTCTTCTGGTTTTTGGTCATTGGTGTTCAATGCATCAAGTCTATTCTTTAGATAGTCTCTAAATTCAGGAGGGATTTATTCAAGGTCATATTCTGGCTCTTGTGGACTTGTTTTTATTGTCTTCAACTTCAACTTGAACTTGCATATGAGCAATTGATGGTCTGTTCCACAATCAGCTCCTGATCTTGTTTTGCCTGTAGATACCGAGCTTTTTCATTGTCTCTTGCCACAGATGTAGTCAGTCTGATTCCTGTGTACTCCAGCTGGTGAAATCCACATATATAGCTGCCACTCCTCGGAAGGAAGGTTGGGCAATCCTACTTCCATAGTGATACTGCCTCAGAAACCCAAGGAGGGGTCGCTATGAGTTGGGGGTCGACTCGACGGCACATAACGACAACAACAACAAGAAGCTGCTGTATGTGTTGTTGAAACAAGATATTTTCAATGAATGAATCATTGGTCTTGCAAAATTCTATCATGCTATCTCTAGCATTATTTCTGTCACCAGGGCCAAATTTTCCAACTACTGGTGATTCTTCCCTGCTTTCAAATTTTGGATTCCAGTCATCGGTGATAACGAACACATCTTGATTGCATGTTTGGTGAATTTCAGACTGCAGAAGTTGATAAAAATCTTCAATTTCCTCATCTTTGGCTTTGGTGGTTGGTGCATAAATTTGAATAACAGTCACATTAACTGGTCTTCCTTGTAGGCCTATGGATATTATCCTATCACTGAGCATTGTATTTCAGGATAGATCTTGAAACATCCTTTGTGATGATGAATGCCAATGCCATTCCTCTTTAAATTGTCATTCCCGGCATAGTAGATCTTATGGTTGTTTGATTCAAAATGGTCAAAACAGTCCATTTCAACTCACCAATGTCTAGGGTATCAACCTTTATTGTTCCATTTCATTTTTGACAGCTTCCAATTTTCCTAGATTCATACTTCGTACATTCCATGGTCCTTTTATTAATGGATGTTCACAGCTGTTTCTCCTCAATTTGAGTAATGCCACATCAGCAGATGAAGGTCTCAAAAGCTTTAC
This sequence comes from Orycteropus afer afer, assembly GCF_000298275.1. NCBI lineage: Eukaryota > Metazoa > Chordata > Mammalia > Tubulidentata > Orycteropodidae > Orycteropus > Orycteropus afer. The sequence continues at coordinate 9,814,929 of NW_006921664.1, read as the reverse complement.
TTTATCCATATCATTAAGGTTGGTTCTACTCGGATGATGCAACTCTTTTCCAGTCATATTTTGAGAGGCTTCCAACCTAAGGGGCTTGCCGTCCTGCATTGTATCAGTCAGTGTTTCCAGGCTATTCATAAAGTTGCACAGTAATGTATCAGACAGTGTTTCTCTTTTATTCATAAGGTTTTCCCTGGCCAATTCTTTGAGAAATGGATGACCCCTTTCTTCTTCCTAGTCTGTCTCAGTCTGTAAGCTGAATTAAAACCTGTGCAGTATTTGCAACTCTGCTGGCGTTTGAAACTCTGGTGGCACAGCCTCAAGCCTCATAACAACACACAAGCCACCACAGTATGACAAACTGACAGACAAGTTTGTCTCCCTTATCTGTTTGAAACCTCTCCAGCCTTCTCCTTTCCTGGATCCTGCTGCTACGCTGTCAGTCTCATCACCTGGATTTTTCCCCCCCACTTACTGCCTCTTGGGGGTGGGCCCTGTGGCCCTCCCCTTACCTGGATCTCTGCTGCTGCTCGGTCAGTCTTGTTACCCAGCTTTTAGGAGTAGTCTTTGATCTTCAAAGTGTTATAGGCATTACAGTTACAATATAGAGAATAGTTAAGACTCATGAATTATCTGTATATATGAGTTATGCTAATACTGTTCTTTAAGGAGCTCTATTGGTGGAGCTCTGGTGTTGTAGTGCCTAAGGCATTTGACTGATAACCTGAAGGCTGGTGGTTCAAACCCACCAGCCACTCCTCAGAAGGAAGACTGGGCAATCTACTTTGGTAGAGGTATTTCCTCACAAACCCAAGTAAAAGTCACCATGCATTGGAACCAACTTGATGGCAATGAGGTATTTTTTTTTTTTAATTGATGTAAAGGTTAAAGCAATGGGCTAATAACCAAAGAGTTAGCAGTTCAAATCCACCACCTCTTCCAAGGGAGAAATATGAGGCAATCTGCTTCTATGAAGATTTAGAACTTTGCAAATGCTGTGGAGCAGTTATATTCCGTCCTAAAGGGTCACTATTAGTCAGAATCAACTTGATGGCCATGGTGGAGGAAGAGATACTATTCTTTATTTCATATCTTGTTCATATCCTACTCTGGGATTTGAGCTTTAAAACATACTATTCCATTGATATCTGATGTCAGATGGATCTTAACTGAAAGCAAATAATACTAGAAAGATGTTTTCTTGTCTTTTATTCACTGTGGAAAGGCATTTGACTATGTAGATCATAACAAATTATGGATAACATGGCAAAGAATGCAAATTCCAGAACGCTTAACTGTGCTCATGAGGAACCTGTGGATAGACCAAGAGGCAGTCTTCAGAACAGAACAAGAGAATACTGCATGGTTTAAAAACAGGAAAAGTGCATGTCAGTGTTGTATCCTTTCACCATACTTATTAAGCCTGTGTGGCAAGCAAATAACCTGAGAAGCTGGACAATATGAAGGAAAACATGACATCAAGATTGGAGGAAGAATCATTAACAACCTGAGACATACACAACCTTACTTGCTGAAAGTGAAGATGACTTGAGCACTTACTGATGAAGATCAAAGACTACAATCTTCATTATAGATTACACCTCAACATAAATAAAACAAAAATCCTCACAACTTTACCAAAAAGCAACATCATGATAAACAGAGAAAAGTTTGAACTTGCCAAGTATTTCATTTTGCTCTTATCCACCATTAACACTCATGGAAGCAGCAGTCAGGAAATCAGTTGTATTGCACTGGGAAAATCTGATGCAGAAAACCTCTTTAAAGTGTTAGAAAGCAAAGATGTCACTTTGAAGACTAAGCCATGGTATTTTCAATCACCTCATATGATTGTGAAAGCTGGACAATGAATAAAGAAGACCAAAGAAGAGTTGATGCCTTTGAATTATGTTGGAGAAGAATACTGAAAATACCATGGACTGCCAGAAGAACAAAAAAATCTGTGCTGGAAGAAGTGCAGCTGAAATGCTCCTTGAAAGCGAGAATGGCTAGATTTCGTCTTACCTATTTTGGTCATGTTGTCAGAAGGGACCGTTCCCTGGAGAAGAATATCATGCTTGGTCAAGTGGAGGTTTAGTGAAGAAGGGGAAGACTCTCAACAAGATGGATTGCAGTGGCTGCAACAACGGACTCAAGTATAGCAAGGATTGTGAGAATGACGTAGAACCAGGCAATTCTGTTTCATTCTGTTGTACATAGGTTTGCTATGAGTCAGAGCTGACTCAACCGCACCTACCAACAACAACAGCAACATTCCATTGTTAAAGAAAGAGGGAGACTAAGAAAAATGAAATATTAATGGGACTACAAATGGAGAAAACATAACATGTTTCTCATTGTCAGGCTTCAATATTCTGATGTTCGAGGAGTCCCTAATGAGGTATGTAGTCAGTACTATTAGCTTATTTTTCATTTAGTGATAGAAGGATCAGCACAGTAGGCACAATGTACTAATTTTTTCATAAGTAACTAATATATATATATATATTTTTTTTTTTTAATTGTGCTTTGGGTGCAAATTTACTAAGCAAATTTGACTTACATTCAACATTTCATGCATATGTGATTTCTTGGTCCTGATTACCATTCCCAGCCATAAAGAATTCTCCTCTCCTCCTCTCCCTGTGACTACCCTCCCTGTGCCCTTCTTAACTATACATTTCTGTCTGTCCTGCTTTCCCTCATTGTGAATGTTGCCCCTCTGGTGTCTCATGGATGACTGATCTAAGGGGTGCATCTCCCTAGGTGGGTACATCACCCTGCGTTAGGTGTTCTGCACATAGGTCTTTCTACTGTTGGGTTGAGAGCCAATCCATGGGGTTCCACCAGTCTTTATCTGACCAGTAATTCTGGTCATTTTGGTGTTTTTTAATTTTGTTCCACATTTTTCTTCCCACTCTATCCAGGATGTCCAGTTCTGATCCCTTTCCAAGTGGGCACTTTCTAGTTCTTCTGGTCTTTAGGGTCATGAAGGCTGAGGTTTTCGTGGTCCATCTTGTCCTTGTTTCTGGATGCCTTTGATTTTCTTCATTTTTCTTTGCTCCAAATGGGAGGAGACCAATGGTTGCATCATAGATGGGCGCTTGAAAGCTTATAAGACCACAGTTTCTACTCTGCAAGTAGATTGTAGAACAAGATTTTTATGTACTATGTTGTGCCAATTGAACATCATTCCTCTGAGACTATGGTCCTGAGCCCACAGGCCTGGTGATTCTCTCTCTCTAGGTGTTTGGTTGTCTCTAAGAAATTATTCCAACTCAACCTTCTGTTGTTTATGTAACATAGTGGCTAATTTTGTAGCAGAAGTGCATGTGTAAGATTATCTTCAGCCAAATCTATCTAATATAAATATTTTGAGTGCTAAAACCTCAAACCACACACACATATACACAAACACAACTCGATAAATTAAAATAATGTTCCAGATTTTATTTGAAGTTCTGGGAATTGAGCTGTAGTTAGCATAGGCCCAGTCATTCACAGAGCTTAACGGTTTTCCAGGGAGGCAAGTATGAGCAATAGACATGGAAAAGTGTAATGAGTGTTACCTTGGGAAACCAGAGAATACAATGAGATGCTGTGGGAGTACAAAACAGGGAGACATCATATACTAAGCAGGATCAGGAAAGGATGAGTAGTAGTCAACGGGGCTAAAAAAAGATAGAATGAGGGAGCAATGTGGAGGCCTCAAGGCAAGAAAGAACATGGCACCCAAAAGAACTGAGTAGGGGGACAAATGCAGAAGGTGGGGAAGGAGCAGGTTTCAGTTAACCTGGGAGATAGGCAGAGGCCAGATGAATAAACTCTAACATAGAACTAACAATCAAATTAAAAACACATCAGAAATTTAAAAATGATCTATGCTGACTCCTCTTATTTCTAATATCCTTATCTGAGGAGCGAAGGTGAGACTTGGAATCGGAGCTTGGCTAGGAACTAGGAACCCTAAAGCTAGTTTAGCAGATGTTCTCATTTATTGATTAGGAGTAATTCCTAAAAAAATTCTAGCTTAGTTGAAGACTTTTGTAAAACTCATAGTGTCCTGAAGTTTAGACTGTGAAATTGATTAAAAAAAAAAAAAATTGTATTTATTAATTACCAAAAAAAAAAAAAGAGAAAGAAATATAAGGTTATAGCTCCTACCGTAACATTTCTTCAGTAAGAGATTGGCCATTGTATAAACATCACCATATTTATGCCTTTGGTGGAAGGATTATGCATTAGCTATCATATTACAAAGGACTGCTAGTTTCCACTGAGCCATTCACCATTTGCATCTTCTAATACTTCTGGCCATTGGCCTTCTAACCAGACTGGAACATGCTGTCCTTCCATGTACTTTGGAGGTGCCAAAATAGCCTTGGTGCTGAGTTCTGGACTTCAAAGGATGTCACTGAAATAGAGTTTGATGTGTAACTCTAACATTTCTAACCATAGCCTTGTTCAGATACTTTCCTGTGAATGTGCTTTGCAGCTATTTGATTTCAGTTGCATTTCTGGGAACTATTTTAGTGGTAAGTATGTCATACTATGAAAGCAAAGCAGTCTTCTAGGCGTGCAGAATGATTTTAAATTGAATTATTCTTGCCTGCTGGTCCCCTGATCTGTGTTTTTTCAGAAAGCAGTTCCAAGTCCTCTTTAATAAAACCTTTCTTAAACATTTTTCCCCATATTATTTTAATATTCATATTTGGAGCCATCATTTTTCTAGCTCATGGGCATTGGATGTAGGGTGAACAGTCACCACTATGAATTAGTTTAGCACAAACCAAATTATTGGAACATTGATGTTTGTATTTTATGGTGAATTTCTAAAAATTTGAATGTACTTTTTTGATTAGCTGACATGTTTCTGAGTGTTTTATAAGATTTTTTATAAATGATGCGCTAAAATACTTTTCTATATTCATAAATGTGTGTTTTTGTAAGCTCCTGGAGGGTAAAGATGTTGTCATTTTAAATTATCCTTCTATACCAATTAAGTATATTACAAGTTTTCTGAATGATGATTAGAATAAAAAATTATTAGATAAAAATAATTTAAAATGTGATATTTGAATAATGTATGCAGTATGTATTTTTTTATGAATAGACTGGCTACTTTGAAAGTTATCTAAAAAGGGATTTATTTTACCTATTTCATTCATTTTCAGTTTGAAGCACATATATTAAATGGTGTGACCACCTAGTCTCTTCCAAGGTTATTTAGTTTTCTCTATTACCCTACTTAAGACTTCATCCTTCCTGGTACCTTTTAGCTTTTTTTCTTCCCTTTAGATAGAAAATTAGTGTTTCTGAAATCTCATATTCTCAAAGTGCAGTTAAATTTCTATAATGAATAACAGCAATAGGAAAAACTGTCACAAATCTCACTAGGGAAAAGGAAAAATTAAGAGGAACCAAAATTTCAGCTTATATCCCTCTGTAAAGTTTAAATGGTCTTCACAAGGAATTAGAAGTTAAACCAATCTGATAGTTAAAGGTGAGATAAGTTATATCTTCTAGGTAGAAAAGCCTTTTTAGATGACAACAGGAAGAAGGTGTAAAGTTTTCATGTTGTGTGTAGTGCATAATCTATCTTCTAGAAAGAGCATACTCCTTCAGGGACCAAGTTAAGCTACAAAAAGAGGAAAGAGATAAAAGGAAGGTTCTACATTCTGTCAACAGAATGAGGGACAGCTGGCAGGGAAGTGATTTTTCAAATAGACTAGCCATGGTATTTCCCAAAGTCCTCAATTATTTTTAACTTTATTTTTTAAAAATAGTCCATGGCGATGCACTGAAGCAAAAATGAATCAAAGTGTTCTCAGGTGATTTAACATTGAGTGTCTGCAGCCTTCCTGGGAGCCTTGTTCCAATGAGGCAGGGTCATAGACATTGTAACTGTTCACTGAGAAATGAATAGCACAGCGACTTTCCTTCCTAGGAGAGCAGGGAGGAAACAGAGGAGGCATGAATTGTATCCTCAGGAATGTCTTTCTATCAGGAACCTGAGAAGCCCTTAGAGCCAAGTTACTGTCGCTGATACAACTTAGGGATCTCCATCAACTATGCTTATCTGTGCCATGAGGAAGAAATATTTCATGAGCCTGGACTTCATGCTAAGGGAATTCATATTCCTGTTACTTGGGACTGGGAAAGTGGCCAGGAACTCAATTGTTCCTCTTCAACATGTCCTCATCAACTTAGACTCTAATGGGTTTCCTGATGAGTGAATCTGTCTCATAGACAAGAAACTCTTACTGCAAATTAGCTCAAAGTTATTAATTAATTTCTGAGGAGGACATATTTTTACTACTAGAAAGTATATATTTGCTAAAGAATTTTCCTGGGTGAATACTTAATTGGAATTATACTTTTTTTTTTTTCAAGCATCACTGTGCACATGGTCCATGAGGTTATTTCATGTTTGAAAAAATTTGAGTGGACCACTGAATGTCAGACTAAATCAAAAAACAAAACAAAACAAAAATACAGGAACAACGTATGGTGCAGTGATGGTAATGCATTTTTTTTTGTCTTGGAAAGTGGATGAGAAATTTTCTGGAATCACCTCTTATCTCTACTGTAATAGGTGCTGACTGACTTTTTTTGGAATGCCTAGCCAAGTTTTTTTTATATTATTATTATTATTTTAATTTAGTAATTTTTATTTTTTTTTTAAAGTTTTATTGTAATTTAGGTGAAAGTTTACAGAGCAAATTCATTTTCCATTCAACAGTTCATGTGCATTTTCTTTTGTGATATTAATTGCAATCTCCACAGTGTAATAGCTCTCTTCCCACTACTTCCCTGTGGTGACCTTATCCCTGTGTCCTTCTTTTCTATGATTCCTGCCTTCTGAGTTTTATCCCTGTGCAAATGCTATCCTTTTGATCCCTTATGCTTGATTATTCTAAGGAGTGCTCACCTTCCTGGTAATATTGTTCATCTTGTAGGCCTGTCTATTATTTGGCTGAAAGTTGAACCAAGGGTATGAGTTCAGTTCCAGGCCTGAAGGATAACCAATGGCCATAGTCTTGTGGATTTTACCAGTCTCTTTCAGACCAGTAAGCCTGGTCTTTTTAATGTTTTGAATTTTGTTCCATGTTTTTCTCCCACTCTATCCAGGATCTCCAATTTTGTTCTCTTTCCGAGTGGTCCTCAGTGGTAGCCAGGAAAAATCTTGTTCTTCTGGTCTCAGGGGTGTGTAGGCTGATGTTCCCATGGTCTACTAGTCCCTTGGACTAATTGTTTTCAAGCATGTTTGATTTTCCTCACTCTTCTTTGCTCCAGATGAGGAGAGATCAGTAGTTGCCACTCACAAGTAGGTGGCCACTCACAAGCTTTTAAGACTCCAGTCGCTACTCAAGAAACTAGGATGTAGAACAATGTCTTTGTTGACTACATTTATGCCAATTGAGCTTTATGTCTCCTGTGGCTATGACTCTAAACCCATAAACCCAGCCACCCACTTCCTCAAAATGTTTGGTTATTGGTAAGACATTTATTTATTTTGCCTTATTATCTCTATTATGGATTTTTTTATATCACAAAGAAATATGTATCTAGAAATATAATCTGCTGAACCTATATATAATCATGGATATAGCCCTATTTGCCTACTCATACCTGATCATCTTGCCTGTATATCTATGTATCCTCTCATAGATTAGTGTTTCTTATTGTTGATAATGTAGTATTGTGTATGTAATAGTGTTTATCTGTGTTGTCTGTACCTTTTGTGCACCTCTCTGTGTGTTCCCTTTGTTAGTGATATTGTGCTGGTCACCTACTTTTGGTATATTGCCTTTGCCCAAACCAATATGGGTCCCTTACCTAGCTCAGAATTTTCCTTCCTATCCTATCCCTGGTAACCATCAAATAATATTTTTTTCTGTATATAAAACTTTCCTTGACTTTTTATAATAGTAGACTCATATAATATTTGTTCTTCTGTGATTGCCTTATTTCACTCAGCATAATGTCCTCCAAGTTCATTCATGTTATGAAGTGTTTAACAGATTCTTCATTATTCTTTAATGCTGCATAGCATTCCATTGTGTGTATGTATCATAGTTTATCTGTTGATTCATCTGTTGATGGGTACTTAGGTGGTATCTATCTCTTTACTTTTGTGAATAGTGCTGCAGTGAACATGGGTGTGTATACGTGTATTTTTGCCCCGACTTTCACTTCTTTAGGATATATATACCTACTAGTGAGATTGCTGGATCAAATGATATTTCTATTCCCAACTTTTTCAGGAAGCATCATATAGTTTCCCACAATGGTTGCACCATTTTATAGTACCATCAGCAATGTATGAGAGCTCCAATCTCTGCACATACTTACCAGCTTTTGTTGTTTTCACTATTGTTGAACTTTGCTATTATTGCTGGGGTGAGATGATATCTCATTATTTTGTTTGTGCCTCTCTAATAGCTAATGGCCATGAGCATTTCTGCATGTGTTTGTTGGCTACCTGAATATCTTTTTTACCAAAGTGTCTGTTCATGTCCTTTACCCATTTTTGAATTTGATTGCTTGTCTTTTTGATGTTTAAGTGTTTTCTGTAAATTTTAGAGATAAAAGTTCCTTGTAGGATATGCCATTGCCAAATATATTTTTCCCAATTTGTAGGTTCTTGTTTTACTCTTTGGAGAAGGCTTTTGATGCAAATAAGAATTTAATTTAATTTTTAGAATGTCCTAGTCATCTAATTTATCTTCTGCTACTTGTGTATCTTGGGTTATGCTTAATAGTCTATTTATGCCATAAATTAGGGCCCCTAGGTTGCCTCTATTTTATCTTTGATGATCTTTATAGTTTTAGGATTTACATATATGTCTTTGATCCATCTTAACTTCCTTATTGTATATGGTGTGAAGTATGAATCTTGTTTCATTTTTCCTGCAAATAATATCTAGTTTTGCCAACACCACTTGTTAAAGAGACTATTTTTTCCCCATTGAATGGGTTTCAGCCCTTTGATAAAGATCAGCTGTCCATAAATTGATGAGTCTATTTCTAGGTTCTCAATTCAATCATTGTACCTATACAATGGCTGTTTGGACTACCAAGGCTGTATACTAGGTTTTAAGATGAGGGAGTGTGAGATCTCCACTTCGTTCTTTTTCAGTAGTGTTTTGCCTTCCCAAGGTTTCTTTCTTTTCCATATAAGCTAGTGATTGTTTTTTCCATGTCCTTAAAGAATGTTGATGGGATCTGCATCAGGATTGCATTGAATCTATAGATTCTTTGGGTAGTGTTGACATTTTCATAATGTTCAGTCTTATCCATGAGCATAGTGTGTTCTTCCATTTATATAGACCTCTTATAGTTCTTGTAGTAGAGCTTTGTACTTTTCATTGTGTAGGTCTTTTGTGTCCCCAGTAAGATGTATTCCTGAGTATTTTATCTTTTTTGATATCTCTAGAAAATGATATTGTTCTCCTTATTTCCTCTTCAGGGATCTCTTTGCTGGTGGAGAGGAATTCAACTGATTTTTGTATATTGATCTTGTACATTGCCAGTTTGCTGAGTCTTTCCATCAGTTACAGTAATTTTCTATGTATAAAACCATATTATCTTCAAATAGAGAGAGATTTGCTACTTCTTTGCTAATTTGGATGCCTTTATTTCTCTTTCTTTCCCTATTGTCCTGGCTAGGATTCCAATACCATGTTGAATAGGAGTGGTGATAGAAAACATTCTTGTCTGGTTCCCATTTGCAAGGAGAATATGTTCAGTCTCTCTTCATTGAGAATAATAAGAATAATGTTGGCTGTTGGTTTTGCATTTATGCCATTATGTTAAGGAATTCTCTTTCTACTTCTATTTTGCTGAGAGTTTTTTTTTTTTTTTTTAATCAGTAATGGGTGTTAGATTTTCTGTATTGATTGATATGATCATGTAATTATTTTCCTTTGTTTTATATATGTGGTGGATCACATTGATTGTTTTTCTAATTTTGAACTATGGTTGCATGCATGTTATGAATTCCACTTGGTCATGATGTATTATTTTTTTGATATCCAGCCAAGTCTTTTTTTCTGTATCAAATTTAAGTACTGACTTATGATGTGTCTTTAGGGAATATATTAGATCAATTATATGTAATTAAGCAAGAACACTGGCTGAAGATATAAAAACAGAAACTATGTAATAGTTGAATACAAAAGTTTTAACTTTATATCCCATTTTGGACTTGCTTGTTATGGAGTTAGCTTGGATAATCAAGAAGTGACATTATATTTTCTCATTGGTTTTAGCCTGGAGTGAGTTGATTGACTTCATTGCTGGGTTTATTCATAGCTGAAGAGGGAGTTGTTTTAGTTCTTTTTGAAACAGGAGTGGCTTTGTCTCTCTCATCCAGCATTATCAGGTAGCAAGGATGAAAACTAGGCAGACTCTAATAGGATTTTTTTAAATATAGATCCTTAAGATGTCAAAATCCATTTTATTAAGGAGACCATTGCCAGAGAAAATATTAATGGAGTAAGCCATCTTATTTAACAGATCATACTTTAATTCTGAATAGGCACACTTAATATTAATAAGAGGTGCTGGTGGAGGTGATAAAATGGTGGTAATGGTGATAGTAAGGGGTTAAACAAAAATCTCTACATATCTTAACATAATCAATGGATCATGGTCAATATCCCATTCATAATATCACCACCCCAACCTTAAAGATTTATTTTTCACAGAACTGAGTGTGCAAGACTCATTGGTTTTCTTCCCAGGTGAAACAAATCCCATCTTCTATGTATCTGTTACACATTAGCTTCTATGAAACCATATCTATATGTTGTCATATCTTTGCCAGGGTATGGAATTAGCAGTCAGTGCATCTCCAGGTTCATCATTTGAGTAAGATTGGGATACCACAAAGAGGGGGAGGGATGAAATGCTTTGCCAAATTGTACTTCATCTGAACATGATATAAGTCACAGATGGCCATGTGGCTCTTACTTTCTTTCTTTCATTTTATTTTTTATTTTATTGTGATTTGGTTGACAGTTTAAAGAGCAAATTCATCTTCCAGACAGCAGTTCACATATACTTTGTCTCATGACATTGACTGTAATCTCCCCCAATACAATAGCTTTCCTTTCACTTCCTCTCCATAGCAACCTCCTCCCTATGTGCTTCTTCCCATGCACTCTTGGCCCCTGAGCTGTCTCCCTGTGCATACACAGCCCTTCTATTCTCCCATGATTGATCTCTCCAAGGAGTGTATTTAGCTAATGTAAATGTTCAGCTCATATGCCTGTCTTTTGTTTGGCTGGAAGCCACAGGAATGGGTTCAATTCCAGACCTGAAGGGCAGCTAGGGGACATAG
>NW_006921664.1:9801619-9803466 GCF_000298275.1 Orycteropus afer afer | reverse complement strand
TAGTTCTTCTGGTCTCATAGTCCTATAGGTTGAGGATCACATGGTGTACTAGTCCCTTGGACTGACTGTTTCCATGAATCTTTGGTTTCTTCATTCTTCTTTGTATTGGATGAAGAGAGACCCATCGTTGTATTTAGATGGCCACTTGCAAGCTTTTAAGATCTCAGATGCTACTTGCCAAAGTAGGATGTGGAACAATATTTTTGTGTAGTATGTTATGTCAATTGAGAATGATGTCCCCTGAAACCATGGTCCCAAGCTCACAGGTCCAACTACTTGCTTCTTCTGGGTAGCTGGCTGTGACCAAGAAGTGACTACAACCTTGTCCCTTGTCAGCTTTATACCTAGAAATTCTTACAGAACATAAAAATACACTTGTAGAAACATTGTCTGCCTATCCTATACATGGTCATGGGCACATTCTCCCCTGCATTTTGTTGTTGTTGTTATGTGCCGTTGAGTCAGCCCTGACTCATAGCAACCCCTCCTTGGGTTCCCGAGGCAATATCACTCACTACGGAAGTAGATTGCCCAAACTTCCTTCTGAGGAGTGGCTGGTGGGTTTGAACTGCCAGCCTTCTGGTTAGCAATCAAGTGCCTCAGGCACTATGCAATTGTTCACCCTGTCCACCCAACCATCCACCCATAGATCAATGTTTTCTATCACTGACAATGCAGTAATGTATGTGCAAAAGGATTTATCTTTGTTGTGTATACTTCCCATGTACCTCTCTCTGTCTTCCTCTTCCTCAATGCCACCATGTTGATCACTCACATTTGGTACATTGCCCTACCCTTCACCCAAATCAATACTTGTCTCTACCTATCTAGCAGTGTTCCCTCCCCTCCCCTCTCACCCCTGGTAACTGACAAAGAAAATTTCCTTCCATATATAAGCATTCCCTTGATTTTTTACAATACCAGACTAATACAATATTTATTATCCATTATCCATTTGTGACTGACTTATTTCACTCAGCATAATGTCCTACAAGTTCATCCATGTTATGTGGTGTTTTGCAGATTCTAGGTTGTTCTTTAGGGTTGTATAACATTCTGTTGTATATACGTAAAAGAGTTTGGTTATCCATTCTTCTGTTGATGGGTGCCTAGGTTATTTCCATCTTTCTATTATTGTAAATAGTTCTGTGATGAACATGGGTGTGCATATATCTGTTCTTGTCCTGACTCACACTTCTTTAGGATATATACCTACTAAGGGAACAGCTGGGTCAAATGATATTTTAATTCCAACTTTTTAAGGAATCACCATACCACTTTCCAGAGTAGTTTTACCATTTGAGAGTCTCACCAGCAGTGTATGAGAGTCCCAGTATCTCCACATCCTAGCCAGCATTTGTTATTTCCTGTCTTGTTGAATTTACTTCTAGTGCTGGGGAAAGATGGTATCTCATAGTTGTTTTGATTTGCATCTCTCTAATGGCTAATCATCATGAGCATTTCTTCATGTGTTTGTTGGCTGCCCGATTATCCACTTTGTGAAGTGTCTATTCATGTCTTCTGCCCATTTTTTAATTGTATCATTTGTCTTTTTGTTGTTGAGGTGTTAGAGTTTCCTATAGATTCTAGAGATAAGTCCCTTGTCAGATTGTCATTGCCAAATATTTTTTCCCAATCTGAAGTAGGTTCTCTTTTGACTCTTTAGGAGAGTCTTTGGAATCATATCAAAATTTAATTTTGAGAGGGTCCCATTCATCTAGTTTATCTTCTGATGTTTGTGCATTTTGGATTATGCTTCATAGTCTGTTTATGCCATATATTAGGGCCCCTAAATTTGCCCCTAGTTTCTCCTTTAGGAACTTTATAGTTTTAGGTTTCACATTTAA
>NW_006921664.1:9781396-9800769 GCF_000298275.1 Orycteropus afer afer | reverse complement strand
AATGGTTATACTATAAAAACATGTAGCTAAAGGCAATAAACGCTCTCAGTTGCAAGCAGCCTCTGAGTTGTTTGTCTTCTGTTAGCCAATTCGCCGACTCCCTATTCACCTATAATCTTCTTCGAGTTATAGAACCGAGCCCAGTGACTGTGCTGGTCTGCGGCAATGGATATCCAGTTTTGCCAGCACCATTTGTTAAACAAACATTCTTTTCCCCACTCAATGGATTTCAGCCCTTTGTCAAAGGTCAGCTGACCATAGGTCGATGTATCTATTTCTGGGTTCTCAATTCTATTCCATTGGTCTAGGTGTCTGTTGTTGTACCAGTACCAGGCAGTTTTAACTACTGTGTCTGTATAGTAGGTTTTGAGATTTGGGACTGGGAGACCTCTTACTTTGTTCTTCTTCTTCAATAGTGCTTTGCTTATCCGGGATCTCTTTCCTTTCCATATAATGTTAGTGATGGTCTTTCTATATCTTTAAAGAATGTTGATAGGATCTGGATTGAGATTGCATTGAATGTATAGATTGGTTTAGGGAGAATTGACATTTTCATAATGTTCAGTCTTCCTATCCATGAACATGGTATATGTTTTCTTGAAGTAGTGTTTTGTAGTTTTCTTTGTATAGGTCTTTTGCATCCCTCATAAGATTTATTTCCAAGTATTTATTTATTTATTTTTGGTGGCTATTTAAATGGTATATATTTCCTTATTTCTTTTTCAGCAATGTCTTTACTGGTGTAGAGGAATCCAACTGATTTTTGGATGTTGATCTTGTATCCTGCCATGATGCTAAATCTCTCGATTAGTTCCAGTAGTTCTTTTTACTGAGTCTCTTGGGTTTTCTAGGTATAGGATCATATCATCAGAAAATAGGGATAGTTATGGCCATGCAACTCTTGAAGTAGACAACTCTTTTGTCTAACCTACTCAGAACTGCTGCATAAGGTGAAATTTTTGCTGTGACTATATCCTGTTGCTGTCGAGTCAATTCCTACTCATAGAGACCCTATAGGACAGAGTATAACTGCCCCATAGAGTTTCCAAAGCTGTAATCTTTATGGCTGCAGATTGCTACATCTTTTTTTTCCCATGGAATGGCTAGTGGACACAAACTTCTGGTCTTTTAGTTAACAGCCAACTGCTTAATCATTGTGTCATGAGTACTCTTTATGAAGTCTCTGTTGTTCTTGTGTTTGCCATCGAGTTGGATCTGACTCATAGCAACCTCTCCTTGGGTTTCTGAGGTGGTATCACTACTGGTTAGCAGTCAAATACCTTAAGCCCTACACCACTAAAGCACTTATTGTTTCAAGTTGCTGTAAGCTTTCCAAAGAATTAAACACTTAATTTTAATTAATTTAAAAAAATTAAAGTTAATATAAAGCATTGTGGGAATTTGAGGAGAGCTTGGTGAAATAAAAGTACCAATAATATGCTACAGCCACAGAAAGCTTGAGAAGTACCACTCATGGAGACATAAAGAGTGTCAGCACAATCTATCCCTATGCTAACCCTAACCCTAACCCTAACCCTAACCCTAACCTGTTTTTCCTTGTTGCTGGGTCTTCAAGTTGGTGTGTGATCTTAAATAACTTATTTCTCCTTTTAGTGCTGTATTCTTGTTCTCATGGTATCAGTCTTTCCATTCTTTCAATTTACAGGAAAAATGCAATTCACTGTGTTGCATAAATATGTATTTGTGAATAAATTTTAATGGCATACTTGCCATTCAAAATTTGAATGAGGGAACATAAGCAAACACCTGTTACATACATATATATGTAGGATATATATATATATATATATATATATATATATACACATATATATATATGTATATATAAGCACTTTACAAATTTAAATCTCCAGGACAATTCAATAAGTCAGACCTTATTATGTCCATTTTACAAATAAGAAAACTAGTATATGCTGCATGTTACAGTAGCAACTAAGTGTCAGTTCTACAATTCAAATCATATCCGGATACCTCAGAAATCTGTCATTTTTTCCTTATTTACTATTGTCTCCTAAAGTTGAGCCAAGAAAGTACAGTTGAGCCAGCTATTGAGTTTTACCTTACAACTTTAATCTCTAAGTTAAAGTCTGCTTAGTGTATTTTACAATCTCTGGATGGTGCAAATGATTAAGTATTGGCTATTAACAGAAAAGCTAAGGGTTTGAATCCATGCAGAGATGCTTTGGAAGAAATGCCTGACTGTCTACTTCCAAAAGACCACAGCCATTGAAAACTCTATGGAACACAGTTCTACTCATACACACATGGGCTGACATGAATTGGAATCAACTCAATAACAACTGGCTTGGTTCTTCATATATATTTTAGTTATTTTGTTTGAAGATCAGTTTGAAAAAAAAAAATTAAAGAATGTTTAAATTTCAGGAATTTGAATCTTAGATTGATCCTATCTCTTTTTGGAATTAAGTTTATTTTTTACAAAGTCTATAACTGTAGTTATATGGGAAAAAATATATATGTTGTTAATCCACTTTGATATTCCCAAGAGAATATAAGTAAAAATGCACCAAAACATGTGGATTACATTTTTCTCAAATTGTACCATTTTCACACATTAACAGAAAAGCAATTTGAAAGGAGAGAAAAAAAAAAAGAAAGAAATATTTGGGGTATGCTCTGGTAGTGTAGTGCCTAAAGCATTTGACTGCTAACCAGAAGGCTGGCAGTTCAAACCCACCAGCCACTCCTCAGAAAGAAGGTTGGGCAATCTACTTCCATAGTGACATTGCCTCGGAAACCCAAGGAGGGGTTGCTATGAGCCGAGCCCAACTCAACGGAACATAACAACAATATTTGGGGTATATGCAGACTTCAGTCATTAAAAGATGTCCTAACATGTTAAGCTACCATGCTGACTTAGTGGAATTTCTTTTTCTTACAGAGATTTACCCATGTTTGTCTATCATTTCCGTGGCCCGCTGCTATGTGGGAAAATTTCCACTAGCTGACTTAGGGCTGGTTTTGGTTTAAAGTTACAGCCTGAATTCCCTGTAGTGATATCTAGATTATAATATCTAGTAATTGGAATGTCTGGTGATTGGAATGCAAAAGCTAGAAACAAAGAAGAAAGATTAGTAGCTGGGAAATATGGCCTTTGTAATAGAAGCAATGACAGAGATCACATGATAGAATTTTGGAAGACCAATAACTTATTATTCCTTGGATATGCTTGTTTCAACTGCATAAATATTGTTGCAGCTAAATAACATGTACTTGACTGGACGGAATATACAGGAATCAAATCAACTACATCTGTGGAAAGAGGTCATAGAGAAGCTCAATATCATCAGTCAGAGCAAAGCCAGCAGTTGACTGTGGAGCAGATCATCAATTACTCATATTTAAGTTCAAATTGAGACTGAAGAAAATTTTTAAAAGGTTACAAGAGTCAATGTACAACTTTGAGTATATGTCACCTGAATTTAGAGACCACGTAAAGAATAGATTTGAAACACTGAACACTAATGACTGATGACCAGACAAGTAGTGAAAAGACATCATACATGACAAAAACAAAGGTCATTGAAAAGATAGGAAAGAAAAGACCAAAGTGGATGTCAGAAGAGACTGAACCTTACATTTGAATGTAGAATAGTAAAGAGAACGGAAGAAATGATGAAATAAAAGAGCTGAACAGAGTGTTTCAAAGGGCACTCAAGAAGACTATGTAAAGTATAATTAAATATGTAAACACCTGGAGTTAGAAAACTAAAAGTGAAGAACAGGTTCAGCAATTCTCAAGCTAAAAGAACTGAAGAAAAATTCAAGCCTTGAGTTGCAATAGTTTAGGATTCTATGGGCAAAATATTGAATGACACAGGAAACATTCAGAAGCATTTGTACAGAGTCATGGCACCAAAAAGAATTGGTTGATGTTCAGCCATTTCAAGAGGTAGCGTATGATCAAGAACCAAAAGTACTGAGGGAAGAAATCCCGGTTGCACTAAAGGCATTGGAAAAAAACAAGCCTCCAGGAATATGACAGAATACCAATTGAGATGTTTCAACAAATGGATGCAGCTCTGAAAGTGCTAACTCGTCTAAGAAAGGAAATTTGGAAGACAGCTACCTGGCCAACTGTTCAGAAGAGATACATATGTGTCCAGTTTAAGAAAGGTCTTCCAACAGAATGCAGAAAGTACTGAATAATATAATTAATATTGTTGTTGTTGTTATATGCCGTGGAGTTGGCCCCGACTCATAGCGACCCCCCTTGGGTTTCCGAGGCAGTATCACTACAGAAGTAGGCTTGCCCAACCTAATTAATATTACACACTAGTAAAATTCTGCTAAAGATAATTCAAGAAATGGTTGTGGCAATACATCAACAGGAAACCATATTCAGAAGAGGATGGAGAATGAGTAATATCATTGCTGATGTCAGATGGATCTTGACTGAAAGAAGAGAACATCAGAAAGATGTTTATCTGTGTTTTATTGACTATACATAAGTTTTCCACTGTGTGGGTCATGACAAATTATGGATAACATTGCAAAGAATGGGAATTCCATAACACTTAATTATGCTCATGTGGAACTTGTACATAGATCAGTCATTCGAACAGAACAGAAAGATACTATGTGGAATAAAATCATGAAAGGTGTATGTCAGGGTCGTATCCTTTCACCATATTTATTTTATCTTTATGCTGATAAAAGAATAAAAAAATCTGGATTGTATGAAGAAGAATGGAGCAGCAGGATTGGAAGATGATTCATTAACAACCTGCAATATGCAGATGATGTTTACTGAAAGTGAAGAAGACTTGAAGTTAACTGGTGAAATCAAACACTACAGCCTTCAATGTGGATTACTCTTCAACATAAAGAAAAAATCTTCACTACTGGACCAATAAGCAACAATGATATACTGAGAAAAGTTTGAAGGATTTTACTTTACTTGGTTCCACAACCAGCTGTAATGGGAGCATCAGTCAAAAAACAAAACAACATTTTTCAGTGGGCAAATTTCCAGGAAAAGATCTCTTTACAGGTTAAAAAGCAAAGATGTTACTTTGAGGACTAAGGTGTAACTGACCCAAGACATGGTATTTTTAATTGCCTCATATGAAAGCTGAACAATGAACAATGAAGCAGAAGAATTGATGCCTTTCAGTTATGGTGTTGGTGAAGAATATTAAATATAGCATGGACTTCCAGAAGAATGAACAATCTATCTTGGATGAAGTGCACCCAGAATGCTCCTTGGAAGCAAAGATGGCTAAAGTTTGTCTCATATAGTTTGGTCATGTTTTCAGGAGGGACCAGTTCCTGGAGAAGGACATCATACTTGGTAAAATATAGAAAGAACCAAAACAAGATGGACTGACACAGTGGCTACAACAATGTTCTCAAACATAACAACGATTGGATGGTGTAGAATTGTGCTGTGTTTCATTCTGTTGTATATAGGGTGGAACTAACCAGATGGCACCTAACAACAATAGCAACAACAATATGTCCAGCCCATAGGAGTGTGTAGAAGTACATTATGAATAACTAAGTCAATTTTACAGGTTTACTGAGAGGATTTTTGTTCTGTTACCATCAGCCCTGGACTCATGGCTACCCCATGCACAGCAGAAGGTTTTCACTGGCTCATTTTTAGAAGTAGGTTGCCAAGTCTTTCATTATAATCTGTCTTAGTCTGAAAGGTCTTCTTAATCCTGTTCAACATCATAGCAACACAAAAGCTTCCACTGACAGATGATTGGTGGCTGCATATGAGGGGCAATGGCCAGGAATTGAAGCTGGGTATCCTGTATGAAAGGTGAGAATTCTACCACTGAAGCACCAATGACCCCACATTGTGGATAATTAATACTCTTTTAAAATCATTTACAGAAGCGAAGACTCTTGGGAAAAAAACAAAACAAAACAAAACTAGCTACATTATAGTTATTTTTCAAACATTAAGAAGAGTATACCTGTTTCTTTAATAAATAGACTAAAACAACCATTCCTTGTTTAACAAGTGTTTTACTAATACTTAATCTGTGCCAAGTGCTGGAAACAAAGAGCTCAATCTAATGAGGCATGCAACAATGGCCAATAAGGTGAAATGCAGTGGACGTAAAGAAATCCTAGGACTGCTGCTGCCACATTTGTTTGTCAAGCCAAAACAGCTCCTTCATCTATTTTCCAACTTGGAGCTCTTGAATAAATATGTTATGTGTAATGTCAATGGATACTATGCAATGTAGCGACATCTTCCAAAAACAAAACAAAAAAACCAAACAAA
Source organism: Orycteropus afer afer (assembly GCF_000298275.1). Lineage (NCBI taxonomy): Eukaryota > Metazoa > Chordata > Mammalia > Tubulidentata > Orycteropodidae > Orycteropus > Orycteropus afer. Next base: position 9,794,486 of record NW_006921664.1, on the reverse strand, counting down.
CAAAAACTATGATCTTTCAACATCATGCAAGTGAAAACAGTAATTCAGGTAGCATAAGCTCAAAAAACCAAACTCACTACCATTGAGTTGATTCTGACTCATAGTGATCCCCTTTGGGTTTCTGAGGTGGTAAATCTTTAAGTAAGTAGATTGCCCAGTCTTCCTTCCCAGGAGTGGCTGGTGGGTTTGAACCACCAACCTTCTGGTTAGCAGTCAAATGCCTTAGGCACTATGCTACCAGAGTTCCTTTCAGGTAACATAGGTGAGATTATATAACACTTGTTTAAAGATCAGTTTCTGTTGAGTCAACACCAACTTATAAGGACTGCATGCACACAGAGACTTTTCTCCATAGGGTTGGCTGTGACCTTTTGGAAGCATACCCAGCTGATTTTTCTTCCCAGGTACTTCTGGATGGATTAGAACTGTCAACCATGTAGTTAGTAGCTGAGCAGTCAATGATTTGTGCCACCCAGGGACTCCAACAACTTGGGAAAAGTTAAAGAAAGATCATGATACAGTGCAGCATTTCTAAAACTTAACTCTGTAGAACCTCACAGTTTCTTGAAATACTAGTAACTCTCTCACTGAGAAATGGCCCTGTTGTCAAATAATTTGGAGAAACATAGCATTAAACAAAGTGAAGTTCATTGATGTTTACTTACCTCAGCATTTCTCAGATCCTTTGATATTAAAATGTGTTTGAGTTTCTAAGTAGGTCCCAAATGTTGTTTCCTTAAGTTATTTGACAGTGGAACCCTTTTCCTCTTATTAAGATCTCATGGAAGTGCGTTTTGTGGGACACCCCACTGGAGACCATGTATCCCTTAGAACCACATGGAACAAGTTGTTTTTGTTGTTATGTGCCATTGAGTTGGACCCAACTCATAGCGACCCCTCCTTGGGTTTCCGAAGTGGTATCACTACAGAAGTAGATTGCCCAGTCTTTCTTCCGAGGAGTGGCTGGTGGGTTTGAACCACCAGCCTTCTAGTTAGCAGTCAAGTGCCTTGGATAATTGGCTAGTTTACTCTAACATAATTGTTGTGGTTAGCCATAGTTGAGTCAGCCCCTATTTGTGGAATGATCACATGTACAATGAAAGGAAACTGCTAGGTCCTGACTATCTCCATGATTGGTTGTGGGTCAGTCCATTGTGATCCACAGGGTTTTTCTTGGCTTATTTTTGTACCAGGCAGGGAAGTAAATAAGAAAACTGACCTTCTTCTGAGAGTTAAGATTTTCTCTTGGTTTTTAGCTCAAGAGACCAAGAGTCCTGAAGAATGTTAGAAGGAGGCACTTTCTTCTATGAGGGTTGAACACCTATAAACACCAGACAAGAAAAGGTTATACAGTACCACAGCCCGGGAATGCAGAGAAGGCTGAGAAATTGTGTTAAGTGGTGTGAGGGTGCCTTGACCCTTAGTGGGCTTTGCCTCCCATCCATTGAGAGCCCTATTTGACAATAAAAGGCATTAATAATGCAAATTGGATGAAGGTAACACTGAAGTGCAAATCAGTAGTTCACAGGGTGCTACTCTTGCACTAGAAGCAAAGACTGCCCTGGAATCTAAAGAAATCACTTAAGAACAAAATGATTTCTCTTCATTGAGCCTCAGGAAAGCTGCTGTAGGAGAATTCTGCACAATTTTTTATACTCTAGATCAGTAAATGGAGTTGATTAAGTAAAGGAAATTAAAAAAAAAAATTGACAAAGATGATGAAGTGATTAAAGGGTAGGATTTAAGTAGCAAGATGTAGAGAATTTAAGATGTATGACTGAGTAGCAATGACAATGGGTTATATGATAGCTGTCTATAAATACCCAATTAATTGCTTAATGTGGTGAATGGGAAGAAAGAAGCTCTAACCACCAACAAGCGAAACGTGAAGTATGTAAGAGAAAGGTTTTGACAGAAAAGTGACTTATGTGGTAGTTATGTTTGTGTGTCAACTTGGCTGGGCCTGGTTGAGTGGCTGGGCAGCTAGAGTTAGTTATTCCCCATGATGAGACTGGCAATCAACTCCATGGTGGGATCTACCACAAGTAGCTGAGTAGCTGCCTTTGGGATGTGGTCTGCTTCCTGTATATAAGGAGAAGCTTTGAGAATGGTCTCTAGTCTATGGCACACTTGGATCTTGCATGTACCCGTGTCATTGCTCAGCAGCCTGCTATGCTCTGCCAGCCTTGGGACTTACAGTGGACTTAAGTTAATGGCCTGCTGTGTGGTTTGGTAACATCGGGACTGTGCCTTTTTACTTGTCAATTTTGGGACTTCTCAGCCTCAGCAGCCAGCAGCTGTCTGAGTGAAGGAATGCCTCTAGCTCCAGTGGGCTGGGATCAGGAGGCAGAGCTAGGGGTTGAGGGACCTTCACCCAACCCCTAGAGCCTGGCACTTTGAACTTGGACTTAAAGCCTCCAAATTGTAAGAATAAACTCCTGTTTGTTAAGGCCATCCCATTTGTGGTATATTTCTTGCCAGAGTGGCACTAGGTAACCAGAACAGCTGCCTATAAATACCCAATTAATTGCTTAATGTGGTGAATAGGAAGAAAGAGGCTTTAACCACCAAAAAGGGAAATGTGAAGTATTAAGAGAAAAAGGTGACTTTATGGTGGTAACAATAAAGGAAATCAATTGTTATTTGGTTAAACATTCAGGATCACACTTTTATCTTTTTTCTTATACCATCCTGATGGTATAAGCTCCCCCTGCCCAAGGATGTATAATTTTACATTTTTCTTAGAAGCAGAAATTAAAGAGTAGAGAAAAAATTTTCATTTGCTACAGAGTATTGTGGGCTGCTGACAAAGCTTAGTGTTTCTTCAAGCTTCTAGACATGTGTTCCCTTAAGCTGAATTAGATCAGTATCCTAGGTGGTAAGAAATACAGAAATTCTTTGCATTTTATTACAGTGTGTGTAGAGCTAGTTCATAATGTAAAGCATAATAAGGTTAGTGACTATAGGAAGCATTGGATAAAACTAGTTAACACTCAGTGAACTTCACTCTGCATTAGGTGCTCTACATCTATATCTGACTACTATATTAATGTGTTCAGGAAAACATTAATATCCCCACTTTACAGATGAGCAAATTGCATCTCAGAGAAATTAAATAACCTGCTCAAATTCACAGAACTAGTAAGTTGCAGAGTGAGAATTTACATTCACTGCTGAGTTATTAAAAATCCATGCAGTTTTACATCACAAAAAAACACATAACAAAATGAAAGCAATCAATTCATACATGTCAATAATTACACTAACTGTAAATGGATTAAATGCACCAGAGAGGGAGAGTTGCATACTTGATAAGAAAATATAACCCATCAATATACTGTCTACAAAAGACAAATTTTGGAGACAAAGACAAATGTAGTCTAAAATTCAAAGGTTGGAAAAGATACATCAAGCAAATGGCAATCAAAAAAGAGCAGGAGTGGCAATATTAATTTCTGATAAAATTGACTTTAACACAAAAACTTCCCTAAGAGATAAGGAAGGACATTATATAATAATTAAGGATTGACTGAACAAGAGGACATAACCATAATAAATATCTACACACCCAATAAAAGAGCCCCAACATACATAAATCATACTTTAATAGAATTGAAGAAACAAATAGATAACTTCAAAGCAATAGTAGGAGACTTTAATACACTACTTCCAATGAAAAGTAAAAGATATGGAAAACAAATAATTAATTTTATGTGGAAAGGAAACAGACCTTGGATAAGCAAAGACCTACTGAAGAAGAAGAACAAAGTAGGAGGTCTCACATTCTCAGATTTCAAAATCTACTATACAACCACAGTAGTCAAAACAGCCTGGTATTCATACAATGACAGACACACAGACCAGTGGAATAGAATTGAGAACTGAGAAATAGATTCATCGACCTATCGTCAGCTGATCTTTGACAAAGGGTAAAATCCATTAAAAAGGGGAGAGATAGTCTCTTTAACAAATGATGCTGGCAAAACTGGATATGCATTTGCAGAAAAATGAAACAAGATCCTTACCTCACACTATACATGGAGGCTAACTGCAGATGAATGACTTAAATATGAAACCTGAAACTATAAAGTTCATCAAAGAAAAAATAGGGACAAACTTAAGGGCCCTAATTTATGGCATAAATAGACTATAAAGCATAAGCCAAACTGCACAAAGAGTAGAAGATAAACTAGATGATTGGGACCTTCTAAAACTTAAAATTTTTATGTACTTCCAAAGACTTCTCTGAAAGAGTCAAAAGAGAACCTACAGATTAGGAAAAAAAAAAAAAAAAACATTTGGTCATGACATGTCTGACAAGGAATTTAGCTCTAAAATTTATAGAAAAATCCAAAACCTTGACATCAAAAAGACAAACAATGCAATTAAAAATGAGCAGACGACATGAATAGACACTCACCAAAAAAGATATTCATGCAGCCAACAAGCACATGAAGAAATTTTCACGATTATCAGTCATTAGAGAAATGCAAATCAAAAAAACAATGAGATACCATCTCACCACAGCACTAATAGCAAAGTTCAACAAGACAGAAAATAACAAATGCTGTGTAAGATGTGGAGATTTTGGGAATCTCGTACACTGCTTGTGAGACTATAAAATGATACAACCACTGTGGAACTCAATATGGTGATTCCTTAAAAAGTTGGAAATGGAAATACCATTTGCCCTAGCTATCCCATTACTAGGTATATATCTTAAAGAAGTGTGAGGCAGGACACAGACAGATAAACACACTCCCACTCCCATGTTCATTGCAGCACAATAGCAAAGAGAGGTAAACAACCTAAGTACTTATCAAGAGAAGAATGGATAATCAAACTATGATACATATACAAAATGGAATACTGTGCAACACTAAAGAATAATGTAGACCCTGTGAAACTCTGAATAGCATGGATTAACTTGGAGGAGAACATTAGGCTAAGTGAAATTAATCTATTACAGAAGGACAAATGTATTTGTTCACTGTTGTAAAAAGTCAAGGAAAGATTTATATATAGAAGGAAAATGTTTTAGTTGCTTACCTGGGATGGGAGGGCAGGTGAGGGAATCCTGCTAGACAGGTAGAGACAAATATTGATTTGAGTGAAGGGAAAAGGAAGACACAGAGAGGTGCACAAGTGGCACAGACAGCAAAGATAAACCCCTTTACATATACAATACTGTGTTATCAGTGATAATGGGTAAATAGATGGATAGACAGGCTGAATGATCGTGCATGTTTAGGCAAAAGGTAATGTACTCCTGACCTTATATAAGGTGGTTGTTGTTGTTATTGTTGTTGTTGTTGTTATGTGCCATCTAGTTGGACCCGACTCATAGTGACCCCTCCTTGGGTTTCTGAGGTGGTATCACTATGGAAGTAGATTGCCCAACCTTCCTTCTGAGGAGTGGCTGGTGAGTTTGAACCACCAGTCTTCTAGTCTTCTTGTTAGCAGTCAAGTGCCTTAGGCAATACACTACCAGAGCCCCTATATATAAAGTTAGTAGATGTTATTTCTATATATGTATTTGTATGTGCTGTAAAAATGTCCATATATATACACAGAGCTAACAAGGGGCAAAGTAATGGTAACTTCTTAATCACAGCCAACCACCCTGAAAGAGTGAGTAGTTAGACCTGTGGCCTTGGGACCATGATCCCAGAAGACATAAAACTCAACTGGTATAACATACTACACAAAAACATTGTCCTACATCCTACTTTGGTGAATAGTAAGTGGGGTTAAAAGTTTGCAAGTGTCCATTTGCAACAATGGGTGTATCCTTGTCCAGAACAAAAAGAATGAAGAAAACCAAAGAATCATGAAAAAAAATTAGTCCAAAGGACTAGTGGACCCTGTGAATTTCAGCCTATATGACCATGAGACCAGAAGAGATGGTGCCTTGCTACCACTGTCAACCACTCAGAAAGAGATGAGTGCAGGAGATCCTAGAAAGAGTGAGAGAACAATGTGAAACAAAACTCAAATTCATAAAAAAGACCAGGTTTACTGGTCTGATAGAGCCTGGTAAGACCCCTTAGATTATAGCCCCTAGTTACCCTTCACTATTAGTCAGAGACTACTCGACGGTACCTAACAACAAGAAGTTACCATTCAGGTCTGGAATTGAACTCATTCTTATGGCTTCCAGCCAAATAATAGACAGGCATATAGGGTGAACATTTACATCTGGTAAATACATTCTTTAGAACCATCAATTGTGGGAGAACAGAAGGGCAGTATTTGCACAAGGAGATAGCTCAGGGGCCAGGAATGTGTAGGAAAGAAGGACGTAGGGAAGAGGTAACTATAGCGAAAAGGTAAGAAGAGAACAGTTACATTGTAGGAAATTTCAGTCAATGTCAAGATACAAAATGTGTATGAACTGTTGTATGGAAAATGAATTTCACCCATAGCACAATAAAAATAAATAAATAAATAAAACCTATGGCCTTTTAGTGTTATGCTCTGCTGCCTCCTGGCATTTTGATCACTTCTATGAATTCTAAACCAATGGCTTAGTAGATATGAAGCACTCCTGAGAGTGAAATAGTTTGCTTCTGTTTGAGAGTGGGTGGTCAGTAGGAGTGTTACCCACACTTAACCTAGATAATTGCATTGGCACAGTTTAGGCAAACAGCTTGCCCAAGAGTGTGCAGAGAATGAGATCGGCAAGACTAACAGAAAGGGCTCTTGGCGCCAACTCCCTCCGTGTTCATGGCTGGTATATTGAGGAGCACTGCCAGATCTCAAAACAGCATCCAGATTTGATTATAGCTTCTCTTTGTGGTTTTTGAGCTTTTTGTTATTTCTTCCCTTGCCTCAAGAAGTTGAAATCTACTTTCACATAAACAGAAATGATTCCTCCTTTCTGAGCACTTCATTGTTGGTGGCATTGTGGAATGTCCCAGGAAGGGAAGAATAGGGCCAGTTATAAAGGAGAAATTGCTCTTCGGCTTGCATGTTTAAATGAAAATGCCAACACCACCAGCTGTTACAGCAGGCTGGGGGAGAGCCCCATTTTCCCAATTGTTCTACAGCATACACACAGCAGGGGGAGATAATTCCAACAGTCCTGATTAGAAGATAGAAGGAATGGTCCCCAAAGAACGTCATCCTGCATTTAGGAATTTTACAGGAAATTTACATTTCAGTATACTTTTTTATTTCAGTAAAGAGTTATCAAATTATAATATGGAAGAGAAAACTTAAATTCCAACTATTCTCTATTAAATACCTTACCTAAGTTTACTGTTAAGGACTGATTTCCTTGAATAGAAAGAATGTAGATTGAAAAAAATTAATTTCACGTTACTATTTATGAGACATTTGAGACAAGCAGACCATCAGTGTTACCGTTACCTCATTCGCCTTTTTTAGCCATCAAGACTGACTGCTTATGTCTTTTACATTCATGGAACACATTTCAAATCTGAGGAGTTCAGTTCCATAGCAGGACCCTAGCAGAGATGATATATATCATCTTCCTTGGCTATCTTTATAATGCTTTCTTCTTTTATTTTTTAAAAAAATATAAAAATGGTGTATTAGCAGTGATGGAAAAAACAGATCTGCCATGAAGGTTAGAAAGTAAGCTACTTAAAGAACTCTTCTAGATCTGAATCATTCAACAGAATAGGGTGGGATAGACACAGAAAAAAACACCTCTTCCCCATTCACATCATGAAGATTAAATTTTAAAACTTAGCATAATTGGAATTTTTTTTTACTGTATTGAACAGGTTTTAGTATGTTCTCTGTCAATGATCTCAGTAGCAGTTAACCCCTATACTATTTCCTCTCAGCCAACTGGCATCCAAGGCAAGCTGGCAATTTGCTAAACATGAACAAGATTACACCTGGATTCATATCCAGCTCTTCAAAGCAGGCCACAGGTTGGAGTACCATGCACATTCTGAGAAGGGACCTTCTCTCAGGTGGCACTGGAGGCTCATCTTTCTCTATTATTCCCATTTTAGAAGTTGTTTGTGCTTGTGGGAGCTAGAGTGATAATCAAAATGATGCCATGGTGTTTCTTAATCTCCTTGGCCCATGTATAGCAATAGGGTCCCAAGGTCCACAGAGAGGAGACAGTCTACAGTAGGAGACAGCCCACTCCATATTTATCATTTTAGATTCAATAATAAATTTCAGTAGTTAACTTCCTTGTGTTTGTAGAGAATTAAAAAAAATTCTCTTTCTGATCTATTTTTCTAAATCTTTAATTGTAAATATTTCCAATAAGTCCAATAAAAATAACTAACTTTTAAGCATATCTTGTCTTGAATCAGATTAAAACTAGAGAAAATCCAATGCAGAGGTTGTCTTTCAAATTTAAGTATGAAGATATGTATTTTTTTTAACTGGACTATTTTCATTAAGAAGACACACAAGCAAATAAAAACTTTGTATAGTATGAACAATTGCATGCCAACAAATTAGATAAAAGTTGCTATGGATTGAATTATGTTCCCCTAAAGCATATGTTGCAAATCTTAACCCCTATACCTGTGGTTATAATCTCACTTGGGAATGGATTTTCTTTGTTATGTTAATGAAGCACTATCAGTGCAGTATGCATCTTGAGTCAATCATTTTGAGATCCAAAGGAGCAAATTAAGGGAACAGTAATGGGAGAAATAGATGTCATGCCACATGAAGATCACCAAGTAGCCAAGGAATAGAAACTGAAGAGAGAAGGACCTTACCCTAGATCCAACACAGAGAGAAATCATTCCACTAGAGCCAGCATCCTGATTTCAGATTTCTAGCATACTAAACTCTTAGGAAATAAATTTCTGTTTTTTAATGCCACCTACTTATAGTGTTTCTGTTATAGCAGCATTATAATTAAGACAACAGACAAAATGTAAATGTTCCTAGAAACTTGACTCAAGAATAAAAACAAAATTTCAAAAGACCAATAAGAAGTAAAGAAACTGAATTATTAATAAAAATCTCCTAACTAGAAAAGTCCAGGGATGACTTCACTGATGAATTCTGCGAAATAATGAAAGAATAATTAACACCAATCTTTTTCAGGCTCTTCTAAAAGTCAAGGAAGGAGTGCTTTATAAATCATTCTATAAAACCAGTGTTACCCTGATACCAAATCCAGATAAAGATACCACAAAAAGAAAATTACAGGCCAATGTTCATTAAGAGTATGAATGCAGAAATCCTCAACAAAGTACTAGCAAACTGAATACAATAGCATATTAAAAGGATTATAAACCATGACCAACTGGAGTTTTTCCCAGGAATGTAAGGGTGCTTCAACATAAGAAAATAAATCATTGTAATCCACCACATGACAAAGGAATAGAACAAAGGGAAAAAAAATACATGATCATCTCAATTTATGCAGAAGAAGCATTCAACAAAATCCATCAACCTTTCATTGAAAAACATACATCAAACAAATGGCAACCAAAAAAGAGCAGGAGTGGAAATATTAATTTCTCATAAATAGACTTTAAGGAAAAAGCAAGGAAGGACATAATATAATGATTAAAGGATAAATCTACCAAGAAGACATAACCAAAATAAATAATCTATGTATCCAATGAAAGAGAACCAAAATGCATAAATCAAACTTTAAAAGAATTGAAAAGAGAAAGAGACAACTCTATAATAATAGTAAAACCACTATCATTGAGTTGATTTCAAAGTATAGTGACCCTTTTTTGGACAAAATAGAACTGCCTTATAGGACTTCCAAGGCTGTAAATCTTTATGGAAGCATACTGCCTAATCTTCTCCTGCTGAGTGGCTGATAGGTTTAAACCATTAACCTTTTATTTAGCAGCCAAATGCTTTAACACTACAGCACTAGAGCTCTTTCAATACTAATATTCACTGCTGTTGAGTCAGTCCCAACTCATAGTGACCCCTTTTGTGTTTCTGAGACAGTATCACTATGGAAGTAGATTGCCCAATGTTCCTTACGAGGAGTGGCTGGTGAGTTTGAACCTCCAGCCTTCTGGTTGGCAGTCAAATGCCTTAGGTGCTATGCTAGCAGAGCTCAATACACCACTTTAAATTATGGACAGAAAAATTAGAAAGAAACTCAACAAAGATGCTGAGGATCTAAACAGCACAATTAACCAACTTGACTTCATAGACATATACAGAAGACTCCACCCCAAAACAGCACAATATATACTCTTTTCAAACACACGTGGAACATTCTCCAGAATAGACTATATGTTAGGCCACAGGAACACTGAGTTACTACAAAGCATCTTATCAGATCACAATGGTATAAAATTAGAAAGCAATAACAGGAAGACAAAGGAAAAAAAAATCAAATATGTGGAAACTAAATAACACCCTACTTAAAAACAATTAGGTAATAGAAAAAAAAAATGAAATTAAAAAAATCTTGAAATCAAATGAGAATGAAAACACAACATACAAAAATCTTTGGGACACAGCCAAAGCACTGCTCAGAGGGCAATTTATAGCAATAAATTCACACATCAAAAAAGGAGAAGGAACCCAAATCAACATCTTAACCCAACATTTCCAACAACTAGATTTTTTTTTTTAAAGTCCCACAGCCACCAAAAGAAAGATAAAGATACAGACAGAAATAAATGAAACAGGAAATTAGTAGAAAGAATCAACAAGACAAAAAGTTGGTTCTTTGAAAGAATTAATGAAATTGACAAACCAATGCCAAATTTAACAAAGGAAAAGAAGGAGAAGCTGCAAATAGCATGATATGAAATAGGTGATGTCATGAAAGAACCAATTGAAATAAAAATAATAATAGGAGAATACTATCAAGAGCTGTACTCCAACAGATTTGAAAGTTCAGGATAAATGGACACATTTCTAGAAACATGCTACCTACTCAAACTAACACAACCTGAAGTGAAAAATTTTAACACACCCATAGCAAAAGAAGAAATTGAATAACTCATAAATAAACTCCTAACAAAGAAAAAAGTCCTGGTCCAAATGGCTTCACTGATGAATTCAACCAAATATTCAGAGAAGAGCTGACACCAGTTTTGATCAAACAATTTCAGAACATACCAAAGGATAGAATATTCCCAAACTCATTCTATGCTCTAGCAAGCATAATCCTGATAGCAAAACAAAGCAAAGTCACCCTAAACAAGAAAATTACAGACCATGATCCCTCATGAAAATAGATGGAGAAATTCTCAAAAAAATCCAACAGCATGTCAGAAAATGATACATCATAACCAAGTGGGATTCATAACAGATATGCAAGGATGGTTTAATATTAGAAAAAACAATGAACATAATCCACCAATTATAAAAAAAAAAAAGGAAAATAAGAACATGATCATGTCATTTGATGCAAAAGAGGCATTTGATAAAAATACTCAGCAAAATAAGAATAGATGGGAAATTCCTCAACATAATTAAGGGCATACACACAAAGCCAATGGTGACTATTATTCTCAATGAAGAGAGACTGAAAACATTCCCCTTGAGAAAGAGGAAGGGACAAGGATGTCCTTTATCACCACTCCAATTCAACATTGTAATAGAAGTCCTGTTGCTGTTATGTTGTTATGTGCTGTTGAGTTGTCTCACACTCATATCAATGCCTCCTTGGGTTTCAGAGACAGTATCACTATGGAAGTAGATTGCCCAACCTTCCTTCTGAGGAGTGGCTGGTGGGTTTGAACCACCAGCCTTCTGGTTAGCAGTCAAGTGCCTTAGGCACTATGTTACCAGAGCTCCATATAGAAGTCCTAGCCAGAGCAATAAGACAAGAAAGGGAAATAAATGGCATCCAAATTGACAAAGAAGTAAAACTATCTCTATTTGCAGATGACATGATCCTATACATAAAAATATTTTGTTCAACTATTTTATCTTGTCATTTCTTCCATTTGCTTTAGCCATTTTCTGTTCAAGAGCAAGTTTCAGAGTCTCGTCTCTTATGCCATCCATTTTGGTCTTTTTTTTTTTTTCTTTTTCCTGCCTTTTTAATAACTGTTTCCTTTCTTCATATAAGATGTTCTTGATATCATTCCACAACTTGTCTGGTTTTCAGTCATTGGTGTCCAAAGAGTCAAACTGTTCTTCAGATAGTCTCTAAATTCACATGGGATGTAATGAAGGTCATATTTTTACTCTCGTGGACTTGTTTATATTTTCTTCAGCTTCAGCTTGAACTTTTGTATGAGCTATTGATGGTGTGTTACATAGTCAGCTCCTGGCCTTGTTTGGACTGAAGATATTAAGCTTCTCTATCACTACTTTCCTCAGATGTAGTTAATCAAATTTCTATGTGGTGCAGTTACCACATGGGTTATGTTGTTGAAAAAAGGTATTTGCAATGAATATATCCTTGGTCTTACAAAATTCTGTCATGCAATCTCCTGAATCATTTTTATCATCAAGGCCATATTTTCTTACTACCAATGATTCTTGCTTATTTCTAACTTTCACATTTCAATCACCAGCAGTAATTGATACACCTTGATTACATGTTTGGTCAATTTCAGACAGTAGAAGTTTGTTAAAATCTTCAATTTATTAATCTTTGGGTTTATTGGTTGGTGCATAAATTTGAGTAATAGTCATATTAAGTGGTCTTCCTTATAGGTATGGCTATTATCCTATCACTGACAGCATTGTACTTCACAATAGATCTTGAGTGATTCTTTGTGACAATGAATGCCATGCCATTCCTCTTCAACTTGTCATTCCTGGTATGTTAGATTGGGTTCTTTAGAGAAACAAAACCCAGCAAAGCTTATATATATATATATATGTGGAGAGAGAGAGAGAAATTTATGTTAGAAAAATGGCTCAAAAACATATAGGAGCCGGCTAGTTCAAGTCCAAAGTCCCTGGAGGAAACATCAGGCTGGAAGCAGCCTTAGCTTCCACAACCACACAGGGCCAAGGAACTCAAGGCTGGCAGGCAGTACACTGGTTGTTGACTCCAACGAAAGACGAATCCAAGATCTCCAGGCCAAGCGGTGGGCTGCTCACTCACGGAAGGTTGTAGGCAACACACCAGAGTCCCGATCCACAGAAGAATGTCTCTCTTCCCAGGATGTCCCTGGATATCCTGGAAGCAGGCCAC
>NW_006921664.1:9777800-9780671 GCF_000298275.1 Orycteropus afer afer | reverse complement strand
TGGCTAAGTGGCATTCTTAATTTCCAGTTCAATGCAATCAGTATTGTGTCTCCAGGTGGGAGTGTTCCTCCCTTTGGGACTAAGATCTCCAGACCCGCAGAGCATAGGGTAGCAGGGACAGGAAGCAAAAAATTTTTGAGTGGGTCACTAGGGGTGATAGTGAGTGATACCACTCCTGTTTCCACCCCTTGTTTCCTGGACCCATGAATCCTGGCTATTGGAGAAACAGAGCCATATATTGGATGCTGGTTTAGAGCATATACACAGCCTCCTGGAGAACATTGCCCCAACCTTTCAAAGTATTGCCACTTAGCTGGTGCCATATTTATGTTTTTAAGAGGCCATTCCATCATTCTATTAAACCAGCTGCTTCAGGATGATGGGGAAACATGGTAAGACCAGTGAATTCCATGAGCATAAGCCCACTGCCACACTTCATGTGCTGTGAAATGAGTCCCTTGATCCGAAGCAATGCTGTGTGGGATGCTATGATGGTGGCTAAGGCATTCTGTAAGTCCATGGATGGTAGTTTTAGCAGAAGCATTGCATGCAGGGAAGGTGAATATATATCTAGAATAAGTATCTATTGCAGTAAGAACAAAAACACTGTCCATTCCATGAAGGAAAGGATTGGTCCAATGAAGGGAGTGGTCCAATGTAATCAACCTGCTACCACGTTGCTGGCTGATCACCCCGAGGAATAGTTCCATATCGTGGACTCAGTGTTGGTCTCTGCTGTTGGTAGATTGAGCACTCAGTAGTGGCAGTAGCCAAATCAGCCTTAGTAAGTGGGAGTCCATGTTGCTGAGCCCATGCATAACCTCCATCCCTGCCACCATGGCCACTTTGTTTGTGAGCCATTGAGCAATGACAGGAGTAGTTGGGGAAAAAGGACGGCTGGTTTCCACTGAATATGTCATCTTATCCACCTGATTGTTAAAGTCCTCTTCTGCCAAGGTCACTTTTTGAAGGGCATTCACATGAGATACAAATATCTTTACTCCTTTGGCCCATTCATAGAGATTTATCCACATACTTCTTTCCCATACATCCTTATCACCAATCTTCCAATCATGCTCCTTCCAAGTCCCAGACTATCCAGCTAAGCCATTAGCCACAGCCCATGAATCCATATATAATCGCACATCTGGTCATTTCTTATTCCATGCAAAGTGAACAGTGATATGCACGGCTTGAAGTTCTGCCCATTGGGAGGATTTCCCTTCACCCCTGTCCTTTAAGGAAGTACCAGAAAGGGGCTGCAGTGCCACTGCTGTCCACTTTCTAGTGGTTCATGCATATCGCACAGAACCATCTGTAAAACAGTCACTAGTTTTCTCTTCCTCAGTCATAAGGAACTCGAGGCCATAGGTGCAGAGTGGGACAGGGAAAGTAATGTGACTGGAGTGGAGACCGTAAGAATTTGGGCTACTTCCTCATGCAACTTACTTGTGCCTTCAGGTCCTGCTTGAGCCCAATCTCTTATATACCACTTCTATTTAATGATGGAGTGCTCCTGTGCACATCCAACTTTAAGACTCTGTGGGTCAGACAACACCCAGTTCATGATGGGCAGCTCAGGCCTCATGGTGACTTGGTGGCCCATGGTTAGGCGTTCAGTCTCTACCCAAGCCCAGTAACAAGCCAAAAGCTGTTTCTCAAAAGGAGAATAGTTATCTGCAGAGGATGGCAGGGCTTTGCTCCAAAACCCCAAGGGTCTATGTTGCGATTCACCAATAGGGACCTGCCAAAGGCTCCAAACAGTATCTCTATCTACTACAGACACTTCAAGCACCATTGGATCAGCCAGATCATATGGCCCAAGTCACAGAGTAGCCTGCATGGCAGCTTAAACCTGTTGCGGGGCCTTCTGTTGCTCTGGACCCCACTCAAAACTAGCAGCTTTGCGAGTCACTTGATAAATAGGCCGCAGCAACACACCCAAATGAGGGATATGTTGCCTTCAAAATTCAAAGAGACCCACCAGATGTTGTGCCTCCTTTTTAGTTGTAGGGGAAGCCAGATATAATAACTTATCCTTCACTTTAGTAAGAATATCTCGACATATCCCACACCATTGGACCCCTAGAAATTTAACTGAGGTGAAAGGTGCCTGAATTTTTGTTGGGTTAATTTCCCAACGTCTAGCACACATATGTCTCACCAATAAGTCTAGAATCATTGATACTTCTTCTTTACTAGGTCCAGTCAACATAATGTCATCAATATAATGGACCAGTGTGATATCTTGTGGAAGGGAAAGGCGGTCAAGATCCTTATGGACTAAATTATGACATAGTGCCAGGGAGTTGATATACTCCCTGAGAAAGGACTGAAAACGTATACTGTTGGCCTTGCCAGTTGAAGGCAAACTGCTTCTGATGGTCTTTTGAAATTGGTATTGAGAAAAAAGCATTGGCCAGATCAATAGCTGCATACCAATTACCAGGAGATGTACTAATTTTCTCAAGCAATGAAACCACATCAGGAACAGCAGCTACAATTGGAGTCACCACCTGATTACATTTATAATAATCTACTGTCATTCTCCAAGATCCATCTGTTTTTTGTACAGGCCAAATAGATGAATTAAACGGGGATGTGGTGGGAATCACCACCCTGCATCCCTCAAGTCCTTGATGGTGGCAGTAATCTCTGCAACCCCTCCAGGGATGCGGTACTACTTTTGGTTTACTATTTTTGTAGGTAGAGGCAGTTCTATTGGTTTCCACTTGGCTTTTCTTATCATAATAGCCCTTACTCCACAAGTCAGAGAGCCAGTGTGGGAATTCTGTCAATTGCTGAGTGTATCTATTCTAATTATGCATTCTGGCACTGGGGAAATCACTACAGGATGGGTTCGGGGACCCA
>NW_006921664.1:9769143-9777559 GCF_000298275.1 Orycteropus afer afer | reverse complement strand
TAGGGGAAAGACTGACATTATAGATTTTTGGCAATGTAGTGGGGTCCTTCCTCAAAGGGACCTGGCCTACCCTTCATTCAAGGGGTTGTGGATCTGTAAAATGACTCAAGTATGGGAATTGATTGAGAGGTCGTGAGTCTGTATTCTGGAGATTCAATCTAGGTTGCTGTTCATGTGACCTAGAATTCTTCTGTCTATATGGATCGAATAAATATTTAGTAAGCTTGCCATGTATTTCACTACTAGAAACACCATGAGCAAGTAGCCAATGCCATAATTCCACATGAGTCAGATTATTCCTTACTGTTCTGACTCTGCTGTCCATTATGGTAACCACGCTCACCTTGCCTTTGTCGATTAACTGCTGCCACTAGGCCCCTACTATCACAGGGTCCAATCAGCCCCATCATAGTTAAGTGTCTTAGTTCAATTAGGGCAGTTCCCACTGTCAACTCAGGTTTACATAAAATAGTAATCACAGCAGTCTTCAAGGATGGTGGAGCTCCCTTCACAAATTTATTCCTCACTGTACTGGTGAAAGGCATGTCTTCTGGACTCTCCATTCCTGGCTCTAGGGGTCTAAACTGATAAATCCATTCCAACAGACCAATTTCTCTAAGCCTCTGGATACCTTCTTCTACATTAAATCAGGGTAGGTCTGGTACTTCAACTTGACTTAAGGTAGGCCACCGCATAATCCATACCTCAGTAAGCCAACCAAATAAACTATTAGATCCTTTCCTAACCTCTCGAGTTGAGACATTGAATGAAGAACACCTACTTAGTGGGCCTAAATCAATAAACTCAGACTGATCCAATGTTACATTCCTTGCACCATTATCCCACACCCTCAGTAGCCATTCCCATACATATTCTCCAGATTTCTGTACATGTTGGCAAAATCAAGTAGGTCTTTTTGGGTATAGCGTATCACCTCCTCAGTCACACTTTCTGTTTCACCTCTTGGGGCTCGCTTAAACTTGACCTTTGTTATTGGCCTAGCCACCAGAATAGGTGCTTGAGGCAGTTCCTGAGAACATTCAGGAATGTCTTCCATGGCCGCTGCCTCACACAATAACCCTGCAGGACCGCTTTGGCTAGTCCCCTCAAACTGAGGGGGAGGGCATAATGGTTTTACAGTAATCCGTTCGGATGGGAGGGATTCAACAGAATTTACAGGCTCCATATCCTGATCTTCCTGATCATCTGTCTATATGTCCCCATTCTAGGTTGCAGGATTCCATTTTTTTCCAATCAATGCCCTTACTTTAACAGCAGACACCATTCTGGGTTGGCAATTGAGTTGGCATTGTGATTCAGCCACTCTTACAGTAAGACTGTGGATTTGGGTTTCAGCTATGTCAGCTCTGTTAGTAAAAGCTACAAGGCTTTCTTTCAGAGCACAGCTGGAAGCACTGAGGTCATTTATGCAGCGCTTAAGCCGAGACTCAGTAGCTTTGAGCCCATCTCACTCTTTCACCAATTTATCCAGTATAAGTAGGACCAACTAACTAGCTTCTTTATACTCCTCATTCTGACAAAATTGCTGAAAAGTATTAAATATCCAGTCACCCAAAGCGTCACTTCTCACAAGTACTTGATCTATTGGTGGTGCTATTTTGCGTGTTAATTTTGCCACCTCATGACATGAATTAGTAGGGCTCTCTTTACTAGCAGATGCAGAGTCGCTAGTGTCATCAAAATTAATCAAACTGGAGAACCAATCTAGGAAGCCCATCCTTATGATTTGGCTCACAAATGTATAGAAGCCATCAAGTCCAAAGTCCCTGGAGGAAACATTGGGCTGGAAGCAGCCTTAGCTTCCGCAACTGCAGGGGGCCGAGGAACTCAAGGCTGGCAGGCAGTACACTGGCTGTTGACTCCAACGAAAGACGAATCCAAGATCTCCAGGCTGAGCGGTGGGCTGCTCACTCACGGAAGGTTGTAGGCAACACACCAGAGTCCCGATCCACGGAAGAATGTCTCTCTTCCCAGGATGTCATAGCAGATTCCTCCATGGAGGTGATAACAATCTCATCATGAGGAATAATTACATACAGCTGGCAAGCCACTCAAAACTATGGCCTAGACAAACTGACACCTAACCTTAACTACCACGATGAGGTATCTAAAATTGGTCAGAGACAGAAAGTAGATTAAATGTTACTAGAAGCTGGTGGGAGAGGGAAATGAGGACTTATTTAATGGATACAGAATTTCTGTTTGGAATGGTGGATTGGTGTCCTATGTCTTAACGAACACCATAAAGTGGGTGACACTAAAGAAATTTATTTTCTTACAGTTCTAGAGACTGGGAATTGAGATTCAGGTGTCAGCCATATTTATACCTTCTAATGCATACCTCCTAGCTTCTGGTAGCTTCAGGCATTCTTTGCCTATGAATCTTTGGGTAGTAGTTGCAGCCCACATGGTGCCCTGCTCTTTCTCTGTCTGTTTCTGTGTATCTTCTCTTTTATAAGAACACCAATCATATAGGATTAAGACCCACCATACTTCAGCATGACCTCAAGTTAACCCAACTGGTAATATCTTCAAAGACCTTATATGCAAATAGGATCATATTCACAGATTCCAAGGGTTACTACTTCTACATATCTCTTCTGGGGATATAATTTAGTCCATATATGTGGTGAAAAAGGTTTGAAAATAGATAGTGCTGATGGTTGCACAGCATTGTGAATCAAATTAATGGCATTAATTAATTAATGTCCAACAAATTCTCTACCTAAGAATCATTAAAATGACAAATTTTATGTTATATATATTCTACAAAAATAAAAATAATTCAATCTGCCACACCTAATTTTGAAAATGTTTCTGGAGTTCTTTGATGCAATCATCCCTCAGGTGCACTACCCTGGGATCTACATGGCCTGATACAATGTTTTTAAGGGCATACATTTTTTAAAAAAGAAAATAAAACTTTTGTATTTATTCTGAAATAATAATAAAAAAATGATCTGCTTACCTTTATGCCTTCTAATTATCTATTTGACTTTAAAGATTTAAATATTCATGAACCAAAAGAAAAATTAGCTGTTCAGAATCAGAAGTTTCCAAACAATACAAAAAGCAAATTTAATTTTTCTTTATCATTTACATTTCTTTTTTTTCTTATTTAAAGGGTATAAAGAAGATTAAAGGATGAGGTAACACCTAGTTTAGTAGGATAGTATATAAAGGGAAAAACTGGAATTCATGGGAGAAAAAGTAGAGAGGGTACTCATATTTAGGCAGTTTCTGAACTGGTCTAAATCTTTCAGTGCTGTGGACCAGTGCACCTTCTCTGGTACACAGGGAAATTCTCTGACAATGTGGCCTTTTTCTGTACTTTTCTTGAACATTCAGCCTTACTCTCTAAGTTTCCAGCCATGTTTTTTCTTTGGACCAATCTTCTTTACCTTTCTTAAATACTTCACATATATGAAAGGAAATGTCAACATTTAACCTTTCATTCAGGGTAGGAAAGGAAAAATTTCCTTTTGGTTCTCTTCTATTTACATACAGTGGAACTAGATTAAATTAAAATGTTTTGTTCTTGCATTCTATTATCATATGGTTAAAATCTGGACCCCCCAAAATGAGTGTTGAAAAATGTATACATATGATCCATAAACAAATACTGGTGCCAATTCTATTATTATAACAAAATTCAACCACATATTTTTATATATGGGCATGCCTGTTGATCCCTCCAATCTAAATTCCTGCATATATCCATGTCAATTTATGAATTTAACATAAAATATCAATATCAATATTAGTTGGACAAAATTGAGCATTTGAAGCAAATCTTTTTCCTTCAAACACTCTATTAGAGTAAAAAATAGAGAATTTCTGGATAATTTTAAAATGATCTAGTTTGGGGCTTTAGCAGATACACATGTTTTATATAATCCTCTACTCTTGGCATGTACATATATATGCAATTTGAGGCATAAGTGTAAGTAAGTGACATATTTTGAAATTTCATGTCAAATGTTTTAAGTTATCCAAATGTAAGTTATTGTTGATATTATATATGCGGCATTTACTTGGACAGAGGTAATGGACTGTATGTAGTAGCATAGGCATAAAACTGGAATCCTTATTTAAGGAGACTTTATTTTGATGGTGATGATTATATAATATCAGTATCTCTAAATCTAACGTAAGAAATGTTTGGAAATCCATTGTCTGGCTTATTTACTTATTAGGTACTTTAAAAAATGTACCAGTGACTTAGGACTTTTAAATCTTTATTTTGCAAAGGAGGAAATAATGTTCTTTAATGACAATACTAATTAAAAAAAAATTAGTAGGAATTGACATCCCGACTTTTTAAAATAACATTGTTTGTCTCTTGATAAAAATTTTTTGATAAAATAAAAGTATAATATTAAATCTTATGTGTCTTAGGCAGAATTTCCTAGATACACAGAACCAAAGGTGTGTGTTTGTGTGTGCATGTGTGTGTGTGTGGAGAGAGAGAGATTGAGGGAGAGAGAGAGAGTTGTGATCTACAGGATTTTCATTGTCTGATTTTTGGAAGTAGATAAACCAAACCCACTGGCATCAGTTGATTTCAAGTCATAGCAATGCCTAGAGGTATCATATCTACCTATGAGGTAGAGTGGAACTACTTCATAGGTTTCCAAGGCTCTAAGTCTACAGAAGCAGAGTGCCACATCTTTCTCCCACAGAATGGCTGGTGAGTTTGAACTGCTGATCTTTTGGTTATCAGCTGTGCACTTAACCACTGCACTATTAAGGCTCCTTGAAAGATGTTGTTGTGTTGTTATGTGCCGTTGAGTCAGACCTGACTCATAGTGACCCCTCCTTGGGTTTCCGACGCAGTATCACAATGACTCAATGGCACATGACAACAACAACAACAACAACAACAACAACACAATGGAAGTAGATTGCCCAACCTTCCTTCCGAGAAGTGGCTGGTGGGTTTGAACTACCAGCCTTCTGGTTAGCAGTCAAGTGCTAACCAGAGCTCCTCCTTGAAAGAGAGCCAAGACTCAAAATTTTCTCATGAAAGAAGTATAGCTATGCCACTTCCTTCCCCAAATATTAGTATGTAAAAAAGTCATTCATTTCTAATGGAATTGTTTCTTCTAAATTTAAATATGTGGAATGATGACTTCACACATTTATGATTAAATGCAAGTCTCTTAGTATGAGATGCAAGCCTCTCTATGATCAAGCTTGCTATTCTCCCATCTACTTACTCTGAACTCCTGTCATACTGAACTTGTCCAATTTCCTGAAACTACCATGCATTTTGCCTGTTATTTTCACGTGTTGTCTCTGTGCTGAATGTCATTTGTATTCTCTTTAGCCCAGCTAACTTCCACTCATTAGTATCAGGATTGTGTTTAGCTGCAACACAACACAAACAACGCATTGGAGTCCAGTCAGATCTGACTCATAGCAACCCCTCCTTGGGTTTCCGAGGTACTATCACTAGGGAAGCAGATTACCCAACCTCCCTTCTGTGGAGTGGCTGGTGGGTTTGAACCAGCAGGGACCTTAAAAATGGTGTCTAAATTGAGTTTTAATTCTCTTTCCCTTAAAGGTCTGGAGATGGCAGTTCAGCCAGTATTTGGCATCTGTACCCTGGGGTAGCCTCAGGAAACCAGTTTCCTACTAATTCGCTGCTCTGCTATCTCTGGAGTATGATTTTTGTTTTTATAGAACAATAAAGCGTTAAGAGCTCCAGCCATCACATCTATGTTCCAGACAGAGAGATGGAGAAAAATTCAAAGAGGGAAAAAAAGCAAAAGGCACAACCTGCTGTTTCTTTTAGGAAACTCTAAAATTATATCTCTACTCATTTATAATAACTAGTATTTGGTCATTTGGAAAGAGGCTGGGAAATGCAATTTTTATCCTGGGAAGGGCAAGAATAGCATTTGCCTTACTGAAAACCACATGCTCTATTTATATGGAAGAAGAGATAATAATGGACAACAAACCATCTTTGCCATATCATGATTTAAGGTAAACTCACACAATTTCAGCTCTGCAAAGACTTTCCAGACCCCCCACCCAACCACCCCATGCCTCTAAACACCCTGTGAATACCTTACCTTACTGTATCAAATACTGTTAATGAATGTCCACTGGATTGCAAACAATTTGAAACAGGATCAGTTTCCATCACTGATTGCCTAGCATTGTTGTCGTCATCGTTATGTGCTGTCAGTACCTATTAAAATTAATTTATAATGTATAAAGATTGAAAGTCTAGCAGATACTTTCATCTAATGTGTACTATATATTATTCTCCTAAATATCTTTTTAGGAAATTTAATAGAGCATATATACGGATTATAGAAAATGCTGCTATGTTGTGTAATTTATGGTTAAAAATGTTAGATCTCTGCACCTAACAAGACATGCTTAGATCCCCCCACCCAAGACATCCATCTTCACTGTTCTCTGTAAAGATAATTTAAAAAAATAGAATCAAGGGAACTGTATGCTAGTTTAATTCTGCATGTTAAAATGCAGCAGACTCCGTGTGGGCTATAGTCTGTATCAAAGCAACCAAATTGTATGTAAAATTGAAGCACTGCAGAGTTATCAGATGGACTAATACTCAATTTGAACAATAACAATCTATTCAGTAGTGAACTATGTAATTTATTTTCTATCAGTCCTCCTCCATATGTTGTCTTTCTCTAATGTATTTTATCAATGCCATGAAGTTATCAATACTAGAAAGATAAATCCTGTGGTTCAGAGAAATTCAGAAACTTAGAGAAGTCTTTAAATTCAAGCAACTAATTTTATCCTAGTAAGATTAATTTAAGGTTAGATGAAAGAATAAACATGCAACTTTATTCATATTAGTTTCAATATGTAGCTCTTCCTTTTTTTTTAAGGATGACTTTTTGATAATTAACAGATTTTTAACTGGCTATATACTAAATAAATAAATAAATAAATAAATGAGATGTGAAAGGGGACATTAAACAAAAACAACAAAACATGATCCATGCTTGTAAGAAACTTCTCTAAAAGGGGAGAGAAATTTCATTGAAAATTGCAATGTGTTACAGTAGCTATTAACTGAAATTAACTAAGCCAATAAATGAATAACCAGTAGAATTGGGGAAATAATTTTTACAGGTTGTACAATACGATACTTTCATCATAACTCTTTTACACTTTTCCATTATCCTTTTTCTCTGGAATGGATCTCTGATGGTTCAGTGGTTAAGGTATTTGGCTGCTAATCAAACGGTCGGTGGTTAGAACCCACCAGCTGCTCGGTGGGAGAAAGATGAGGCAGTCTGCTTTCATAAAGACTTACAGCCTTGGGAACCCTATTGGGCAGTTCAACCCTGTTCTATAGGGTCACTTTGAGTCAGAATTGTCTCAACTACAGTAGATTTTTTTCCCTAGAGTTCTGAAAACTAGTAAAACTTGCTGCCATTGAGTCAGCTCAGACTTATGGCACCTCATATGTGTCATTGTATGACTTTGCTCCATAGGGTTTTCAGTGGCTGAATTTTCCCAAGTAGATTGTCAGGCCTTTCTTCTGAAGTGCATCTGGGTGGATTCAAACCACCAACCATCAGTTAGTAGCTGAGTGCATAATTATTTGCACTACCCAGGGACTCCTCTAGAATTGCTACAGGACTATTAATTACCATAGAATTTTTCACCTTATTCCTTAAAATTAGGATGACCATTTGTTGCAGTTTGCTGGGAAAGTCTGGTTTGTGCCTGTTGCACCAGCATAAGTATTACACTTTTTACCCCCTTAAGATCCCAGTTAAGATAATGAATTAAATGATCAGCCAACTTATAGTCTGCTCCCCCATCCTCAGCAGGTTGTACTTCCCCTCACTTCTTTCTTCTTCAATTTCCAAATTAAAAGCATGGAAGAGTAGGAAAGAGTGTAACTTATTCTTGAAAGCTCACTTTCTGGCTTTGCTTCCCATATCCCTGTTACCACCTGCTGTAATTCAGTCTATAATGAAGTCTTGCAGATTGTTTCGGGTTCCTGTGGTTTACAGATACAAGCTTTTATTCTTTGGAAGAGAACATGCTCTGGTTAAAAAGAAAAATAAATTTTCATGTTTGAATTCACAGCATTTCTTTAAATTATGATGGGATCCAGCATTGGGTATACATGTTTTCTCAAATTCAACAATTTTTCGTAATGCAATTAATTTAGCCTTTGGTGTCTAAATAATGTTTTTGTCTGTGGGAATGTGTTGATCCACAGGGGTGAATATACTGTGTAAATAGACACATTGGTGGACAGAGAGAGAGGGATAACCAGAGTTTCAAGTGCTAATTCCTTTGAAATATTTTCCTCATTCATTTGTTAAAATTATTTATAAAATCATTTAAATACTTTCCTTTGTTGTTGTTGTTGTTGTTATGTGCC
>NW_006921664.1:9763528-9769043 GCF_000298275.1 Orycteropus afer afer | reverse complement strand
ACCTTCCTTCCGAGGAGTGGCTGGTGGGTTTGAACTGCCAGCCGTCTGGTTAGCAGGCAAGTGTCTTAGCCACTATGCTACCAGAGCTCCCAATACTTTCCTAGTTTATTAAATTAATACATATTGAATATAATGAAGTCTTTTCTGTTTTGTGATCTCTAGGATGGCTAATTATTATTTTCATTTATAATCAGCGATGTCCTCATGTACTGCTGAGGCATATGAGTTATTTGTCCTCATTCCATGATTTTTGTATTGATATATTTTGTTTTGCTTTGTTTTTTAGTTTTAGTGTATCATATTGTTCTCAGTATATTGACTCTTTTATTCCCTTTTGCTCACTTATGATTTTTTTCCTTCTAATCTGTTGTGAGCTCAAAATCATCAGTATCTTGTTGAGAATCAGAATTGTGAATAAAATTAAGGTGAATTCACTCTAAATGATTAGCAGCTCTCTGACGAGAAAAATCTATGTGATTTTTTGACATCACTTTTGGCTGCACGGATACTTTTTTGCTTACTTCTTGTCTGTGTTCCAAGTGGTTGTGTTGGTAGAATAGTTGACCTCTAGATAAATAAAGTGTTTTTGTAATTCCATTTGAAAATTAGTGTGGAAAATTAAGGTGTACACCCTATGGAGAAAGGAGAGGTCAAGTAATTAATTCCCGAAGCTGTGCGGTCATAAAGATTCACATACCGGGCTCAGAACTAGTATTAACCAATCAAATTGCTCCCAAAGGAGTGCTCACTTCCTAGGTCAATTCTTAAAACACTCCACACAGCTATTCCAGGCTTCCAAATACTTGCTTGGTGAATGGACAGAGAAACAGGAAATCAGAGTGAAAATGGATGCTATAAATCTGTTTTGTACAGAAATGTGTTGAACAACTTTTAGTGAGGGCAAATGCACTACAGCAGATTTTAGGATTCCCTAATATAGCCTAATTCTTTGGGGAAACTAAGTCTTTCTTTGGTTATACTCTTTTCTTTCTCTAGTTTGAGATGCAGCAAAATTCTATAAAATGTGATTATTTCAGAATTGTGGAAGGCAGGAAAGAAAAACAACCTTTTAAGAGTCATAGGGAAGATAAGCAATTCCATGAAGTATAGTTAACTTATTTAAAGAAAGCCAAAAGGTTATTATTGCCACGAGAATACCTTGGAAAGCAGTAGGCAAAATGAAAACTAAAATATTTGCTCTAATTTACATAAAAGAGAGCTCAGTGGCTACAATACTGTATACATACATATGTTGCTTTCCCTTTGGGGACCTGTGTTAAAATTAACCTTGAGAAGTTTCTGGACACCAATGTTCCCAGAATTGAATTCATCATTTTCTCACTACTCATTGTGAAGATGTGGAAATAGCTTATCTTGTGTATTTTTGCTACATTTTGATTTTCAGATGTTCACTTAGTACCTGCAGGTGGAAGACACTGCCTCTTGAAAGAATGTATCACTTTACTTATTAGTTATTTCTGGTACTGATGATATGTCTATACAGTTTATAAAGCCTTAAAAAGACTTATAGGTTTTAATTTTAAGTTGACTTTTTCTAAAAATTTCCTATTTTTAATTTACCCAAATATTGCAAATATGAAATACACCCACTTCTCACTTATCGCCATGGTTAGATTCCAAAGACCAGATTGTTATGTTAAATTGGCATTACACTAGAGTTTCAGGGTTGCCCCTATTGTTAGTGCCAGTGTTTCCTGCCCCTCTCCAATCACTCATAGCCTCTTAGATATCCCTGGCTCATCTAGGGATGCATAGGGCATGGTAGGTCCCCCTCCCCACCACAACTTCTCCACAACTTCGGAGCCTGTGGAGGTTGGAAGTGGCAGTGGTCAGATGTTGCCTACCACCCACTACCTCCTGCCACCTGCCCTGGGAGGAGACCTCACTCATCCTCCATCCACCCTGGTCCCACAGCCCCACATGGCCCTCTTCTCACTTCCCCATTTCCCACCTCCCCCACTGTCCTTTTTGCTACCTTCTGGCCTTTGCCCAACCTTCTCCTGCTCATGTTCAGCCACACTTCATCCCATTTTTGCCCTGTGACCTCTGTGTTCTGACTGAGATGTTATAGACAATGGGGAGAAGGCATCCTGTGGCTGGTTGGCTGCCATCCCTCATGGGTCCAGGTCATTGCTGGGCCCTCCAGTATATAATTTCAGGTGGCAAGCTGAGAGTATGCTGGGGCCAGCTGTGACCTTGTGTGGGGTGTGGACCATCAGCAGCTCCACCTGAGAATTTTTCAAAGTTGTCATAAATACAAAATATTGGACACTGAGATAGTCAATTAGTAAGGATTAGGTGTATAATGACTAAGACAGTTTGGCAAAAAACAAAAATTTGCCCTAAACATCAAGATATAATGGACCTTAAATTTTTGTAGCCATTAGTGTTCTCCTACTAACAACACTTAGTTGGCAATGAAAATGGGGAAAAGTTAAAAAAATAAAGTTAAATAAAATGATTCATATCTTTTTTATTTATGAAACAACATTGACAAAAACCTCTAAATCGAGCAAAATGCTTGTTATTGGAAAAAATAAATCACAATGGTGTTTAATATTTATGCTTAGTGGTTGCTTACCATACCCTGCAATTTCAACTGTGACATTGTTGGAGTTTATTTCTGCACAGAAGGGATAAGAACAACAATGACAAAACAACTTTATTTGAGAGCTGTGCAAGTTGCCTGAACACCCTTGATAGCTTTGAAAGGTAAATCTGGTTTACCATCTGTAACCGTTAATCTAGCTTGTACTAAAAGGAGGTGGTCTGAGGGGCCAGCATATGCCGTTGAGCTCTGTCCTTGGTCTAATTACATACTCTGACTTGAAAGTAGCTATATTTTTCCCCTGAACTCAGTTCAGCCACTGAGTTTTTACATAAGGTCTCTGAAATTATAAACTGTACTAATTTCTCTACTGGAAAAGCAAAGATACATAAGCACTTCCAATTAAAGACATGAAGAATATATGAACTAACTGACAGTTAATATGTATTGGTGATTACTCTCACTCAGACATTGTATTAAGTACTTTACATACCAAATTAAAAAGAAAAAAAAAACTTACTGCCAACCAGTCAGTTCTGACTCACAGTGTGACCCCATTGGGTTTCTGAGGCTGTATATCTTTACGCAAGTAGATTGCCCCATCTTCCTTTGACTTAGAGGTGGTTTTGAACCACTGACCTTGTTGTTAGTAGCTAAATGTCTTATCCACTACTGCTTACTTTACATACATGATTCAAAAATATCCTTTATCTTACCAAAAAAACCCAACCCGTTGCTGTTGAGTTGCTTCTGACTTATGGTGGTGGTGTTGTTGTTGTTGTTGTTGTGTGCCGTCTAGTCAGACTCGACCCATAGCGACCGCTCCTTGGGTTTCTGAGGTGGTGTCACTACAGAAGAAGATTGCCCAATCTTCTTTCCGAGGAGTGGCTCCATGTTTTACAGAGTGGAGCTGTACTCCACAGCATTTTCTTGACTGTAATCTTTATTGAAGCAGATCTCCAGGCCTTTTCTCTGTGGTGCCACTGAGTGGGTTTGAACCAACAACCTTTTGGTTAGTAATCAAGTGTAAATCATTTGTGCCACCCAGGGACCATTTCAAGGGTAGGTATTATTTTCTCTATTTTACAGATTAGAAAACCAGGGTTCAGATCAGTTAAGGATATGTTTAAGATCACACAGGTGGTACAAAGCAGGACCAGTATTCCAAATGATGTGTGAATGATTCTAAAATCAGTGCACTCTTTAGCTTTGCTTTCCCAGGAGAGAGAATCCAGCCTCCTTTTAGATGGACTGACTTTATGACTTACAGAGAACGAATCTAAGGTATTAAACTGTCTCTGGCTTGAGTGTAAAGTGAGTGGGTTATTTCTGCACTTTATCTCCTCCGTATATAAATAAGTCATATATGTTCAGTCCTCCAAATTCCTCTAAAGAAGAAGCAACATAAAATCAAGACAGCATATAATGTCAGAGGGAGGTACTCAATACATATTTTGAGCACAGATGAGGTTTTCGGACTGGTTCTGCTTTTAGAATAGTTAATTCATTTCTTTTCCTGTTTCCAAGTGGTCTGTTGTAAAGAAATTTTTCAGTTGAGATACATTATCCATTGATGTCAGATAATGCCCTGTCCATTCACTTGTACCCTCGCTAGCATGCCTGTCCCTTTGTCATGCCTTTTGCCAATCTCCTGATGTATGGCTGGGCTATAAATCTTGATGTGTGGCTGGGCCACGTGCAGTTTCCAATGGTTGCCTCCATCCCACCTGATGTTCTGAATTCTGCCACTGTGACAGTCAGCAACAGAAACAGGTGTTTAGATGCTAAAACAAGTCAGTTCTAAATCAGATGTTTAATTTTTATGCCCAAAATGTATTATTGATTCACACTGGGGACTTTGAATCAGTTCTTTCTTTTCATTCTGCCTTAGTTTCCCAACCATCACAATAAGGATGCATGGGGATAGCAAATTGGTACTGAAGTGAGAATCAGCCTTGTTCAGATTTTTTTGTTTTTAAGAACTCAAGCCCACATTGATTATATCATTATTTTCATTCATTATCATTATTATTTCACTTTGATTGACAGCAAAACCCTACTTCCTGGGTTGGATTTTCATATCCTTCTGGAGATTTCATAGTTAATAATTAGTTGCTGTTACTTTTTCAGAACATAAAAGGAAGCAAATTTCATATCAGTGTTAGTGCCAAAGGCATATGACTGCTAACCAGAAGCCTGACAGTTCAAACCCAACAGTCACTCCTCAGAAGGAAGATTGGGGAATCTAATTCCATAGTGATACTGCCTCAGAAACCCAAGGAGGGGTCGCTATGAGTCAGGACTGACTTGACCAACTCCACAGCATTGAGTTATTATTTTGTATATTTATGTTAGTTTTAAATGTCAGTACCTCTATCTGGAAGGAATATTTGAACCTAAATATTTTTGTTCTAGGTTCAGAAATGTCCTGTTCTAAACTGAATGAAATACTCATTTGTACATGGAAGGTGTAAACTAAACTGTCCAGTACCCTGCACGTTGACAGTTTTTCCACCCATGTCCATGACAGACATAGCTAATCAATCACAGGCTCTTCTCCATCAAGCCTAGAGGCCATTTAGCTTCAGAGAATCCTTCTTGGTACAGAATTCTATCAATCTTTTGGAGTTGGCATGCAGCATAAAATCAATGTGCCATTGTGAAACAATCTTCTGTAATAAAAATGGAAGACAAATGGATTTTGTCTTAATGAAGACAAACATGGATTTTTTTTCCATGGGGATCATGTTGGAACCTTAGTGGAAAGAGACTCTATAGGACAATGGTGAACCCTAGAAAAGGCCCTAAGATTCTTATAAAGTCTATAAGGATTTAGTGAGATCTCACCTATGAAAAATACTTATGAGGAAATGAAGTTTTGAATTAAAAATCCTACTGACAGGGATTAAAAAGCAGCTTAACTGTTTTGGATATTTAAAGAGACAG
>NW_006921664.1:9752389-9756739 GCF_000298275.1 Orycteropus afer afer | reverse complement strand
AAAAAAAAAAAAAAATCCTACTGACAGAGGCAGGCATAGCAGAGAATCTACTTTTCCTATATGGATAAGTTATTATTACACTTTGTCTGCAAAGTTTGCTGATATTCATGTTCACCAAACACTGATGCAATTCATATTCTGTGTCTGGACCCAGGCATATTTACTTCCTACTTACTTTACTCTACTTAGCTTGAACAGAAAACTACACGATAGAGGTATGCATCTGATAGTGCACTCTTATCTTTTCCACAAATATCAGGATATAATAATGGTAAGGTAAAGATCCAAATTGAATGGCCACATTCTTTCTGTTTATGATTCCTTGGTGACCTTATGTTTTTTTGTTTGTTTGTTTGTTTGTTTGTTTTTTTACCACTTTGCCTTGTTTCGGTCATCTATGAGTGGTATTAAATTGAAATGATATTAATTTTGGAGGCAGAATGACAAAAATTGTGTGAAGTGCTCAAATCAAGCAGGAGCTGCACTAGGGGGCACCCTGTTCCAGGAATCCTAGCATTGTTTCTGGTTTGGGAAGAGCTGTGTGTACATGGAGCTAGCTGGACTATGCAATGGTTGGACTAACCCTGAAGGTCTTTAATCATTTCCCTGGGGGCCTTTGTTCTTCTCAAGGCTCTTTTGGTTACAAGAAACAGACATGCACTTAACTTGCTTCACGTGAAGGAGGATTTATTGAAAATTTGTTCATGGGAGAAGCTGAACAACCAGTTCCAGCCAGGGCAGTTAAGCTGCACCACCCTCTCATCTCTGTCTCTCTGAATCATAGTGCTTCTGCCTCACCCTCGTCTCTCATTATGAACTGACTTCCTCTGTGCATTCATAGTCATGCCCTCCTCAAAAATCCAGTAGATACTTGAACCATAATACCCCAGCTAACCAATTCAATGGTGTAGGTTCCTAGTTCATGATTACACAGAGGGGACATGGGGGCAATTTATTTTTCCAAGCCAAGCCATTGATCATAATGTTAACCATTTATTGTCAAGTAGACTCCAATTTATGGTGACCCCATGTGTGTCAGAGTAGTACTGTGCTTCATAGGGGTTTCTTTTCTTTTTTATTATTATGTTTTTTTTTTTTTAATTGTGATTTGGGTGAAAATATGCATAGCAAATTCACTTTCCATACAGCAGTCCACATACACTTCGTCTCATAACATTGACTACAATTTACCCCAATGCAATAGATCCTTTCCCACTTGCTCCCGATAGTTACCTCTTCCCTGTGTCCATCCCTCCATGCGCTCCTGCCCCCTGAGCTGTCTCCCTGCACATAAACAGCCCTTCTTTCTCCCATGATTGTTCTCTCCCAGGAGTGTATCTACCTCAGGTACATGTTCAACTCATATGCCTGTCTTTTGTTTTGCTGGAAACCACAGGTATGGGTTCAAAACCAGACCTGAAGAGCAGCTAGGGGCCATAGTCTCAGTGGTTCCACTAGGCTCTATTAGACCAGCAAACCTGGTCCCACCTCTTTTTTTTTTTACTATTTTGAGTTTTTTTCCACATTGTTCTCTCTCTCTATCCAGGATCTCCTACATAGATCCCCTTCCGAGTGATTGACAGTGGTAGCCAGGCACCATCTTGTTCTTCTGGTCTCACAGGTGTAAAAGCTGAGGATCACATGGTGTACCAGTCATTAGGACTAATTTTTTAAATTAATCTTTGATTTTCTTCATTCTTCGTTGCTCTGGACAAGGAGAGACCCATCGTTGCATCTAGATGGCTGCTTGCAAGCTTTTAAGATCTCAGTCACTACTCGCCAAGTAGGACGTAGAACAATGTTTTGTGTAGTATGTTATGTCAATTGAGCTTGATGTCCCCTGTGACTATGGTCCTGAGCCCACAGGTTCAACTACTCGGTCCCTCTGCGTAGCTGGCTGTGACAAAAAAGTGACCACAACTTTGTCGATTGTCAGCTTTACTATACACCTGGGAATTCAGATCATACAAATACACTTATAGGACCATTGTCTGCTAACCGTATACATGGTCTTGGGTACACACCCCACTTCATAGACATACCTAATATTTCAGCCTGTCCACCCATCTATCCACTTGTATACCCATGTTTGCCTTCATTGAAAATGCAGTACTGCATGTGCAAAAGGGTTCATCTTTGTTGTCTCTACATCCCATGTACCTCTCTATGTCTTCCTTTTCCTCACTGTCACCATTTTGATCTCTCACATGTGGTACATTGCCCTTCTCTTCACCCAAATCAATACTTATCTCTATCTATCTAACAGTGTTCCCTCCCCTCCCCTCCCACCCTTGGTAACCAACAAAGAAAATTTCCTTCCATAGATAAACCTTTTCTTGACTTTTACAATAATGTACTAATTCAATATCTGTCATTCTTTGATTTATTTCAGTCAGCATAATGTCCTCCAAGTTCATCCATGTTATGCAGCATCTTGCAGATTTCAACTAGGTTATTCTTTAGGGTTGTATGGTATTCCATTGTGTTTATGTACCATGGTTTGGTCATCCATTACTCAGTTGATGGACACCTAGGTTGTTTCCATCTTTTGGCTATTGTAAATAGTGCTGCAATGAACATGGGTATGCCTAAGTCTGTTCTTGTCCTGGCTCTCACTTCTTTAGGATATATACCTAGTAATGGAATGTATGGATCAAATGATATTTCTGATTCCAACTTTTTAAGGAATCACTACTGCTTTCCACAGTCATTGTACCATTTTACAGTCCCACCAGCAGTGTATGAGAGTGCCAATCTCTCCACATCCTTGCCAGCATTTGTTATTTTTTGTCTTGTTGAACTTTGCTGCTAGTGCTGGGGCAAGATGGTATCTCATTGTTGTTTTGATTTGCATCTCTCTAATGGCTAATGATCATGAGCATTTCTTCATATGTTTGTTGGTTGCCTGAATATCCTCCTTGCTGAATTGTCTATTCATGTCTTCTGCCCATTTTTTAATTGCATTATTTGTCTTTTTGTTATTGAGGTGTTGGAGTTTTCTATAAATTCTAGTGATAAGTCCCTTGTCAGATACGTCATTGCCAAATATTTTTTCCCAATCTGTAGGTTCTCTTTTGACTCTTTTGGAAAAGTCTTTGTGATTTTGAGAAGGTCCCATTCATCTAGTTTCTCTTCTGCTGTTTGTGCATTTTGGGTTGTGCTTGACAGTCTATTTATGCCATATATTAGGGCCCCTAAATTTGTCCCTAGTTTTTCCTTGAAGAACTCTATAGTATTAGGTTTCACATTTAAGTCTTTGAACCATCTGAAGTCAGTTTTTGTGTATGATATGAGGTACAGATCTTGTTTCATTTTTCTGCAAAAGGATATCCGGTTTTGCCAGAACCATTTATTAAACATCATTCTTTTCCCCATTTAATGGATTTTGGCCCTTTGTCCAAGATCAGCTGACCATAGGTAGATGGATCTATTTCTGGGTTCTCAATTCTATTCCATTGGTCTATGTGTCTGTCATTATACCAATACCAGGCAGTTTTGACTACTGTGGCTGTATAATAGGTTTTGAGATCCGGCAGTGTGAAACCTCCTACTTTTTCTTCTTCTTCAATAGTGCTTTGCTTATCTGAGTTCTCTTTCCTTTCCATATAAAGTTAGTGATTGGTTTTTCCATATCCTTAAAAATTATTGATGGGATCTGGACTGGGATTGCATTGAATGTGTAGATTGCTTTGAGTAGAATTGACTTTTTTACAATGTTCAATCTTCCTATCCACAAGTATGGGATGTTCTTCCATTTATGTAGATCTCTTATGGTTTCTTGAAGTAGCTTTTTATAGTTTTCTTTGTACAGGTCTTTTGAGTCTTGTAAGATTTATTCCCAAGTATTTTAGTTCTTTGGTAGCTATTGTAAATGGTATTGATTTCCTTATTTCTTTTTCAGCAATCTATTTACTGGTGTGGAGGAGTTCAGCTGATTTTTGGATGTTAATGTTGTATCCTGTCACAATGCTAAATATCTCAAGTAGTTCCAGTAGATTTTTGACTAAGTCTCTTGGGTTTTCTAGGTATACGATTAGATCATCAGCAAATAGGAATAGTTTGACTTCTTCCTTACCAATTTGGATGCCTTTGATTTCCTTTCCTTGCCTTATTGCCCTGGCTAGGACTTCCAATACAATGGTGAATAGAAGTGGTGATAGAGGGCATCCTTTTCTGGTTCCTGTTCGCAAGAGGAATGGTTTCAGTCTCTCTCCATTGAGAATAATGTTGGCTGTTGGTTTTGCATAGATGCCTTTATTATGTTGAGGAATGTCCCTTGTATTCCTATTTTGCTGAGAGTTTTGATCAGGAATGGGTGTTGGATTTTATCAAATGCCTTTTCTGCATCAA
>NW_006921664.1:9749839-9751434 GCF_000298275.1 Orycteropus afer afer | reverse complement strand
TGATTCAAGAAATTTTGAATTTCAATTTTTATTTCTTCTCTTACCCAGTCTTTCTTAAGGAAGGTATTGTTCAGTTTCCATATCTTTATTCTTTTTCCATTGATCTTCCTATTGTTGATTTCTAACTTGATAGGAGTATGACCTGAGAAGATATTTTTCAGTATTTCAATGTTTTTAAATTTGTTAAGGCTTGCTATGGCCTAATGTATGATCTATCATGCATGGAAAATGTTCCACATGCACTGGAAAATAATGTATAGTGTGCTGTTGTTTGGTGAAGTGCTAGTAGAGGTCTATAATTGGTGGATTGTATTGTTTAGCTCTTTTTCATCTTTGTTGAGTTTCTTTCCAGTTGTTCTGTCTTTCATTTAAAGTGGTGTATTAAAGTCTACCACTATGACTATGGAGTCATCTATTTGACTTTTCAACTCTTTTAACGTCTAGTTTATATATTTTGGGGCTCTTTCATTGGGTTTATAGATATTGATTGTGGTTATATCTTCTTTTCAATTGATCTTTTAATCTTTATATAATGTCCTTCCTTGTCTCATATGGTAGTTTTTGTCTTAAGGTTGTTTTGATCAGAAATTAATATTGCCACTCCCACTGTTTTTGGATGCCATTTGCTTGATATATCTTTTTACAATCTTTGATTTTTAGTCTATTTTTGTCTTTGTCTCTAAGGTATATCTTTTGTAGAAGCATATTGATGGGTTTTGTTTTCTTATCCAATCTACAACTCTCTCTCTCGAGTGGTATATTAAATTAATTAACATTTAGTGTAATTATCGACAAGTATGAATTGGTTGCTGTCATTTTGTTGTGTGTTTTTTTCATGATGTCCCTGGTTTCTTTGTTCCGTATTATTTTCTGTGCTGAGCTCATTATGTTTATGAACTGTGTTATCATTTCCTTTGTTGCTGTTGTTTTATTGTTTGCTAAATATTAATTCTTGTCTTCTTTTTTATTGTGATGTAAAGGTTTATCATTTTTCTTTGAGATTACTCTGTTATTTATAATTTTCTCCCCGAGATTAGAACAGTCCGTTCTATATTTCAACTCTCTTAACTTCCTCACCATTTAGAAGTTCCGTAACTACACAGTCTTTTTCTTCTTTTTGGTTTGTAGTTGTCCTCACTTGCCAGTTGATATCTCTGGTTCCTTGTTTACAATCTTGTAGGCTTATTTTACTTTGAATATGTCCCTAGCTGTGGTTGGTGGGTTATGTCATCTTGTGCATTAATGGTCAGTTTTTATTTGCTATTTTTGGTTCTCTGTTCAATAGTCTCCCTTTAGTATCTCTGGTAGGGTTGGTCTGGTTTTAAGAAATTCCTTAGTTTCTGCTTATCTGGAAATCTCCTAATTTCACCATCATATTTGAGGGACAGTTTTGGTGGGTATATAATTCTTGGTTGGAAATTTTTCTCTATCATTGTTTTATATATACCATCCTATTGCCTTCTTGCTTGCATATTTTCTGGTGTGAAGTTAGAGTTTATTCTTGCTGGTTTTCCTTTGTAAGAAACTTTTTGTTTTTCCCATGCTGCTTTCAGGATTCTTTCTTTGTCTTTGGTTTTGATGAGTTTGATGATGAT
>NW_006921664.1:9743628-9749646 GCF_000298275.1 Orycteropus afer afer | reverse complement strand
CACATGAACCTTAGGCTTTCTTCATTTTGTTTTGATCTTTTTTCTGCTTGATCCCTTTCCAAAGAAGTATTCAGGTATTTGTCTTCAATCTCATTAATTCTGTCTTCCATTGCATCAGTTCTACTCATTTGCTTTTTCAATGTGTTATCTATTTCTGACATTTTAGTATTAATCTTCTGGATTTCTATCTGTAGATTTAGAATGACTTCTAATTTTTCATTTATTTTGTCATTTTGTTCTTCTATTTTCTTCCAAAATTGTTCTAGGGTTTTGTTTGTGTTTTCCTTGGTCTGTCTCTCAATCCTTTGAAGATACCTAAGTATAATTTTTCTGAATTCCTTGTCAGAGAATTCCAATGCTGCTTCGTCCTCAGGCATGTGTTCTGGGTCTTTATCCTGTTCCCTTGTTTCTACTACGTTATCTTGCTTCTTTGTGTGGACTGTGTTGATCTGTTTTCTCCGAGACATCGTGGTGTTGTTATATTTAGATCTCTGTTAACTTTGAAGAGCAGCCAAAGGTGAGTCAGGCTCTTCTTGGTGGTGGTTTATCATTGGCCCATTGGTGGAGAAGGAAGTGGTAGCTCTTACTCAGTAAATGAAGCCATAGGAAATGTGGGTGTAGTTGTGTCACATGGGGACTGTTGTTGTCTTCCACTCAGTTAGAAAAAAAACAACAATTGAATAGCCAGCAAAAAAGTAAAAGCAAATGGACAAAAATACACCATGTAATCACATAGGAGCAGTAAACAAAAAAAGAGACAAGGGAAAATGAAGAAAATAAATAAATAAACAAACCTGCAATATCTGGGGAGAGGGTAATTAGAGAAAAAAGGTAGAGAAGGAGAATAAAGAAGAAAAAACAGAGAAAAAATGCAAAAATAAAAACAAGGGATGGGATTAACCATGAGAAAGAAAAAAAGAGGAAGATGGAAAAGAAAAAAAGCTGAAAACTGAATATGGGAGGGGAAGAATAAAGAATAATAGTAAAAAGGACAATAACAATAATAATAGAGTAGTAGTTTTGAAACAGACAATTACAAACAAACTAAAAAACAGAAAAAAGAAACCAAAAAAATATAAAAATAAAAATAAGTAAAAAATGAAAAACCGGGGCAGGCTAGGGCACGGCACCCAGGCTCCCTCTGATCACACAGACTGGGATGCAATTCCTGCCAGCCTACAATATAGGTAAGAATGATGGCTGGCCACACCTCCATTCACCAAGAGGGTATGGGGTATAAGAATAACAAGGGGAATGTTGCACCTTTCCATGCATCCAGGTCTAGTATATCCTTGGGGTTTTTGGCAATGGGAGCCTGTTTTTAAATCCCTGCAATCTGGGAAAACACTGTTGCTTTAAATATCCAAAATGGTCAAGTCATTTGTAAACATTCAAAATAACTGTGTCCTTTGAACAGAGAAAAGTCCACAGCTCAGCCCACCTTCAGCTTCGCTGCTTCGCCTTTTATTTCCCAGCTACCAGACCAGTCTTTCATGTAGTCCCTGGCTAGCAGGGCTGATGTTTAGGTTAATTCTTAGGTCCTACCACCACTTGGAAATATCCAAGCTGTCCGTGCTGTTAGGATCGGTGCCAGACCACTGCTCCGCATGTATCCTTTCTTGGTGTTTTCATGAAAATTCTTCTGCTATTTGGAGTTTAATCCACTTCTATATTCTTCCCTTCAAGGATCAGGGGTCCAGGATTGTCTTATCTGTGTTAATTGGTTCCCCTTTTCTTTGTTGAAGAGGGTCTGTGCAGTGTTTCTGTCTATTCCGCCACGTTACCAGAACTCTTCAAAAATCTCCACAGGGTTTTCAATGGATGATTTTTCAGAAGGAGATTGTCATGCCTTTCTTCTGCACCACTGGATGGACTCAAACTTCTAAACGTTTTGGTTAGCAGCTGAGCATGTTAACCATTTCAAAAAGAAAAAAACCACTGCCATCAAGTCAACTTTGACTCATAGCGAACCCTCTTTGGGTTTCCAAGGTGGTTACCTGGGATTAAACGAAAAAACCAAACCTGTTGCTATCAAGTCAATTCCTACTCCTTGTTGTTGTTGTTGTTGTTGTTGTGTGCCATCGAGTCAGACCTGACTCATAGCGACCCCTCCTTGGGTTTCCGAGGCAGTATCACTATGGAAGTAGATTGCCCCATCTTCCTTCCGAGGAGTGGCAGGTGGGTTTGAACCGCCAGCCTTCTGGTTAGCAGTCCTAGAAACCCTATAGTACAGAGTAGACCTGCTCTATAGGGTTTCCTAGTCAATAATCTTCACAGAAACAGATTGCCATGTCTTTCTCCCACAGAGTGGCTAGTGGGTTACATAGACTGAAATCAAGGTAGTAGTTGCCCTTGAGTCAGGATCCCATTGATTTAATCAATAATGGCTTTGTTGTTGTTGTTGTTGTTATGTGCCATCGAGTTGGCCCCGACTCATAGCGACCCCTCCTTGGGTGTCTGGGGCAGTATCACTACGGAAGTAGGATTGCCCAACCTTCCTTCCAAGGAGTGGCTGGTGGGTTTGAACTGGTTAGCAGTCAAGTGCTTTAGCCACTATGCTACCAGAGCTCCTCAATAATGGCTAGAGGTTGCAAAATCAGGTTGCACCAACCACAGCTATTTTCTGCAGCTTCTTTGGTATAAATGCTCTTTCAGCCTCCTTGAGGTATGACAATATAATGATAAATCCCAGAGTTAGAATCATAAGAATCAAGTTGACTTCCTAAGAAATATTGTTAGTAGTGAAGTAGGCACTTCCAAAGCCAGCCCCAGATATTTGCCAATAGTATTGAAATTATGTTTAAAAAAAACTATGACCTTTAGCCCACATGAAATTTACATCTACCTTCAAGTTTTTGGTTTTTGATTTTTTCTGGCTTAAGTATAATCATTTCAGAAGCACTAATTTTTGAGTAATCACTGACAGCTTTATTTCATAATTTAATGCTGTAGAAGTGGTTTTTATCACCCAAAGGTGAGGCAAGACTACAAAGAAAGGAACCATTATATTCTGCTCTGCCTTCTGTAAATAACCAAAAAATCATCAGATTGGATTATAAGCTTGGAGGTTGAGGGAGCATGGTTGGTATTGCAGACCTGCTTGTTATAAAGCCTATGATTTTCTTACCCTGATTTTCCAGTTGATGAAACATGATGATGGCAGTAGCCTGGGATCAAAACTAAGAGCCTTGAAATAAAATCTATTTGTAGAAGCATGTTTCTTTGATAGGTAAGATCAAGTTAAGACTCTTTTGGAGAAGGAGGAGATTTTCCACTCAATTGTTATTTTCTTTATGGCTTTTACTAAGTACAAATGAAGCTACAATTAGAGTCCATTTATCCAGTCCTTTTGGCTTCCTTCCAGCCACCTCAGGAATATTAGCATGGACATTGGCCAAAAATGGCCCATCTGTATAAAGAAGAGGTAGGTAGTGTTCTGAGGAGAGGCCTTAAAAATTCACTGCCTTCAGGTCGAATCTGAATCAGTGACCCCTCTCTGGGTTTCCGAGGCAGTATCTCTATGGAAGTAGATTGGCCGGTCTTCCTTAGGGACATAGATTGGGCAGGTGACTAAGGGATTTGAGATCTTGCACTAGGTGGTGATTGTTTTGGCTCTATTTATATACTTCACCCTTGAAAAATCCACCCAATCTCTGTCCATGTCTTAGTTTCCTCATCTGCAAAATGGGAATTGATTGCCCTCAATGACCTCTAAAGGCCATTGTGAAATTTGCTTTTTAATGGTCCTAAGAATGCTTGGAACTTATAAATATTTCATGAGAAGAGCTGGTATCTTTCCTCTTGCTATAAGACT
This sequence comes from Orycteropus afer afer, assembly GCF_000298275.1. Taxonomy (NCBI): domain Eukaryota; kingdom Metazoa; phylum Chordata; class Mammalia; order Tubulidentata; family Orycteropodidae; genus Orycteropus; species Orycteropus afer. The sequence goes on along the minus strand of NW_006921664.1, from coordinate 9,745,832 downwards.
GGAGGAAGTATGCAGCATCTCTTCTGTTCATCTGTAATTTAGTCAGCTTGTGTACATACTGCATTGCATTAAACGCTGAACTCTGATCCTAGTGTTTAAACATATTAAATACAAAATATGAGTAGTATAAATTGTATGAAACACTTTTGTCTCCTACTTGGAGGACTAACAAGATTCTGATGCAAGGTCACCACAAACATTATACAGACATTGCTAAGAGTAAGTGGAAGTATTTTAGACAGTGGCTGGAAAATGGTCTTATAGCAAAGCAGTAGAAGCCCATCACTGGAGAACTTATAAGTAGGCAGGGAAAGTTGAGGGAACCAGCCTGCACTGGTGATGGGTGGGCAAAGGCTAGAGGCATTTGCTTATTTTATTTGCACATTAACTTTTATAATACCATTCCTCTAAAGAGCAAAAAAGGCTTTACAGATAACAGACTCCACATTTTAAATTCTTCATTCCCACAACAGCTCTGCAGGAGTTTGCTGCCATAATTAATCAAAAAGAACATCTACCTATTTCTCCCTTCAGAAAAATAAAGCTTCAGGACAAGGTAATTTTCCATTAGTGATTTGGGGATAGAGGACACCACCACATGGCTTTTATTTCTCATATCTCTGTTCAGGGCTTCATTAATAAAAATACAACGTATTTCATGTGACAGAATTGTAAGGTAGGAGAATAATGCCATAGGAGAACTACATGGAAGTCACTGAAGATGACTCTCATTTCAAATAGTTTAATTGCAATGCTAACGGTTTTCTGTGTCCAGGGATTTTTAAATTATGGGTATTTCTTTCTTCTTTTTTCCAGAAGATAATTATTTTCTTTGTTTTCTTGTTTGAGTTAGTGACATGAGATCTCTACATCTCTATAATTATATTTCTCTAAACTCACATTGGTTATGAATCAGGCAAATTGGTGAATGTTTATGTCCTAAAAGAAATTTGAAACTCTTTAACCTTTGTCCTTTTACATCATATTGTTTTCTGTTTGGTTCTGGCCTGTTTTTTTTTTTTTTTTCTTTTTTCTTTTTTTTTCCTTTTACTATCTTAACCTGAGGTCTTTACTGAGAGGAAACTCTGTTAAGGTTGGTGGAAACTGTTGACAAGGAAAGTTTAAACATGACCATGTTTTGTTTCAGTTTTCAAAAACTGTAAGCTGACATAGAAAAACCTCAGTACATACACATATAGCCTGATCCCTCTGTCCTCTGGGAAGATTTATGGAATCCACAGGGGTTAGGGCCACATAACCCCGTTTGAGCTTAGAAGGCACTTGCTCCTTAATGCCAAGTAAATTTTGGAAATGATTCTCTTTTGCTGACAGTACCCTCATTACCGATTGTGTAGAGTAATTTATCAGGCATTTCTTAAAATAAACTGTTCATTTATACTAATAGGACTTGGCAGGAAGGAAAAATTGGCAGGACTTGGAGTTCCTAGTATGGGTTTTCTTCTTCTTTTTTTTATATTTTAGTTTCTTTCCTTTAAAAAATTTAAAAGCACCAACATTGAAAAGTTTTAAATATTTTGAGGAAACAATTATCAAGGGCTAGCTTGAAGTTCACAGCAAGAATTGCATGATAAATCTTCAAAATGGTAACAAGGAAACATATCCTATGATGAAGCTCACCAAAAAAAAAAAAAAAATTCAGTGTTGTGATTTGATTGTCCTGCATTCTTCAGGCACCACCTTCCTGTATTGATGAGTTTGGTACCTATCTTTGAGAAGAAAATACATTTGACTTTTTCTTCTCTATGTAGAGTTACATTCTTCTTGAAATCTATATCAGCTAGCTGTTTCTCTTTAGTTATGCACATAATGTATCAGTGTTGTTTATACATTACCAAGATAGCTATTCTCAAGGCTTTCTTATTATCTCTGCATTCTTCACCTTGGACGTTTGACAATAAATTCCCATCTTGCATTCCTCTGAAATTAAAAGGACATCACCAGGATTGATAATCTTTCCTCCTGAATAAAATTATAACTGTGTAAATAATAATAAAACAAAAGTAACAATTGAATCTTCAGGGTCAAGAAAAATGCATCAGCTGTCTACTAGGAATGGAATGAGGAAAGCCTAAGAGCCAAACTCTGATAAAATGCTCCAGAGCAGAGAACACATACATAATATGCACAGATACATATACACATATCTCTCTCCCTCTTTATATATATGGATTTTATATCTATAT
>NW_006921664.1:9739067-9742423 GCF_000298275.1 Orycteropus afer afer | reverse complement strand
TATATATATATATATATAAATATATATATACACACATATGTATGTAATTGTGGAGTTGCATATACAGACATATATGCACATTTCTTTTTTCAAAATAATAATTTCAAACATAATAATAATAAATATATATATTACTACTGTTATTGTTATTACAGGTATATAAGTTACAGCATGTGCTAAAAGTTAAGCATGCCAGTAGGTTGTGTGACTTCACACTGAAATGGAAATAAAAAATATTATTTTCTGAGAATGAATGGAATTCTTAAAAAATTCAAGAGTACTGATGGTTGAATTAAACTAAAATGGTTAATGTGGATTTCTAAGTGGAACTTACAGTGATGGGTTAACAGATGTTTACCCACTTCTGAATCTGCCAATCTGTTGGCTTCTCTGGAGGTTTTTTTTTTTTTTTTTTAATAATATTGTAGTATGTTTTTGGTGTAAGTTTGCACAGTAAATTAGATTTCTACTTAACAATTTCTATGCATATTATTCAGTGACATATTAATGTGTCAACATTCTAATTATTGCTATCTGTTGTTCTGTTTCCAGTAATTTAGCTTCCCTGCCCCACTTACCTTCTGATCTTTGCTTTAGAGTAACTGTTGACTGTTTAGTTCCTTATAAAACTAAACCCAAACCAAACTCACTCCCATTGAGTCTATTCTGACTCATAATGACCCCCTTTAGGTTTCCAAGGCAGTAAATCTTTATGGAAGCTGATTGCCTACTCTTCCTTCTGTGGAGTGGCTGGTGGGTTTGAACCACCAGCTTTCTGGTTAGCAGTCAAATGTCTTAGGCACTAAGCCACCAGAGCTCCTTAGTTTCATATAGTTTATTTTATTTTAAAGAGCACAGTACTCATGGGTAATATTGTTTTATTAGGGACTCTGGTTGTATAGTGGTTAAGGCTTTTCCCTGCTAACCAAAATGTCAGTGGTTTGAACCCACCAGCTGCTCCATGTAAGAAAGATGAAACAGTCTGCTTCCATGAAGATTTACAGCCTTGGAAACCTAATGGGGGTTGCTATGAGTCACAATCAGTGAGTCAGTGAGTTTGTTTTTTCAATCTGTTATTTAACTGAATGATGATCTACAAGAGTGTTTTCAGTTCCAGGCTTAAAGGGTATCTCAGGACAATAACCACACGTGTTCTTCTGGTCTCTACCAGCCTAGTAGGTCTTGCCTTTATAAGATTTTGAGTTTTGTTCTACATTTTTCTCCTTTTTATCTGGGATCATCTATTGTGTACCTGGTCAGAATGGTCAGTGTTATAGCCACTAATTAGGCACCATCTAATTCTCCTGATCTCAGGAAAGGTGAGGAGTGGTTATGTGGGCTATTAATCTTGTACAATAATTTCTTTGAGTCTTTGGTTTATTTCTTTCTCTTTTATTCCAGATGAGTGCAGAACAATAGTTTTACCTTAGATGGCCAATCACAGCTTTTAAGACTCCAGACACTACTCACCACACTAGGATGTAGAACATAAACTTTATGAAATATGTATGCAAATTGACTGAATTGTATATGAGACTGTGGTCCTACATCTTCAAATTCAGTAAACCAACCTCATGAGGTGTTTGATATACCTAGGAAGTATCTGTAACTATGCCAACCTTGTGCTTTATTATAGACAAGAATATGCATGTAGCATAGACAAGCATATATATAACTATGACAATGGATAAACTTCTAAAACATTTAATTGTGCTCATACAGAACCTATACATAGACCAAGAGGCAGGCATTTGAACAGAACAAGGGGACACTGCATGGCTTAAATTCAGGAAAGGTGTGTTTCAGGGTTGTATCCTTTCATCGTATTTATTCAATCTGTATGCTGGGCAAATAATCCAAGAAGCTGGGCTACATGGAAAAGAAAATTATGTCAAGATTGGAAGAATACTCATTAATAACCTTTGATATGCAGATAACACAACCTTGTTTGTTAAAAGTGAAGAAGACTTGAAGCCCTTACTGATAAAGATCAAAGGCTATATCCTTCAGTGTGGATTACATCTCAATATAAGGAAAACAAGAATCCTTACAACTGGATGAATAAGCAGCATTATGATACATGGAGAAAAGATTGATAATGTCAAGGATTTTGTTTAGCTTGGATCCACAATCAGTGCCCATGGAAGCAATAATCAAGAAATCAATGATGTACTGCAATGCACAGATATGCTGCAAAAGACCTTTAGGTGTTAAAGAACAAAGAGGTCACTTTAAAGACTAAGTTTTTCCTAACATAGTCATGGCATTTCCAATTGTCCTATATGTATGTGAAAGCTAGTCAATGAATAAGGAGGACAAATTGATGCATTTGAATTATGGTGTTGACAAAGAATATTGAATATACCATGGACTGTGAGAAGAATGAACACATTTGTCTTGAACAAAGTACAGCCAGAATTCTCCTTAGAAACAAGAAAGGCCAGGCTTTATCTTTTGTACTTTGGTCATGTTATCAGGAGGGACAAGTATGTGGAGAAGGATATCATTCTTGGTCAAGCAGAGGTTCAGAGAAAAAGAGGAAGACCCTCAATGGGATGGATTGGCATAGTGCCTACAACAATGGGCTCAAGCATAGCAATGATTTTGAGGATGACACAGGACCAGGCAAAGTTTCTTTCTGTTGCACACAGGGTTTCCGTGTCAGAACCAACTTCCCAGCACCTAACAACAGCAACACTCCCCACCCCACCCCACAAAAAAAACCCAAACTCACTGTCGTCGAGTCAGATCTGACTCATAGAAACCCCTCCTTGGGCTTCTGAGACAGTATCATTATGGAAGTAGATTGCCCAGTCTTCCTTCCAAGGAATGGCTGGTGGGTTTGAACTGCCAGCCTTCTGGTTAGCAGTCAAATGCCTTAGACATTATGCCACCAGAACTCCTAACAACAACACAGATACACCTAAATATGCACATATATGCACACACATATACCTTCCTGTACATGTACATGAAATTTATCTATCTATGTAACCACACATATATATTTGGTTGATATTGCTGTTATTGCAAAATTGTATATATTTTCAAGTTTACCAGACACATCCCTTATTCTTGCAACATCATAATGTCATCATTTACCTTGGCCAAGTTGTTTAGACTTTACCCATATTTAGTATTGCCTTTCTCATCGCCAAAAATAACAAGTGTCTACTGTCTATGCATTGAACACCAATGACTGAACACCAAAATTGTGGGATGATATCAAGAACATCATCCATGAAGAAAGCAAGAGGTCACTAAAAAGAGGAGAAAAGAAGAGAAGACCAAAATGGATGACGGAAGAGACTCTGAAACTTGCCCTTGAGTGGAGAGTAGCTAAAGCAAATGGAAGA
>NW_006921664.1:9737028-9738552 GCF_000298275.1 Orycteropus afer afer | reverse complement strand
ATAATTCAAAAACAGTTGCAGCAGTATATTGACAGAGAACTTCCAGAGGTGCAAGCTGGATTCAGAAGAGGATGTGGAACAAGGGATATCATAGCTGCTGTCAGATGGATCTTGGGTCAAAGCAAAGAATACCAGAAAGATGTTCACTTGTGTTTTATTGAATATACAAAGGCATTTGATTGTGTGGATCATGACAAATTATAGATAACATTGAGAAGAGTGGGAATTCCTGAACACTTGACTGTACTCATAAGGAACCTGTACCGTGACCAGGAGGCTGTCATTTGAACGGAACAAGGGGACAGAACATGGTTTAAAATCAAGAAGGGAGTGTGTCAGGGTTGTATCCTTTCCACATACTTATTCAATCTATATGCTGAGCAAATAATCCAAGAAGCTGGTCTATATGAAGGAGAAATTGGCATCAGGATTGGAGGAAGAATCATTAGCAACCTGAGATATGCAGACAATACAACTTTGCTTGCTGAAAGTGAGGATGACTTGAGGCACTTACAGGTGAAGATTGAAGAATACAGTCAGCAGTATGGATTATGTCTCAATATAAAGAAAACAAACATCCTCACAACTGGACCAATGAGCAGCATCATGATAAATGGAGAAAAGATTGAGGTTGTCAAAGAATTCACATTGCTTCATTCTACAATCAATGCCAATGGAAGCAGCAGTCAGGACATTAGACAATGTGTAGCATTGGGCAGGTGGGCCATGAAGGAACTCTTTCAAGTGCTGAGGAGCAAGGATGTCTCCATGAGGACTAAGGTGCGCCTAACAGAAGCCATGATATTTTCAATCACGTTGTATGCATGTGAGAGCTGGACAATGAGTAAGGAAGACCGAAGAAGAGTTGATGCTTTTGAGTTGTGGTGCTGGTGAAGAATGCTGAAGGTATCATGGACTGCTAAAAGAACTAACAGATCTTTCCTGGAGGAAGTGCAGCTGAAATGCTCCTTAGAAGCGAGAATGGTCGAACTTCCTCTCACCTACTTTGGTCATGTTTTCAGAAGGGACCATTCCCTGGAGAATGATGTCATGCTTGGTAAGGTTGAGGGTCAATAAGAGAGGGGAAGGCCTTCAATGAGATGGATTGACACAGTGGCTGAGACAATGGGCTCAAGTATAGCAAGGATCATGGAGCTGGCGCGGGATCAGGCAGTGTTTCGTTCTGCTGTGCATGGGGTTGTTATGAGTCGGAAATGGCACCTAACAACATAACAACAACTGTCTATAAAGGAGCTCTGGTGGTGTAGTGCCTAAGGCATTTGACTGCTAACCAGACAACTGGCAGTTCAAACCCACCAGCCACTCCTCAGAAGGATGGTTGGAGAATCTACTTCTGTAGTGACATCGCCTCAGAAACCCAAGGAGGATACAACTCGACAGCAGTGAGTTTGGTATTAGTTTACTGTCTATAAAGTGATGCCCACTTGCTTCCCCTCTCATCTCTGGTAACCATCAAAGAACATTGTTTTCTGTATGTATACATTTCTTTTATTTTCAAAAATT
>NW_006921664.1:9731646-9736717 GCF_000298275.1 Orycteropus afer afer | reverse complement strand
ATATATTATATTATATAATAATATTAATTTGATTGATTAATAATATCAATTATTAATCTTTTTGTGATTGACCTATTTCACTCAGTGTAATGTCCTCCAGATTCATCCATGTTATGTTTTGAGAATTCATCATTATTCTTTATAGCTACATAGTATTCCGTTTTATGTATGTTGTTCATACATTCATCCAATGGTGGGTACTTAAGTTGTTTCCATTTCTTTTATACCTAGTTTTGCTATGGGAGATCTGGTGGTGTAGTGCCTAAGCCATTTGACTGCTAACCAGAAGGCTAGTGGTTCAAACCCACCAGCCACTCCTCAGAAGGAAGATTGGGCAGTTTGCTTCCATAGAGATACTGCCTCAGAAACCTAAGGAGGGGTCACTTTGAGTTGAATGTACTGTATTATAAATAATGCTTCAATGAACATAGGTATATATATGTCTATTCATTTCACTGCTCTTATGTCTCTAGGGTAGAAACCTAGGGTGGAATTTCTGAATCATAAGGTATTTCTATTTCTTGGTTTTTGAGGAAGCATAATACCATTTTTCACAGTGCTTGTACCATTTTACACTCCTATCAGCAGTGAATAAATGTTCTAATCTCCCCACATGCTCATCAGCATTTTTTTTTTTTTTTTGACTAGTGCCATTCTTGCAGTAATGAGATGGTATCTCCTTCTTGTTTTGATTTGCATCTCTCTGCCCAAGGCACTTGACTGCTAACCAGAAGGCTAGTGGTTCAAATCCACCGCCACTCCTCAGGAGGAAGGTTAGGCAATCTACTTCCATAGTGATACTGCCTCAGAAACCCAAGGAGGGGTTGCTATGAGTTGGGTCTGACTCTATGGCACACAACAACAACAACAACAATAACAACAATGGCTAATGATTGTGAGGATCTTTTCATGTGTTTGCTGACTGCTTGAAGTTCCTCCTTGGTGAAGTGTCTGTTCATGTACTTTACCCATTTTTCAATAAGATTGTTTTTTGATGTTTTCTGTATATTTTAGAGATTAGAACTAAATGAAATATTGCCTTTGCAATTTTTGTTTTCCTAGTCTGTAGGCTCTTTTTCACACTTTTGATAAAATCTTTTGATGAGCCTAAATAAAGGCATGCCTCAGAGATACTGTGTGTTTGGTTCCAGACCACTACATTAAAGCAAATATTTCAGTAAAGTGAGTCACATGAATTTTTTCATTGTCCAGTGCATATAAAAGTTATGTTTACACTACACTATAGTCTATTAAGGAGCTCTGGTAGCATAGTGCATAAAGCACTTGACTGCTAACCAGAAGGCTGGCGGTTCAAACCCACCAGTCACTCTTCAGAAGGAAGATTGGGCAATCTACTTCTGTAGTGATACTGCCTCAGAAACCCAAGGAGGGGTCTCTATGAGTTGGGTCCAACTCGATGACAAACAACAACATAGTCTATTAAATGTGCAATAGCATTATGAAAAGTTTGAAATATTGTGAAGATTACCAAAATGTGTCACAAGACATAAAGAGAGCACATGCTTTTGGAAAAATGGTGCCAATAAATTTGCTTGACACAGGGTTGCCACAAAACTTCAATTTGTAAAAAATGCAATATCTGCAAAGTACAGTAAAGCAAAGCACAATAAAATGAGATACACGTGTCTTTAATTTTTCTTTTTTTACTGTTTCTTTTCTTTTTCTTTTTTTTTTTTTTTTTTTTTTGATAGAAACAATGACTAGTGCAGTTAACCCCCATGTGCCAATAACCTAGCTATAAAAACTATCAACCAGTGGCTAATTGTGTTATTATTTTTAAATCCCTTCATCCATATCAAACCTGTATCTTAACTATCTATTTTCCCTCCCTTTATAATAGTTTCCAATTATCTAATTTGTTTTCTGTTGTTCAGGCATTTGTAATTGTGTTTGATAGTCTATTTCCAAAGATTATTAAAGTCCACACTTTTGTCACTATATTATCTTCCAAGAAATTTATAGTTTTAGCTTTACCATTTAGATCTTTAATCCATTTTAAGTTAGTTTTCATGTGTGATATGAGGTATGGATCTTGTTTCATTTTTCTGCAAATGGATATCCAATTTTCCTGGAACCATTTGTTGAACAGACTGTTTCTTCTCCATTAAATGGACTTTGCTTGAAAAAATTCAACTGCCTGTAGATGGATGGATTTACTTCTGGGTTCTCGATTTTCTTCCACTGGTCTCTGTGTCAGTAATGCAACTACTACTAGGTTATTTTGATTACTGTGGTTATATGGTGTGTGTTGAAATAGGAAGCATGAGGTCTACTACTTTGTTGTTTTCTCCAATATTGCTTTGTCTCTGGCTGGATTTTTTTTTTTTTTTTTTTCCTTTTTCTTTTTTTTATTGTGATTTGGGTGAAAGTTTACAGGGCAAATTCACTTTCTTTAAAATAGTTCGTATACATTTTGTTTCATTGATTTTGATGTTAATTGAGTGCCATCCATACAATGTAACAACCCTCTTCCCACTTCCTCCCTGTGGCTACCTTTTTCCTTTTCCTTCTTTCCCATGCATTCCTGCTCTTTGAAATATATCCCTGTGCAAATACTGCCCTTCTGATCTCCCATGGTTGATCTAATGAATGTACAAACCTGGTGTCAATGTTCACCCTATATGACTGTCTATTGTTTGGCTGGAAACCATGAGAATGAGTTCAATTCCAAACTCAAAGGGTCACTATGGGCCATAGTCTTGGGGGTTTCACCAGTCTCTACCAGACCAGTAAGCCTAGTCTTATTTATGATTTTGAATTTTGTTCCACATTTTTCTCCCATTTTATCTAGGACCTTCTCCAAGTTCTCCTGTTTCAGGGTTATGTAGGAAGAGGTTCACATGGTCCACTAGTCCTTTGGACTAATTGCTTCCATGTGTCCTTAGTTTTCATCATTCTTCTTTGCTTCAGCCTAGAAAAGACTGTTGAATCTTAGATAGCCACTTGCAAGCTTTTAAGACCCCAGTCACTACTTATCAAAGTAAGTTGTAGAACAATGTTTTTGTGTAGTATGTTATGCCAATTGAACATGATGCCCTCTGTGACCATGGTCCTAAGACCACAGGAACAACAACTTACTCCCTTAGAATGGTTGGATGTACCTAAGAAGTTCTTGTTCTTCTTCAATATTGCTCTGTCTCTAGCAGATTTTTTAGTATTAAATGGGAATTATTTTAATGTTTTCATCCTCTTTTCTATCAAGATCTTGTTGTAGTTGTTCTTAGGTACCATCAAGTTGGCTCCAACTCATAGATACCCTTTATATGACAGAATGAAACACTGCCTGGTCCTGTGACATCATGAGTTCATCAATGCAGCCATTGTGTGAATCCATCTTGTTGAGGGTCCTCCACCTTTTTGCTCACCCTCTACTTTACCAGGCATAATATCCTTATCCAGAGACTGGTCCCTTCTGACACATGCCAAAATCTGTGAGATGATGTCTGGCCCTTCTCAGTTCTAAGGCTCATTCCTGCTGTACTTCTTACAAGACAGATTTGTTTGTTCTTTAGGTAGTCCATGGTATTTTCAGTATTCTTCCCCAACATCGCAATTCAAATGCATTAATTTTTCTTCGGTCTTCCTTATTTATTATCTAGCTTGCACATGTATATGAGGTGATTAAAAATGCCATGTCTTAGGTCAAACCCACCTTAGTCTTCAAAGTGACATCTTTGCTCTTTAACATTTTAAATAGGTCTTTTGCAGCAGATCTGCCCATGGAAAATGATGTCTGATTTCTTGACTGCTGTTTTCATGGGTGTTGATTGTGAATCAAGTAAAATGAAATTCCTGACAACTTTAATCTTTTCTCCATTTTTCATAATGTTGCTTGTTGGTCCAGTTGTGAGGTTTTTTTTTTTTTTTTTTCTTTTTTGAGATACAATCCATACTGAAGTCTTTGATGTTCATCAGTAAGTCCTTCAAGTCTTCTTCACTTTGAGCAAGTAAAGTTGTGTCATCTGCATATCACATGTTATGAATCTTCCACTAATCCTGATGCCATGTTCTTCTTCATATAGCCCAGGTTCTTGGATTATTTGCTCAGTATACAGATTGAATAAGTATAATGAAAGGATACAACCCTGAAATGCACCTTTCCTGATTTTAAACTGTGCAGTATCCCCTTGTTCTGTTTGAATGACAGCCTCTTGGTCTATGTACAGGCTTCTCATGAGCACAATTAATTGTTCTATGTACAGGCTTCTCATGAGCACAATTAATTGTTCTGGGATTTTCGTTCTTTTCAATGTTATCCCTAATTTGTTATGATCCACACAATCGAATGCTTTTGCATAGTCAATAAAACACAGGTAAACATCTTTCTTGTGTTTGCTTTCAGGCAAGATCCATCTGACATCAGCAGTAATATCCCTTGTTCTATGCTTTCTTATGAATCTGGCTTCAAATTTGGTAGTTTCTTGTCAATATACTGGTGCAACTGTTTTTCAATTATCTTCAGCAATATTCTACTTGCATGTGATATTAATGATATGGGTCCATAATTTCTACATTCTGTTGGATTACCTTTTTTTTTTTTTTTTTTTGGAAAAGGCACAATTATGGTTCTCTTCCTATCAGTTGGCCATGTAGTTATCTTCCAAATTTCTTGGCATAAATGAGTGAAGGCCTTCAGTACTGCATCTGTTTGTTGAAAAATCTGAATGAGTATTTCATTAATTCCTCAAGATTTATTTTTTGTCAATTCCTTCAGTGCAGCTTGGACTTCTTCCTTCTATTCCACCAGTTCTTGATTTTATATGCTACCTCCTGAATGTTTGAACAGTGACCATTTCTTTGTTGGTACAGTGACTCTGTGTATTCCTTCCATTTATGATGCTTGCTGCCTCTTTCAGTATTTTGTCCATGTTGTTGTTGTTTGCCATCGAGTCGGCCCCGACTCATAGCGACCCCTCCTTGGGTTTCCGAGGCAGTATCACTACGGAAGTAGGAATGCCCAACATGAGTGAATTTGAAAATACAACGACATAGATTGCACACTCACGAAGTGAATTAATAAACCGTAATCAAGTAAGGTTTATCCTAAGAT
>NW_006921664.1:9720305-9731546 GCF_000298275.1 Orycteropus afer afer | reverse complement strand
ACCCCTCCTTGGGTTTCCGAGGCAGTATCACTACGGAAGTAGGAATGCCCAACCTTCCTTCTGAGGAGTGGCTGGTGGGTTTGAACCGCCAGCCTTAGAATCCTTCATTATCGCAACTTGAGGCTTGAATGTTTCTTCAGTTCTTTAAGCTTGAAAAATGTCAAATGTGTTCTTCACTTTTTCCAGTGAAGAACACTTTTGCACATTTTGTTATAATTCTTTACTTTGTCTTCTCATGCCACCCTTTGAAATCTTTTATTCAGCTCTATTATTTCATCATTTCTTCCATTCACTTTAGCTACTCTCTGCTCAAAAGCAACTTTCAGAGTTTCTTCTGACATCCATATTAGTCTTTTCTTCATTTTCTGTGTTTTTAATGACTGTTGACATTCTTCATATATGGTGTTCTTGATGTCATCCCACAACTCCTCTAGTCTGCGGACATTTTGTCAAATCTATTCTTTAGATGGTCTCTAAATTTAGGAGGGATATGATGAATATTGTATCTTGTGGATATCTTTTAATTTTCTTCAGCTTCAACTTGAACTTGCATATGAGCAATTGAGCAATTGATGATCTGTTCTGTAGTCAGTTCTTGCCCTTGTTTTGACTGATGATAATGAGCTTCTCCATCATCTCTTTCCAAAGGTGTAGTTAATTTGATTCCTGAGTGTTCTGTGTGGTGAGGTCCACATGTATAGTCACCGTTTATGTTGTTGTAAAAGGTATTTACAATGAATAAGTCATTGGTCTTGCAAAATTCTCTCATGCAATCTCCAGCATCATTTCTATCATGAAGACCATATTTTCCAAGTACTTAAGAGTCTTTGTTTCCAACTTTTGTGTTTCAATCACCAGTAATAATCAATACATCTTGATTTCATGTTTGGCCAATTTCAGACTGCAGAAGTTGGTAAAAATCTTCAATTTCTTCATCTTTGGCTTTAGTGGTTGGTGCATATATTTGAACAACAATAGTAATAACTGCTTTTCCTTGTGGGTGTGTGGATATAACCCTATAAGTGACAGCATTGTACTTCAAGATAGATCTTGACATGTTCTTTTTAATGATAAATGCAATGTCAGTCCACTTCAATTTGTCATTCCCATAATAGTAGACCATATGATTGTCTTATTCAAAATGGCTAATATCATTTTAGAATTTAGTATTTGTCTAAAACTCAACTTTTAAATTTTAAAAAAGTATATTTAAAGTATTATATAATTGGTATTATGAGGCTTATCCCCACAAAAAATGTCTTGAAGGAACTACAATGGCAATAATAATGTTATGATGTTAAGAATAATAATCTTTCCTTGGTGGATTTCCTTGGTAGTGAGATATGGGTAACTTTTACCTTATTTATTGTTCCTTTGTATTTGTCCTAATTTTTTTTCAAATTATCATTTTAATTTATAAGAAAGAAATGTTTCTAAGTGAACAGAAACAAAGGAAAAGGACATATACTTTATTTTTTAGAAGTGTGACATATAAATAGAATTTGTTTTTCCTAGGAATGTTAGAATATATTCATTATTTCTTTCTGCATTTACATTAAGAATCAGGGATTCCTACAGTCATATATTCTAGATATCCTTGTTTTCATTATACATCTTTAATATTAAATGTGCCTGACAGATTCATCAGTAACTTCTAATTCTTTAATTTTGTAACATTTTTATTCCCAATATAAATGTTTTTGCTTTGTCTCCCTTCTTTTCACTTTCACATTATTAATACAAGCATTTGCAAAATTTTGAGACATTGTCACTTATTTGACTAGTATCTGTGTTCTATGATATAAAGGAGTTAGACATAGACTTTATAAGTTTCTTCCTTTCCCTAACCAAAAATTGTAACAAACTCATTAGCAGAATTATTCATGCAACTACAAAATTTAGATCATTGCCTTTCATTTCAAGTTAAAGAACTGTCTAGAAAACTTTGAATGCTGCATTTATCTGGGTTGGAAAATAGATAAATTGAGCTTGCAGATAATAAGAGAATCCAGAAAAGAAATTATTTCCTATTTGGCATGATGCCCCTTTTTAGATTAAATGCATTTTATGAAATTGCCATGTTCTTGTTTAGCAAAAACAACAGAACAATGGATCAATGTAGTTATTGAATGTTAAAGTTTCTTATCACAGTAGCTAGGGATGTCTAAGAAAATCAGGAAATTTCACTATGCTCCTTTAAGCTTTTTAACAATAGGATGCCTTTCCCTTCCTTACTATGCCTTTTTGGTAAAGGGAATCAGAGTCAATGGGAAGGAGATTTGGGTTTCCAAGGCAGTATCACTACGGAAATAGATTGCCCAACCTTCCTTCTGAGGAGTGGCTGGTGGGTTTGAACCGCCAGCCTTCTGGGTTAGCAGTCTAGTGCCTTAGCCACTAAGAACATAGGGAAAGGTTAAATAGAGGGAGGAGGTGGGAGAGGAGCTGTTACAAAGTGAAGATTGTAATCAGTGTCACGAAACAAAATGTATTTTAACTTTGAATGTAAATGAATCTCCATTGTAAAATTGCACCCAAATCATGGTAAAAAGTGTTTTTCCAAAACCCAAAAGACTAGATAAATATTTGTTGGATTAATTTTAATTATATTAGTACATGGAGAAAACCTTTTACAGTGTCAAGATATTTCTGTCCCTGCTTAAAGTGCTTTCTTCTTAATCTAAAAGCATAGTAAGCTGGTATTCAGCAGAGTTTATGAGCCTGTTCAGAGAAAATAGAACCAGCTGGGTTAGAACAGTGGCAAAGAGTGCAGGGATTCCAGAATTTTGAAAATATTTATTCCTGTTCCACTCATCAATGTATCTTTGGAATTATTTGAGACTTAAGCTCCTCTGATGTTGTCTCTCTTGGACATGGCTAACAGCATTCTTTTCAGTCTCATATTCAGTGCTTCAAGTGGGCAATTCAGAACTGCTTAGGTCATCCTCTTCTCATAGCTATTTCTGACACTTTTATATCATTAAATCCTATGGTACTGGGGATTACATTCAGAGCACTAGATCTTCTTGCTTCTGGGAGGAACACTCAGAGACTAATCCCTTCTTAATACACTGTGAATTCCTGATCTCTTGGGCTAGCAAATGCCCCTTCCCTGACCTCTATTTCGTTCATCTTTTCTGTCAGAGGGACTAAAGAAGCAAATAAATCTAAAACAATTAAGAGTACAATATTAAAATGACTTGAGAACTTCTTGAGAATAGTTTGAACAGCGTTAGTGTTCAAACACTAATGTCTTTGCAGGTATTACTCAGACTGGTGGTGTAGCGAAAGGACATTGAACTAAGAGTTAGAATTCTGGCTTTTCTACTTAAGTGTTTTATTACCTTGAGTAAAGTTACCTAATGATGCCAAGCCTCCATTTCCACATTCTGAAATAAATAAAACTTTACTTACATATCAGAAATAAATAATATCACTTGTAAAAACAGTTGGTGTTGAGTTGATTCTGACTCATGGTGATTCCTATAGTGTCAGAGTAGAACTATCCTACATAGGGTTATCAGTGGCTTAACTTTTGGAAGTAGATTGCCAGGCCTTTCTTCCAAGGTGCCTCTGTTATTGTTGTTATGTGCTGTCGAGTCAGACCTGACTCATAGTGACCCCTTCTTGGGTTTTCGAGGCTGTATCACTACGGAAGTAGATTTCCCAACCTTCCTTCTGAGGAATGGCTAGTGGGTTTGAACCGCCAACCTTCTGGTTAGCAGTCAAATGTCTTAGACACTATGCTACCTCCAACCTTTTGAATAGCAGCTGAGCACATTAACTGTTTGTTCCACCCAGGAATTTATTTATCTATCACCATCACTACCCATTTTTGTCTAGTTAATTCAACTCATATCAACCCTATAGGGCAGAGCAGAACTGCCCCATAGGACTTCCAAGGCTGTAATCTTTAAGGGAGAAGACTACCACATCCTCCACCCTCAGAGGTCCTGCTAGTTTGGAACCACCAACCTTTCAGTTAGCAGCCAAGAAGTCAAACTACTGTAGCACCAGGAAACTTTCATATATATGGTTGTTGTTAAATGCCATAGAATCAGTTCCTACTCATAAAGTTGCTGTGTACAACAGAATAAAGCACTGCCTGGTCATGTGCCATCCTCACAATCATTGCTATGCTTGAGTCCATTGTCACAGCCACTGTATCACTCCATCTCATTGAATGTCTTCTTCTTTTTCAATGATCCTCTATTTTACCAAGCATGGTATCCTTCTCTAGGGACAGGTCCCTCCTAATAACATATCCAAAGTATGTGAAACTAAGTCCCTCCATCCTCAATTCTAAGGAGCGTTCTGGCTGCACTTATTTCAAGACAGATCTGTTTGTTCTTCTGGAAGTCCATAGTATATTCACTGTTCTTTGCCAACACCATAATTCAAAAACAACACTTTTTCTTCAATCTTCCTTACTCATTGTCCAGCTTTCGTATGCATATGAGGTGACTGAAAATACCATGGCTTGGGTCAGGCCCACCTTAGTCCTCAAAATGACATCTTTATTTTTTAATACTTTAAAAAGTTCTTCTGCAGCAGATTTACCCAAATCAATATGGTTTTTGACTGCTGTTTCTGTTGGCATTGATTGTGGATCTAAGTAAAATGAAATCTTTGACAACTTTAGTCTTTTCTCTGTTTATCAGGATGTTGTTTATTGGTCCAGTTGGGAGGATTTTTTCTTTATGTTGAGATGTCATCCATACTGAAGGTTGTAGTCTTTGATCTTCATCATTAAGTGCTTCAAATCTTTTTCACTTTCAGCAAGCAAGGTTGTGGCATCTGCATTTAGCTGATTATGAATGAATCTTCCTCCTATCCTGATGCAGCATTCTTCTTCATATTGTCCACCTGCTGATATTATTTGCTCAGCATACTGACTGAATAAATATGGTAAAAGGATATAGGCCTGATGCACACCTTTCCTGATTTAAACCACACAGTATCCCTTGTTCTGTTTGAATGACTGCCTGTTAGTCTATGTTCAGGTTCCAGAGGAGCACAGTTAATGTTCTAGTATTCCAATTCTTTGCAATGTTATCCATAATTTGTATGGTCCACGTTGTTGAATGCCTTTGCATAGTCAATGAAACACATGTAAACCACTTTCTGATATTCTCTGTTTATAGCCATGATCCATCTGACATCAGCAATGATATCCTTCATTCCACATCTTCTTCTGAACCTGGCTTGAATTTCTGACCATTGCTTGTTGATATACTGCAGAAACCATTTTTTAATTCTGTTCAGCAAAATTTGACTTGCATGTGATATTAATGATATTGTTCAATAATTTCTGCATTCTGTTAGATAATTTCTTGAGAATTGACCACCACTTGTCTGCCAGTTTGTCCTACTGTGGTGGCTTACATGTTGCTATAATGCTGGAAGCTATGCCACTTGTATTTAAAATATCAGCAGGGTCATCCATGGTTGACAGTTTTCAACATAGCTTCTAGACTAAAACTAGAGAATCATATGGTCTACTTTGCTAGGAGTGACAAATTGAAAAGGAATGACATCACATTCATTGTCAAAAAGAACATTTCACGATCCATCCTGAAGTACAACACTGTCAGTGATAGAATAAAATCCATACACCTACATGGAACACCAACTATTATTCAAATTTAGCCACCAACCACTAAAGCCAAAAATGAAGAAATTGAAGGACTGTCTGTAAGGTTCCGTAAACATAGTATGATATTGTATGTAACCTCTTGGTAGCAAAATATTCTTGTTGGCACCAGTTTTAAGGGGGCATTTTCATTCCTGAGCACGGCAAATAGCTAGTAATTTTAGTTTGGAAGATCCATGGCAATCTCTGCCATTGTCATTCTCACATGCTTCCTTCTACGACATACATTTTGCATTTTCTACATAAATTTTATCATCTTAACATTTCCTCTGAAAGTGAACCATAATATATACAAAAATATCTACTCTTTTTTGGAGGAATGAACTGCTAATTATCTGTTCCTAGAGAAGAGAGCTGTTCTCAGATTGTCTCTGATATGACAACATATTTTTCAGTAATTCTTTAGAGGTAGGAATCATTGAGCTAATAATGAGCTCAATGAAGAATTTTAACAATCTGACAATCTTCCTCTATCCAGTCAAACTCTCACTGCAGTCAAGTTGATTCTATTCATAGTGACCCCTCCTTGGGTTTCTGAGGCAGTATCTCTATGGAAATAGATTGCCTGATCGTCCTTCCAAGGAGTGGCTGGTGGGTTTGAACCACCAGGCTTCTGGTTAGCAGCCAAATGCCTAAGGCACTACGCCACCAGAAAGTAACCCAATTCTTATAATATCTTTAGGGATAGATCAGTCTCACAAATTAATTTGTGAGAAGCCTCTTTCTAGATAGAGAGTATAAACCTGGCATTGAGATATCTTTGGACCAAATTAGTAAACAGAAATGTAACATATATCCTGGAAAGATCTCCACAGCTTGGTCACAACAGCAGGAAAATATTAATAATCTATAAACACTTTTCTTTGACTTGCAACACACAGCACCACTTTTAAATTAGCACATGATGCAAAAAAAAAAAAAAAAAGATACAAAAAAATTGCAAGAAATATCCTCTAAATTGATGGGTTTCAGAGTGAAAAATATGTCATAGTAGAGATTTTGCCAATGCATTACAATTTAGCCAAACCATTAATTAGGCTTCTGTTTGTAATTTAGTTTAAAGAAAAATTATCTTAGCTTATATAATGCCTTGAATCTCCCTATAGAAGGGTAATAAATAAAATATCAATTAAAGCTGGTAGTAAATGCAAAACACACAATTATTATGAAATTTGAATACATTATCCTTGACATGCATAATGATAATAATAAATTGAGACCACATTTCAAAAAGTAAATACACTGAATAACAGAAGAATAAAGATGGCCATTATTAATGAATTTGCTAATGATTATTTTCTATAATATATATGCTCCTGAGTGTTCTTAGTTTCACATGTTCAACATAACACTTTTGATTAACAAGAGAAAATTATTAACTCAGCTAAGATTGGCCTTATCAGAAGTTATTTAGCTTAATCTGTCAATTATGTCTGATTTTAATTATGGTAATGAAAGGTAAAATTATTCATAGACTAGAAATTAAAATGGAGTGCATTAGCAGAAATAATCTGAATATTTTCCTAATTATATTGGTGCATATTATTCAAATAAATCAAAGTGCCATGATAACAATTCTCTATGGCAATAACCAACAGGAATATATAATTAATTCTTATACTAAAAGAAAAAGCCAAACTGGGATAGGCATGGCCCAGGGGTACACAAGTGGGCTATTCAAAATATTTAATAATTGCTGAACATGGGCCCTCAACAAAAATTATAGGATACTCACCATAGCACTAAAGCACACTAAAGCTGCATCCTGAGCCAGGTGTTGAATCCTTGTATTTTGGATCACTGGAAATTCCAGAGTGATCTCAGCAATATTATTGAGGATTCAGGATAGCAGTTATCTGTTAATTGATATGAAATATATTGATATATTACTGATCAGTAGGGGTGTACCATTGCATGCAAGCTGAATATCAGGCCTGGAGAATATATAATATTCTATCAATAACCATTTAATATATTCCTATTAAATATTAAAGAAGGAATATGTCATGACTCCCTGGCTTCTGTTGCCAGAACTAATTTGTAAACCCAGAGAAGAGAATACTAGATACAATGTTTGAAAACCCTTAGGAGATATTTGAAAGTTCCATTTCTGGTAATGGGCAGACTAGTTTATAGCACACCAAACCTCTTACCTTCTCATGAAGAACCATGAGGAAAATTGGATAAAATTAAAGCATTATGTTTGAAAGTATTGAAGAACTACCAAGAAAGCCTGGACTTGAGGGGCAAAGATCACAAAAAGAAGGCAAACATATTGAAGTGAGCCCTGTGCACTCTGTCATTACTCTCTTCCTTTTAGACATTTACTGTTTTCTTAATTCATGGAAAAGAAATTTACCAGAAGTGGTGATTAGTGCTTGCACCAGTTTTACTGGGAGTGTATTCAGGGATATTTATGGCAGCCAGGATTTAATGGGCCAAGATCTCAGAGAAAAATAAATCACAGAAAAGTGATCTTGACTTTTCACATGTAATTTCCCCTAAGGTATTTACCAATTATCAAGGTGTGAATATGTGGGACTAGAGTAGAAAGATCTCCTAAGAGAATCAAATGCTAAACAGAGATTTCAGCATTCTCACGGTGCAGAGGAGACAGAATGTGTCTTCCAGGGCTGTCCAAAGTGGAGGGGGCTTAGTAGAATGAATACAGACTTTAAAACAACTGTGGTTATTGTATTTAAGAAAGTACATGAAAGATAAAGATTAGAGAATTTCACCCCACCAAAAATCATCTGACATTTATAAAAATAACTAAATGGTAATTCTACAAGTAAAAAGAAAATACAATTATCAGAAATAAAATAGATGAGTTTAGTAGCAGATTCAGATATGTACAAAACAGAAGTTTACTGAACTTTAAGATAGGTTAGTAGAAATATCCAAAATGAAGTCTCAACAATTATAAGACAACAAAAAGTAAAAGAAAAATGCAAAAAGGACATAAGAGACACATAGCATATTGCGAAAAGGTCAGGAAGGCCACAATTTCTGACCTCCTCTAACCCCACAAGAGGAAGACAGAATCACCATCAATAGCCCAAGGCCTATTACTGCAAGGCCAGACATGCTGCCTCCCTCCAGCCCTGCCTCCCAAAGCACCCACCACCTCTTTCCTGGGTTCGATAATTCACTGCGGTGGCCACACAGAACTCACAGATTTGGGGGTTTATCAGGGAAGCACCAGGCTACAATTCAAGTTCAGGAAAAATACTCAGTCTTTCTCCCAGCCCGCCGTCTCTCACAGTCTCTCTCCCAGCAGTGTGTGTCCCTTGGTGTCTCTCTCAGCAATGCATGTCTCTTGCATCTCTTTCCCAGCAGCGTGTGTCTCTCCAGAGCTGGTCCTCCCTCAGCCAGCAGTCAGAGAGAGTTCTGCTCTAGGAGGCCTCCTTTTGAGTCTGGCAGAGTGGCCAAAACAACCAATCATAACATCAGAATTCTAAGCACCTGAGAGAGAGTGGGAACCACCCAGAACATTGTTTTGTGCCACTCCCAACAGAAATACCCCAGGTGGACAACTTTAGCAATCAGGAGCTCCTCAGTTGCTCATGGCAAATTCCACCACAGAGTTTACAAAGACTTATGGCTAGAAAAGCCACACTAAGTAATTTACTATACCACACATACAGTAAACAATTCTAGCATACACATAATTGGAGTTCCATAGCAAAAGAAGAAAGAGAACTAGGCAGATATAATATTTAAAAAAAAAAATGGCTGATCATGTTACAAAATTGATGCAAGACATCAAATTATAAATTCAAGTGTCTTTCAAACCAAAAGGACAAAAGACAAAGAAAACAAAACCTACCTCCTTTAAAAACAAAATAAGAATGCCAAACTTCCAAATATATAGGAAATCTTAAAAACAACTGGGATGGCAGGGAGAGGTAACTTATTTACTAATGAATAACACAAGATTGACATATTTAAAATGTCAAAAGAAAATAGTGCTGAAAGGCAGTAACTTCGACCCTAAAATTCTATACCTAACAAAAACAAAGGTAGGTTCTGTTTCTAGGGACAAGATGGAGTAGAAAGACTTCTCCTTAGTCCTCCTACTGAGTACACTGGACATTATATATTAAACAAACATAAGACTCTGGAAGGTGGAGAGAATAAGGCATACCAGCTAGGGATCTTGGGACTTGAGAAACAGCATGGCAGTTAAGTTCCCTGGGTTTCATTTTTGTGTCTATATCCTGCATACCAAACTGGGTATTGGACAAGTTGACAACACATAAATTCCAAGGGTTAAAGAAAAAAAAAAAAAAACAAGTAAATCTTACTTTCTTTGCTCAAAGAACCAAGAAAGGGGCAGCCTAGCATGACAGAAAACGTTTAGATATTAATTACCCTATTTCAGCTAAACACCCTAAAAATACTGCAGCCCCATTACTACCTCCATCAACAAAGACTGAGTGGGGATCCTAGACTTTCATCCTCACATGGCTGGAAGAAGATATCCCTATTTCCCAACTCTTCCAGGTGGTGTCAAAGAAGGTTAAATGGGGCACCCAGGCTTTCATCCCAGGTGGCAGTAAGGAGGACCACCCCCTACAATATCTGTGGAGACTGGTAGGAAGAGAGAATCTTAAGGAGGAAAAGCTTGTTTTATATTATGTTTCCTAGACTGAAATATGGAATGGAACTTATACTTATTTTGTACCTATTGCTTTCAAAATACCATACTAGGTTTTGTATCTATTAACTCACCCAATTCTCAAGAACCTCAATCTGGTGAGTGTGATTTTCGTATTTAATAGATGAGTAAAAAAGGGGGTTCAAAAAGTTTAAAAAATGTGTCTAAGTCTCCTTGTATAGTAAATTCCAGTGGTAAAATTCAAGGCCAGGCGTGGCTGGCCTTAAAGTCTGCTTTCAGAGTGAGAATTTTGTGTAGATAGGTGAGAAAAATAAAATGTGTTACATATAATAAATAATTCCTCCATCACTGAATTTTCATTGCTCTAATACAACCTTTGGATATATACTAATATGAAAAATCAAATATTTAACAGTGAGCCAACATACAAAGAAGAGAATTTTATTAAAATATGTTTTATCTGCAGACTTAACTCAGATTTAATGAACAATTCCAATGGATAATAAGATAATAACAAGATGGATAATAGGATAATAACAAGAAACGATATGTAGTCAAATAAAATTAATTTCAGTGCAATAGTGAAATAATTTAAGAATATTATGCCACCACATGTTTACTTATGCACACATAAACATTTATATTCTGATCACTTTATCTTAGAAGAATAGAAATTTGAGCTATTGCCAACAACTTTAACTTACAGAATGATGAATAAATATTTGGATATAATCTGTTTGGGATACAGTATTGTATTCTGTCTTTAGACAGTGACCAATATTCATTATTTACATGTTGCAAAAAGGGCAAGGAGGCCACATGTTCTGACCTCCTCTAACCCTACAAGAGGAAGACAGGATTACCAGCAGTAACCCAAGGCCTATTACTGCAAGGCCAGACATGCTGCCTCCTTCCAGCCCTTTCTCCAACCGTTCCTTCCAAAGCACCCACCACCTCTCTCCTGGGTTCG
>NW_006921664.1:9716756-9719950 GCF_000298275.1 Orycteropus afer afer | reverse complement strand
TAGCTCCTCAGTTGCTCATAGAAAATCCCACCTTGGAGTTTACAAAGACTTATGGGTAGAAAAGCCACACTAAGTAATTTACTACACTGCACATGTGTATGCAATGAGTTAAATTGCTTTTTTGGTTTGTTGGTCAAAGAATATTTCAGATGATTGGAAGGGTTTGTAAAATGAGGTGGCTGAGATTCATTTTATTTGCTTCCACCTGAAAACATAATACACTGCATGCTTTCAGGATAGAGAGCAGCTAGCAGATGCCAAAAGAGCAGAGAATACTATTTTGCAAAGATCATTCAAAATTCAAATGAAAATCTTTTCTTTAATAAAGTTCATATACTTTGCCTAGCCAACATTAATTATATTGACAGAAAGTGAATTTTTGTTTATATACAACAAATATTTTCTTTTCAATAAGAAGCAAAATTTATGATAAAGCTAAGAACACTGGATTATGAACTCAGAAAAAAAAAAAAAAAAAAACTCACTGCCCCCAAGTCAATTCTGACTCATGGCAACACCCTTTGGGTATCTGAAGTGGTAAATCTTTATGGAAGTAGATTGCCCAGTCTTTGTTCCACAGAGTGGCTGGTGAGTTTAAACTGCCAGCCTTCTGATTAGCAATTAAATGCCTTAGGAACTACGCCACCAGAGCTCCTTAGATTATGAACTAGTATAACATAAATTTGTCTTCATCTAACAATCTTTGCTCTAAATTCTATCTTTATAACTCTTTACTTTTCATACTATGTAGATAAATAATTTTTGCTTAAAGATGAAAAAAAATAATTAAAAATTAAAGGATGTTTTTCTTTATCATATTGCTTAACCAGTTTTCTAATTGATTCAATTTTTCAGGGACTATTATAATGCTGAATATTTTATTCCATGAATTCATAAAGTGTGGATTTATTTTAGTTATCAGAAGTCTGAAATCTTGGTTAACTAGGTCAACCCAGTATGCTTGAAAGACTAACCATAATGTCACATGTTAAAGTTTTAAGGGCAAGATGGTAGTTTGAAGGAATAAATTGCTTAATGCTGTTTCCATAGGTTCCATGTAAACAAACATTAGAAGGTTGGCAAGTTTTTGCAATCAAGACCAATGTTTAATAAAGGCAGGAAGGAATGAAAATGGAAATATTATTTCTGGATTTACATTTTGTCTTACTTCAGTCCAAATAGTTACTGTTAAAACAATCCAAAAATATATTTAAGATCTCACCTGGGCTGTCACTTTGCTCTTATAAACATGTTACTTAAATGAATTGCTGTGTTTCTGACAGAAGCTCCTTTAGAATTAATCAAGAATACGATGAATGCAACAACTCTTTGATTTTACATACTTCTATTTTAATCCTCCCCCCGCCCTTTGTAGTAGGAATTCTTCCCATCCACTTGGATATCATGAGCAACCATTTTGTACAATGTGACTTTGCCCCTCTGGCCACAGTTAATTAGTCCAAGGATTGGCATAAGATGGGTATTACCACAGAAATTTTACAATTCTAATGGAGAAAAAGATTCCTATCTGATAGTTTGAGCTGCAATGATTTAATAAAAATGTGGCATTAAATTTACAATTCATCTTAAGATATGCTTGTCTTTATATATAGGAACATGTGGATGTGTCTGAGAATGAAAAAGAACAGTGTATAATTATAATATTAAAAAGTGCTATCCTGAAGCAAGGTAGAGTGGTTACCTAAGAAGCAATGTGTGAAGGGTTTTTGCAGAGGTCACGTTGACTGTGCACATTCCAGTCCCTTCAAGTACCCTTAGTTCTGTCATCAGGAGGATCCTGAAGCAGATTACTTCATCCTTGAGACTGATTATTGTCAATACATTTATATATTATGGTCCTGTGTTGAAACCTCTCATTGGTGAGATGGGTTCCCTTTACTGTTTCCACATTCACCATCAACCTCATAATGCCCATGTACTGTCTACATGGAGAAAATTACTGATACTATATGTGGAAACAATGATTTCTGATGAAAATAAATAAAATCTCTTCTTAATATAATTATGCTTCCCTGTAGCTTGACTATAGATGGAGAATGGGTTGATCATGGAAAAATGAGTATTGTGCTCCACACGACAACTTTATATATTAAAATATGGCATTTTTACTAGTTAAACTAAACTATTGCTTGATTTTAAGATGACTTTAAGAGAGATTTTTGGTTTGGTTTAAGGTTTAAAAATTATCTCAGAACAATAGTTTCAGGGGTTCATCCAACCTCCCTGGATCCAGAAATTATGGTTTCCATGAGGAATTCAAAAACTCTGTTCTACATTTTCCACCTTTTGATCAGGATTCTTCTACAGAGTCTTAGATCAAAATGTTGAGTAATGGGATCTGAGTACCATTCATTTCTTCTGGTCTCATGAAATATGGGATCAAGTTGACAACAGCAACTTGAAAGATTAGGTAAGAAACTTAAAGATAAATGATTTATGTTAGTGGGAGAGTAATTTGGAAAAGAGGGTGAGGATGGTTTCACAACTTAAAGAATGTAATCAGAGTTCTGGCAAGATGGTGGACTAGGCAGAAGGACTGCACAGACCCTCTTCAACAAAGAAAAGGGAAACCAATTAACATAGACACAGAAGATAACTTGGACCCCTGAGCCTTGAAGGGAAGGATACAGAATTGGACTAAACCCCAAAAGCAGAAGAATTTGCGTGAAAATTCCAAAAAAAGGAGACATATGGAGCTGTGGTCTGACAGTGAACTGAGCGACCCTGACAGTACAGGCGGCTCGGGGATTCCCGACTGGTGGTAGGACCTAAGGATTAACCTAAAAATCACCCTGCTGGCCAGGGACTGCACGGACTGTGCACGGTGGCTGGGGAACAAACAGAGAAGCTGAAGAGAAAGGCAGGCTGAGCTGTGGACTTTTGCCGGGCCAGAGGACGCCGCCATTTTGTAGGTTTAAAAAGCAGCTTGACTATTTTGGATATTTAAAGAGACAGTGCTCTCGCAGATTTCTGTGGTGGTAGGACTTAAGAATTAACCTAAAAATCACCCTGCTAGCCGGGGACTACACGGACAGTGCACAGTGGCTGGGGAACAAACGGAGAAAGTGATGAGAAAGGTGGGCTGAGCTGTGGACTTTTGCCGGTCCGGAGAGCGCTGCGATTTTGCAGGTTTAAAAAGTCACTTGACTATTTTGGATATTTAAAGAGACAGC
>NW_006921664.1:9698569-9701600 GCF_000298275.1 Orycteropus afer afer | reverse complement strand
CGGAAGGAAGGTTGGGCAGTCCTACTTCCATAGTGATACTGCCTTGGAAACCCAAGGAGGGGTCGCTATGAGTCGGGGCCGACTCGACGGCACACAACAACAACAACAACATGGTCTACTATGCCAGGAATGAGAAATTGAAGAGTAATCACATTGCATTCACTATCAAAAAGAACATGTCAAGATCCATCCTGAAGTACAATGATGTCAGTGATAGGATAATATCCATATGCCTATAAGGAAAATCAGTTAATAAAATTATTATTCAAATTTACAGACCAATCACCAAAGTGAAAGATGAAGAAATTGAAGATTTTTGCCAATGTCTGCAGTCTCAATTAGACCACACACATAGTCAAGATGTATTGCTAATTATTGGTGATTGGAATGCAAAAGTTGAAAACAAAGAAGTTTCGTTGGTAGTTGGAAAACATGGCCTTGGTGATAG
Organism: Orycteropus afer afer; assembly: GCF_000298275.1. NCBI lineage: Eukaryota > Metazoa > Chordata > Mammalia > Tubulidentata > Orycteropodidae > Orycteropus > Orycteropus afer. Next base: position 9,701,152 of record NW_006921664.1, on the reverse strand, counting down.
AAATGACACTGCAGATCCCATGATAGAATTTTGCATGACCAGGGACTTATTCACTGCAAATGCCTTTATTCAACAACATAAATGGTGACTATGCATGTGGACCTCACCAGATGGAATACACAAGAATCAAATCAACTACATCTGTGGAAAGAGGAGATGGGGAAGTTCAACATCATAAGTCAGAACAAGGCCAGATAGGACTGCAGAACAGACCACCAAATTGCTCACATGCAAGTTCAAATTGGAGCTGAAGAAAATTAAGATAAGTCCATGAGAGCGGAATTATGACCTTAATTATATTCCACCAGAATTTAGAGACCATCTGAAGAATAGATTTGACACATTGAACACCAGTGTCCAAAGACCAGATGAGTTGTGAGATGACATCAAGAACGCCATACATGAAGAGAGCCAAAAGTCATTAAAAAGACAGGAAAGGAAGAAGAGACCAAGATGGTTGTCAGAAGAAACTCTGAAACATGCTCTTGAACATAGAATAGTTAAAAAGAAAGGATGAAATCTTGAAATAAAAGAGCTGAATGGAAGATTTCAAAGGGTGACTCTAGAAGACAAAGTAAAGTATTATGATGAAATGTTCAGACTTGGAATTACTCAAAAGGGAAGAACGTGTTCAGTATATCTCAGGCTGAAAACTGAAGAAAAAATTCAAGCATCAATTGCAATATTGAAGGATTCTATGGGCTAAATATTGAACAATGCAGGAAGCATCAAAAGAAGATAGAAGGAATACACAGTCACTGTACCAAAAATAATTGATTAATGTTCAGCCATTTCAGGAGGTGGCATGATCAAGAACCAATGATATTGAAGGAAGAAGTCCAAGCTGCACTGAAGGAATTGGTGAAAAACAAGGCTCCAGGAATAGACGGAATATCCATTGAGATGTTTCAACAAACAGTTTCAGCACTGGAGACTTATTCATTTATGCCAGGAAATTTGGAAGACAGCTATCTTGCCAACTAACTGGAAGAGATCCATTTGTGCCCATTCCAAAGAAAGGTGATCAAACAGAATGTGGAAATTATCAAATAATATAATTAATATCACAAGCAAGTAAAATTTTACTGGAGATAATTCAGAAATGGTTGTAGTAGTATATTCACAGGGAACTTCCAGAAATGCAAACCAAATTCAGAAGAGGACTTGGTATGAGGAATATACTTGCTGATGTCAGATGGATCTTAGCTGAAAGCAAAGAATATCAGAGAGATGTTTACCTGTGTTTTATTGACTATACAAAGGCATTCCACTGTGTGGAGCATCATAAAATTATGGATAACATTGTGAAAAATGGGAATTCCAGAATATTTAATTGTGCTCAGAAGAAATCTGTACATAAGTCAGGAGGCAGTCATTTGAACAGAACATGGGACTACTGCATGGTTTAAAATCAGGAAAGGTGAGCAGCAAGATTGTCACCTTTCATCATGCTTATTATATCTTTATGCTGGGCAAATAATCCAAGAAACTGGACTATATGGAGAAGAACGTGGCATTAGGATTAGCAGAAGACTCATTAACAACCTGCAATATGCAGATAACACAATCTTGTTTGCTGAAAGTGAAGATGACTTAAGGCATTTACTGGCGAAGATCAAAGACTACACAGTCTTCAGTGTGGATTACACTTCAACATAAAAAAAACAACAAAAGTCCTCACAACTGGACCAATAAGCAACATCATGACAAATGGAGAAAAGATTAAAGTTGTCAGGGATTTCATTTTACTTGGATCCACATCCAACACCCATAGAACCAGCAGTCAAGCAATAACATGACATATTGCACTGGGCAAAACTGCTGCAAAAGACCTCTTTAAAGTGATAAAGGACAAAAATATCACTTTGAAGACTAAGGTGCTCCTGACCCAACCCATGGTATTTTCAATTGCCTCATATGCATGTGAAAACTGAAGAATGAATATGGAAGATGGTAGAATAATTGATGTCTTTGAATTGTGGTCCTGGAAAGAATGCTAAAAATACCATAGGTTGCTAGAAGAATGAACAAATCTGTCCCGGAAGAAGTGCAACAGGAATGCTCCCTAGAAGAAAGACTGGCCAGACTTCATCTCACCTACTTTAGACATGTTATCAGAAGGGATTGATCCCTGGAGAAAGATATCATACTTGGTATGTGGAGGGTCAGAGAAAAAGAGGAAGACCTTCAACATGATGGATTGAAACAGTGGCTACAATAATGGGCTCAAGCATAGCAATGATTGTGAAGATGGCACAGGACAGGGCAGTGTTTCATTCTGTTAGTACATAGGGACACTATGGTTTGAAATCAACTCAGTGACACCTATCAACAACAACAACATATTCATAAATTTTCCCCAGTAGAGTTTCTAATGGTGTAACCATAATACACACCTCTGAGTTTGTGGATCAGATAAATAGCAACAAAAATGGAAAGTGTCAGTGGAATTTCTTACATAGAAAATAGGCAGCCAAGCTCACTATTTCCTTTCCTGAAGAGTTCTGTGGTGTAGTAAATTACTTAGTGTGGCTTTTCTACCCATAAGTCTTTGTAAACTCCAAGGTGGGATTTTCTATGAGC
>NW_006921664.1:9696388-9698223 GCF_000298275.1 Orycteropus afer afer | reverse complement strand
GGACGGTGGGCTGGGAGAGAGACTGAGTGTTCTTCCTGAACTTGAATTGTAGTCTGGTGCTTCCCTAATAAACCTCATAATCTGTGAGTTCTGTGTAGCCACTGCAGCAAATTATTGAACCCAGGAGAGAGGTGGTGGTACTTTGGGAGGAATGGTTGGAGAAAGGGCTGGAGGGAGGCAGCATGTCTGACCTGGCAGGAATAGGCTTTGGGTTACTGCTGGTAATCCTGTCTTCCTTTTGTATGGTTAGAGGAGGTCGGAACATGTGGCCTCCTTGCCGTTTTTGCAACTTCCCTTCAGAAATGATTACTGATGGCTCTATCCTTAATTTTAATGACATCCTTTCTCTACTTAAAAAGAGTTCTGATGGTGCAGTGCCTAAGACATTTGACTGCAAACCAGAAGTTTGGTGGTTCAAATCCACCAGCTGCTCCATGGAGGGAAGATGGGGCAATCTACTTTTGTAAAGATGCACTGCCTTGGAGACCCAATGGAGATTGCTATGAGTCGGAATCGACTCGATGGCGGTGAGTTTGGTTTTTGGTTGTTTTTTCTCTAGTTAAAGTCATTTAGTACATCAGATTCTGATCCTTTTTACCTTGCTTTTTAATTATAGAATATTATGCAAGACCATTTACACTGTATCATTAAGTCTTCTGACTTCATTTTTGTTGTTGCAAAGTCAACTGTCTATCTACATGTATCACCTTTGTAGGTGATAATTTTCCATTTTCTTTCAATTGCTAATTTTAGAAATCCATTCTTTTGCCATGCACTAAATGTCTCCTCAGTTGTATACAATCTAATGTTTAGCCTTTCTTTTTGGAAAATTTAATGATTTTTTTTTTCACTTGTAAAAGTAATACATTTGAAAATACTTATTTTTCAAATATTTCTGATTATTCTTATAGATGTTTGTTTTCTTATGACTTTGAGTCCCCTCTCATTTTTAAAAATGTATTTATATATGGAATCTGATAATACAATGTCTATAATATTTGTGGCATAGTGCCTAAAGCATTTGACTGATAACCAGAAGGCTGGCAGTTCAAACTCACCAGTCACTTCTGAGAAGGAAGATTTGGCAATCTACTTCCATAGTGATACTACCTGGGAAACTCAAGGAGGGGTTGCTATGAGTTGGATCTGACCCAACAGCAGTGAGTTTAGTTTATAATATTTGAGGTCCTATTATTTTTATTTATTTTGCTCTCTCTAGCTTTGATGATTTATTTCCAGTGATATTTTATTATGTTCATTAGAAATTTATCTGTCAGAATTTCTTGAGTCCTAGATTGAGTGCCTTCCTTTGTGTTTGCTTTTGCTGTATACCTTTGACACTTCCAACCCAGGGACTCTTTAAACTGCATTTCACCTTACAGTTTTTATGGCCATTCAGATGGTGTGAATTCAAGCTTTAAACCTGTATGAGAACTAACTTGTGGTTATGAATTCTCAAGAAAACTATTTTATTGTCCTCCATCTAGAATCAGATTAAGGCAGAATTTTCCTTGCCAATGTGCCATGTGATGTGGATTTTATTTCTAATGTACAATTTCACTGAATTTATAGCAATAGTTGGGGTCTCAGTTTTATATGTGCGTATGTGTGTGTGAGGAGGGGGGATAGTTATCTCAAATATGAGTTCTCATTATACACAACCCTTAAATAAGATCTTCTGTTCTCCACATAGTCATTTATACCACTGCTATAGGTCAGTAGCATTGGCAGATTCTCTTGGAGAAGCTATTGGCTTCAGTACTTAACTTCATATGATTTTCTTTGTCGGGTTTTTTTCTCCTAAGAATTTATTTTACTCTCTTGTTAATACAGTC
>NW_006921664.1:9695051-9696288 GCF_000298275.1 Orycteropus afer afer | reverse complement strand
ATATATATATATATACATATATATATATCACAATATTTTTTTATATCTTCAAGCAATAGGGTTTTTAGGATAGTTATTCTACCATATTTTTATAAAAAGAAGTTCCATGTTCTTTATCTCATTAAGAAAAAAAAAAGTCATACTCAAATTGTCATTTCACACTGCAGATATTTTGAGCAATAAACCAATACAACAGAATTTATAGAAGTCTTAATGTGTATATTTTCCAATGTTCTTATTTTTGTATTTTATTTTCTGATGTGTAAATGTATTTTAGTTACTTAGTGCTGCTCTAACAGAAAATATATACCATAAATGGTATGGCTTTAACAAACAGGAGATTATTCTCTTACAGTTTTGGAGGCTAGAAATCTGAGTTAAAATTGCCAGGTCTAGGGGCTAGGTGAAAGCCCCTTGAACCTTGGGCCTCAGCTCTGCCTCTTGCTCCCAGCCCACTGAAGATGGAGGCTTCTCTTAGACAGCTGCTGGCTGCTGAGGCTAACAAACCCAAAGTCGACAAGTAAAAAGGCACGGTCCTAGATATTACTAAACCACACAGCAGGCCAATGATTCAAGTCCATTGACAGTCCCAAGATTGGCAGACAACATGGCAGGCTGCTGAACAATGACTTGGCAATATGCAGAAGTCAAGTGTGCCAAAAGCTGGAGACCTTTCTCAAAGTTGCTTCTTAAATACTAGAAGGAGACCATATCCCTAAAGCAGCTACTCAGCTGCTCCAGTAGATTCTACCATGGAATTTATTACCCATCTCACCATGGGGAATAACTATATCCAACTGCCCAGCCCCTCAAAACCTGGCCCAGCCAAGTTGACATAATCTTAACTACTACAAAACATACACCTAGAATAGCACTTTAGCGCTTCCCAATGTGCCTCGGAAACCCAAGGAGGGGTCACTATGAGTCGGGGCTGACTCGACGGCAAACAACAACAACAACAATGTAAGTTCCACAGAACATTTATTTGTATTTGTGTGGTCAAATAATTTGGGGAATGCTGGGTAAAACAAAGTAACAGATTTCTTTACGGAGGAAACTTGATCTGTAAGTGACAGGGTGCTTGTGCATCTTCAAGAGGAGGATAACTGAGCACTAGTCTTTCCTACAGTGCATTTGAGGAAAGAAGGCATAGGGGTGAAAATGACCTCCCTAAGGTCATAGAGGGAGCTCTGGTAGCATAGTGGCTAAGGCACTTGACTGCTAACCAGAAGGCTGG
>NW_006921664.1:9691829-9694951 GCF_000298275.1 Orycteropus afer afer | reverse complement strand
GGCTGGTGGTTCAAACCCCCCAGCCACTCCTTGGAAGGAAGGTTGGGCAATCCTACTTCCGTAGTGATACTGCCTCGGAAACCCAAGGAGGGGTCGCGATGAGTCAGGGCTGACTCGACAGCACATAACAACAACAACAACAAGGTCATAGAAGGTGTCTAACAGTTTGCACTGACTGGAAACCCATCCAGCACTGTCAAGGAAGAAAAGGTCTGGTAATTTACTTTCATTAAGATTATAGACAAGAAAACCCTGTGGAACAGTTCTACCGTATAACACACGAGGTTCCCATGAGTAAGAACTTACTTTGAAAACAGCTAACAATATCACAACAAGTTCTTAATAGTAGTTAATAGCACAGCCAAGACTAGAATCCTGTTCTACTAACTTTCCCTTCCTCTGTTATATCATAATGAGAAATTTTGTGAATATATACTTGTGAAAATGTTTCTAGTTGTACCTTATCCTAGATTGAAATGCATCTGAAGCTCATCTTTCTTCACTAAATGAAAATTGCCTTCTCTCCTGAAAGCAGCTAAATACTAATGCTCCAGAAGTTCTGCAAGGAAGATAAAATCTGAAGTAGAAAAACAGGGGTTCCAGATCCTGACCCAACATAGAAAATTGATGCTTTCACAAGAGTTCAACACAAATCAACACCGAAATATAGGAATCCTATTTGGTTTTTTTCTTTTTATCCCCCTACATTTTATTTATTTATTTTTGTTGTTGTTGTTGAGAATATACACAGCAAAATATACACCAACAACCGTTTCTACATATACAGTTTAGTGACATTAATTACATTCTTTGAATTGTGCAACCATTCTCACCCTCCTTTACTGAATTGTTCCTCCCTCATTAACATAAACTCACTGCCCCCTAAGGTTCATATCTAATCCTGTCTGATTTTTAAGAGGGTTTGTGTTCTCCTCAAATAATAGCTTTTAGTTGGCAGGGAATAAACTCCCAAGAACAAGTTGTGACAGGAAACTTTTTTTAAAACTACTTTTGGACCTCAACCAGAAGAATGTGCAGTTTCTGACTGTTAGTGTATTCTTCCTGCTATTACCCAGAAAATGGACTGTGGGAACTTGGGAAGGTGAAGTGCAATGTTATTTACATTTTTATGCCAAAACATTATGAAGTGAAACAGTCAAACATGCTGACTGAGTGCAGCATATGAAAATTAATAGGAACATTTTGAATATTTGATCTTTTGCTTGAAACAATATAAATGAAAAGGGTGCTGTCGAGGTACTTTCTTGACCTCTATTAAATGTTTCTTTATTCTCTTTCTTTCTTTCTTTCTTTTTTACACTCTCTGTTGTTTATAGTGGCATCTTTGGATTCTAGACCTCAAAGTTCTTTCCTTTCAGAATTTCTTTTTCCTCTGTCTGTGTATAACAAATACCTTTCAGGAAAAGAAGCATAGTAATTTTAACCCACTAAATATCTAAATGATGTCTAATAGGATTTAAATAGCACAACTGAAGGTGAGTCTTAGGTTTGGAATCCAGATTTCGGTGTCCTCTTTAACTATCTATTCATGGTGAAAAATGGATATATACAAAGATATTCAAAGGGGATGAGAACATTATCGATATTGTAAGGAGACAATTTTTAGTTGAAGAGCAAAGAATGAACTAAACATTTCTGAGAAGGTGCCTTATTAGAGGGCAACTTGGGACTTTGCACTAACAAGAAGCATATTATGGAGACTTAATAATGAGAAAATGGGGGAGAAAAATAAAAAGAAATATTGAATGTTTTCTTTCTGTTGAGTCACTGGATGTATAAAAAGCAAACAAGTTGCCATTGAATCAGTTCCAATTCATGGTGACTCTACATATTTCAGAGTAGAACTAACCTCCATAGAGTTTTCAATCTACTTCTTTCTTGCCAGGCCTTTCTTCTGAGGTGGACTTGAACCTTCAACCTTTCAATTAGTAGCACAGAGTTTAACTGTCTGTGCCACCCAGGGACTCCTAAGCACTGGGTATATATATTATCATATTATTATATATACTCCTCAAACAAGCAGCTTCTACCATCATCCCGATTTTAAGAATGAGACTTGGAAAGTGAAAATAGCTTGTCCATAGTTATACATACTAAATGGCAGATAAACTGTTTGAACTCAATAGTTTCTGACACCAATCTCTGGTCTTTATCATTAAGCTATATTGTCTCTTGTAGAAGGTGTGGCAACAGGTTGTATACATACATACATATATATATATATCATATGTTCCATTTTTAAGAAAACTTTTGACTTTGTGCTGTAACCCCAGACCAGACAAAATCTGGAGCCAACTGAAACCCATAGGTTTGGGCATAAAGCAAGTGCTAGAAAGAGAGGATGAAGGAACAACTGGTGGTCAGCAATAGATAAGCCTGTGGGATATCCCTGGCGTTAATCTGCAGTGACCAGGAAGCTGAAAGTCCAAACAGCAAGGCAGGATAGGGCCAAACTTGTCTGGGATATGAACAAAGTGTTAAATAGATCAGAGTATTTATGGAAAAGAATTTTCGGGTGGTTATTATAAAATTCCTTGTATATACAGCCTACAGGGCATACTGAGAAGGCTCATTTAAGTCTTGTAATAAATTTTTCATATGTCCAGTGAAAGAAAGGAGAGTAGGTGATACACAGTTAATTCCATGTATATTAGATTGTTGTGGTTTGTTGGTTCCAATCAATTCCAATCATGATGATCCCATGTGTACACAGTTTCAAGGCAGATCTTCCCTTTTGGAAGGAGAACCCAGGTCTGTCTTCCAAGATACCTCTTTTTGGGTTCGCACTGACAACCTTTCAGCTGGTAGTTGAGTGTGTAAGTATTTGCTCCACCCAGAGACTCCACATATTAGATGATATTTAAAAATATATCAAGATTTAATCTAATTTTTAAACTATAAAACCAACATTTGATATTAGTGTTTAACTGAAGGTACACAACATTTCACAATATCAATAGCCTTGAGTTGAAATACCTTCTTTATCTTCTCACAAAAATCTGCATAAATGCACTATGCCACCAGAGCACCTTCATATTGGATGTTGTTGTTGTTGTTGTGTGCCATCAAGTCGGACCCGACTCATAGCGATCCCTCCTTGG
>NW_006921664.1:9644234-9691729 GCF_000298275.1 Orycteropus afer afer | reverse complement strand
ATCTTCCTTCCGAGGGGTGGCTGGTGGGTTTGAACCACCAGCCTTCTGGTTAGCAGTCAAGTGCCTTAGGCACTATGCTACCAGAGCTCCTTATGAACTAAATTTTCATTCATAAAAGATGGAGCCATTCTATTCATGATACAAAGCCCAGTTATTTCAGTTTACTATCTCAAGATTTTCCAAACTCAATTGATTATGTATCTTCAGAAATATCTGCACTTGGAGTTACTGTTTGGGTTATTGCCTCCATCAGTCATTATACCTAAAAACTTTGTAGTCATTCTAGATGCTTCTAAACAAAGCATCTTCATTCTCCATATCCACCCCCAAAATTCTTGATCTCATGCCATACATAGCTCTCAAACGAATCCTGATTCTCCATTCCTAAATTACTATCCTACCAGAAGGCTGATGGTTCAAACCCACCAGCCACTCCTCAGAAAGAAGGTTGGGCAATCTACTTCCATAGTGATACTGCCTTGGAAACCCAAGGAGGGGTCGTTATGAGTTGAGTCTGATTCAACAGCACATAACAACAACAACAACAACAACCTACTTTCCTGGCTAGTGGTCTTTCTCATACCCACCTTTGGGTCAGGCACCAATTCTCAGGCTAATTTGTTGAAGTCAAACTTATAGGATCACATGATCAAACACATGGATCCCTAAGAGTAACCAGGCTGCTTTGTTTAGAAAGAGTGATGTAAGTGAAAGATATGTGTAGGAGTTGGGACCTCTCAATACTAGATTTATACTCTGTATTGCTTGGCCATACGGCTCAGAATTCAAATTCCACAGCTTAAAGTACATGCATTTTACATTCTAGACCCCATCTACCTTTCCTGTTCTTGCCTCATTCCAAACTCTTGTCTATGCTTTATCCATTTCTACATATTTGCAGCTTTGTACAGTTGCAAAGCTTAATGTTATTTCTGTATGCTTGAAGTATGTACCCTCATTGTACTGTCCATCAGGAAAGCTCTTCTCCTCCTTTTCAGAATTCAAGCATCAGCAACTATAACAAACTCCTCAGCCCCACACATAGAGTCTCCCAAGTTGTCTTATACCTCTGTAGATATATTCTAGCATTTATCAAAGTGTATTATAACAATTGGCTATAATGATAATCTTCCTTTCTTGAGTATAGGCCTATATTTTGTCTCTTATCCCTAGCCATTTGCATAAATCCTGCAATAATAAATATATTTGTTAAATTAATGATTGTGAAAAGATTAATTTATTATGACATAGGTCTGATCTGACCCCATTAACACAAATTCCATTGTTTTATGTTGTACAATCTCTTTTGTGAGATCATTTGAGACCCATATAGATAAATAAGGAAGCTCTGGTGGCATAGTGCCTAAGACATCTGACTGCTAACCAGAAGGCTGGCAGTTCAAACCCACTGGCCACTCCTCAGAAGGATGATTGGGAAATCTATTTCCTTAGACATTCTGCCTCAGAAACCCAAGGAGGGTTCGCTATGAGTCAAATCAACTTGACGGCTCTCAATATGATAGATAGATAGATAGATAGATGAATACATATAAAAAAGAGAGGTGATCTGTTTAGGATTTCTGAGGCAGAATGTTAATCTATTGGGAATATATATATATATATATATATATATATATATATATATATATATTTAAATAAGTCAGCACTAATAAAAGGTGAAATCAGAAATCAATGCTTGCTAAGATAATATTAATTAAAATAAGTGAATTTAAAGCCATAATGGCAAGTGATACATCCCAGTGCTCAAGACAAACATTCACTGACATTCAGTCAATTCTGACTCTTAGCAACCCCCCATTGGGTTTCCAAGGTTGTAAATCTTTACGGAAGCAGACTGTCTCGTCTTTCTTCCATGGAGATGGTGGGTTTGAACCACTGATCTTTGGTTATCATCCAAATGTCTTAACCACTACACCACCAGAGCTCCTTATCCTAGTGCTAGTGGGTAATATTTAAAAGAATATAGGTGTTTCAGATTTAAAATAAAAAAAAAAAAAAAGTTTTCTTTAATGTTGTATGCAAATTCCACCCCTATTTTCTCTGTGGCCTTCATGCCTTGTGCATCCTACATAACTTCTCTGAGAATCATAGTCCTTACCTCAAAGTGTGAGGAACGATTCAGTCTCACAGAGTTACCATGAGGATCCAAGGAGGTAAAATAGCTAAGTTCCTGAAATAGCGGCTGATATAATGGTGGTGATGTTGTTGTTATGTTCTATCGAGTTGGCCCTGACTCATAGCAGCCCATCCTTGGGTTTGTGAGAAGGTATCACTACAGAAGTAGATTGCCCAACCTTCCCTCTGAGGAGTGGCTGGTGGGTTTGAACCTCCAGCCTTCTTGTTAGTGGTCAAGTGCCACAGGCGCTATGCTACCAAAGCTCCTGGCTGATAAAGTAGACACTTAATAAGTGTTGATTTCTTTCTCTTTTGTGTTTTAAAAGGATTGTTTTTGCCAGATGGACTCTACCTGAAAGTGTTAGGTTCATAAACAAATAGCTAATAACTTGTTATTCCTCATTACAATTGAAAATGACTCTACCCTACCACCGTTGTCAATTCCTGCAGATCTTTGCCTTGGAAGACAGTGGTAGATTCAATGAATAGATCACTTTTCTCTGCTGGAAACCAAAGTTGTGAGCTGAGAAGCCCACAGCCACATTTGGCAAAGCAAGTGCTGGGAACCCTAGTAGATCTTGGGCCCAAAGTTATCCAATCCAATCCAAAAAAGCCCTAAATGGCTACAGGAGATACCTCTCCCATTAAGAGAGCCTTTGCACCATAATGCTCCTCTGGTCCTCTTATTTATACAAACCCTTGAACTAAAACTTTTATTCTAACCAACAGTCAAAGTTACTAGAAATTTTTAACAGCTTCTATGTAATATACTGCCTCGGAAACCCAAGGAGGGGTCACTATGAGTCAGGTGTGACTCGACGGTACACAATGTAATATATTTGTTTAGGAATAGCACTGTCCTTTTGAAAGCTTCTAAAGAAACACATTAAAAACATCCTGTGCATTTTGTTAGCAAAATTGATAGAAGTATGTTTTCTTAAAGAAAATTACCTAAACAACCTGAAGGAAAAAAATGAGAGTAAAAGGATAGACATGCATTGGTTGATGGTTGACATGTGAAACCCTTTACCATTCATAAAATATTTAGGTTATTTGAGCTAAGGAGGAAATTGCTAAGGATTAGGTTTATAGCACTTGACCATGTCTCAGAAGTGCTACTCTGTAAAACTTGTCAAAGAGGGGGGAAAAAAAAGCAAGCAATCCCATTAGGAAACCTGGACTTTGCATCCTGTCATTTATTAAATTTGTCAGTTGAGGCAATAAGGATTATGCAGTAGATTTATTAATTTTTCACAAAACCTGGCATGGAGAAGCTTTACCATTGGCACTAACCTGGAAAATGTAGGGAAGGAAGTTTGTGAAACAAGCAGAATGCTGAATACCTGCAGTGAAAAAGTCATTACTGTAGCAAACCTGCAACAGGGAATGCTTTTTGAAAGGGCATTCTTCCTGAAAATCAGCAAGATTTTATTCAGAAGCTCTTTGTACAAAGGAAAATTCTTTCTTAGTACAAGTGCTATGGTAACTCCAATCACTGTAGGGCCTGGAAAATGACATTGTGCTCCAGGCAGACATTTGTTTTCATTTCTGACATTCAGAAGCCATTGTCATGATTATCCAAAGATTCATTCTTGCCAACCCAGCCAAAAAGCAAGACTTGTTGCTCTGTCTTCCCATAATGCTGCCTCTCTCTGGGATCCTCTCACTGACACCAGGGCTCAAAATGTGTGGGGGCCAAGGTACTCATGGTCTTTAAGGTCATCCTGTACTGTGAACACTAACCAGACAAGATTCCCTTTGTTTTTGTCTACTGCTCACCTTAGATCCAAATTTCCCCATTTACTTGGTTTCTACTCCAGGAATATATACTCTTCCCCCAAAAAAAACAAATAAGCAAACAAAAATCTGTTACTGTCAAATCAATTTCAATTCATGGTGACTGCATGTGATACAGAGTAGAACTGCTGCTCCATAGGGTTTTCTTGGCTGGTGGCGTACTGGCTAAGGCATTTGACTGCTAACGAGAAGGCTGGTGGTTCAAATCCACCAGCCATTCCTCAAAAGGAAGCAAAAGGAAGGTTGGGAAATCTACTTCTGTAGTGATACCTCCTCAGAAACACAAGGAGGGGTTGCTGTGAGTCAGATCCAACTGAACAGCACTGAGTTTGGTTTTGGTTTGGTTTTGAATCTTTATAGAAACAGATTGTCCGGCCTTTCTTTCACAGTGCTGCAGGGTGAATTCAGACTTCAGGTTAGTTGAGCACAAATTGTTCTCACCACCTATATATTGTTGTTGTTGTTGTTGTTGTTGTTGTTGTTGTGGGATGTAGAGTCGGACTCAACTCATAGTGACCCCTCCTTGGGTTTCCGAGGCAGTGTCACTAAGGAAGTAGATTGCCCAACCTTCCTTCCGAGGAGTGGCTGGTAGGTTTGAACCACCAGCCTTCTGGTTAGCAGTCAAGTGCCTTAGGCACTATGCTACCAGAGCTCCTACCACCTATAGAGAAGGCTCTATTTTGTGTACAAAAGTTAAAGCCACAGTGTTCTAAATATAATATATTTACAGTCAGACATGATTTTAAGCGTTTTATACATATTAATTAATTTATTCACTTCATCTTTTTAACAACCCTATGAAGTAGATGCTATTATTGCCACCATTTTAGAAATGAGGCATCTGAGATAGAGATAGTTAAGCAGCTTAGCCACAGTCACAAAATCAGTAAGTAGCAGGCTGCCTTCAGGGTTTATGATACTAACGACATCCCTAAACTGGTCTCAAACTATGCTAACTAGACAATGTGTTTCCTATGAACCAGATCAACTTGTCCACATGAAATTATGGATTCATTTGTGAACACAAATAGGTAAAACAGAGAAGATAGATGGCACGTGTTAGAAAGAGGAGAAACATTAAAATGGTGTAAACACTCTCCTGGATATAGCCATAAAAAGGGTTAAAACCTTTGGTATTCTCATTTTAGCATGCATATGAGTCATCTGGGACATTTACAAATTTTTTCCAACCTGCAGAAATTTCTGATTCAGTAAGTGTTGGTGGAGCTTGGAGTATACACTTATTAAAGCCCTCCCAAACAATTCAGAGCACCTTGTATATATCTGAGAAAGATTTCATTAGAGATTTGTACCTTGGATGTGGGGTTATTTCACACTTGGGGCTGTTATAAGGATGATGGAAAAAAATTAACTTTTTATGCCATGTATCTTCTCCATCCAGCACCTTGTATCTGTCTCTTAAGAAGTTTTGTAGCTCTCAAATTCATTTTCATGGGCAAGTTTCACTTTAGACAAATTGGCAGGAGTTTGCCTGGTAATACTCTTAAGACCTTCCCATGACAGTGAAGACCTGATTTTTCCAAAGAAGGTTCTCCCTTCAGGGATGTACAGCAGATGGCAGTGTCTTCCTCTTTGGAAGAGTGTTTAACAAGGAAAGCTGTGGGATATTTCAAATTGGGCTGAACTCTGAACTCGTGGGCACTAGGCCTGGCCTTTTAAAATGTCTTTTTTTTTATGAACTTTGGATGTAGGAATGGGGAAAAAACAACAACTCTGAGATGTTATGTAATATATGGTTTATCAAATATGCTTCAGGGCTCTGTGGACCAGGATATGTACAACTAAAAATACCCTTGGGATTACACTGGTTGGGGATTTGATCCTACCAACCAACCAAAAGAGCTCTTTTAAACCAGAAAACAATCTGCATCCCTTAAAGCATATGGCTGCAAGAAACCCAATAATGAAAGTGAAAAGGAAACAGGAACTGTTTCCTATGACATGAATTTAGAGACCAGGTTTACTTTTTTTTTTTCTCTCTTTCCCTTTTTTCTTGACTAGAAACAGTGATTTAAAGTGGAGTAAAATTAAGCTAAATAAGAGGAAACAGTGAAATTTTGTAGACTGTGGAATAGTCTCACTGGGAACATTTTGGAAGCCCCATCACTTAGTCATTTCAAACTAGATCAGACAAATGAGTAGAAGATATGCTGTGAGAGGCGGGGTTGTAGAGAATGGATGAATGATTTTTCTCTCTGTCCCCTATGGAAATTTCCTCACTGGTGTCAGCACTCACACACACACACACATACACACACACACACGGTCACTTCCTTTCAAATTGTCTCCTTTGTGACTTTTCAATTTGATCATCACCAAAATAGCTTTGTAAACCCCCCAAAGCCTTTTTCCATTGCTGGATTCACACTTTCTGTCTATTCAGATCTCCTTTTTCCTTCACGATGGACTAGGTTTTCTGTTGAGACCATAAAATCCTTATAGTTTCCCTTCCATCATCTTTAAAGCCTTGTAAACACCTTCCCCAGTGAGTCCTAGTGGTCACCAGTAGTGAATAGGTGAATAGTAGTGCTTGCTCTCTGAGACTCAGTGGAGAGCAAAGAAGACCAACTAATTCCAATCACATGGGGACGCAGAGAAGATATATATTTCATGAGGTTTCTTTAAAATACCCAACCAGAAAACTAGTGAGCCTGAGTAATACATACCTTTCGTGTATTGCTGGTAGAAATCACAACACACACACACACACACACACACACACACAACCCCGCCTCTCACAGCATATCTTCTACTCATTTGTCTGATCTACCAGAAGGTATATAAATGACCAGAGTTTGCTGTTGTTCTATTTTGTGTTAGTAACTACAATAAGAAATTTTAAGAAAATTCAAAGATTACTTGTTACTTCCATTTAAATATACTAACTTGTATTCCTTGAGAGTTACATGCTTCTTGAAAAAGATATTTACCTATAGCAGGTAGTTGACAATAATGAGATAGAATATCAATATTTTATTTTCAATGGTAATTTTAAGGAAGACAATACTTTTCTGTTATACTTAATTCCTTTTCTTCTCCTTGTTGCTCATACATGATTCTCTGCCATGCTTTATGTAATATAAGATTAAAAATGATAATAATTGTAATAATACAAATAGCAACCATTTCTAGAATGCTTACATATATGTCAGACCTTCCACTGAATCCTTCATTGATATTGTCCTGTTTTATCTTCACATCTCTGTAATTAAAATGTTCACATTTTACTAATGAGAAAATTGATCTCAGAGAGATTCAGCCATGCCTAAAATCATACAATTAGAATGTGGCAGAATCAGCATTAAAGCCTTTTTTTTTCTGATTCCTAAGCCTGTTACCTACTATATGCCTCAAAAGGCACATTTTCATTTAGAGCTTAAGGAAATCTATTTCCTGTGTTCTTTCTTTCTCTTACTTTGCATCTTCTTATTCACTCCTTGTCAGTACAAGAAACAGAGCCCATCTTCCGAAAGAATAGTTTTGAATCACTAAAAATAATAAGCATAATTATTATTAATTTTCCAGTTAATAAATGGTCATATTAATAATAGTAATAAAAATCCACTGTCATCTAGTTGATTCCAACTCATAGTGACCCTATACAGAGTAGAACTGTCCCATAGGGTTTCCAAGGATGTAATCTTTTTGGAAGCAGACTGCTTTCATCTTTCTCCCACAGAGCAACTGTTGGGTTTGAAGCACCAACCTTTTGGATAGTAGCAGAATGCCTTAACCACACATCACCACGCTACTACAAAAATAATATCATGTAATTAGGGATGATCTTTTTTTTTGGGGGGGATGTAATGAATTCTGGCAGTCGTTTTAAAGACAATTGCATAATGAATTTCCAGCACATTTATGCTGTGGCATTTGGTGCTTTTTTGAATGCTAGTTTTATTCAAGAAAATCAAGTATATTGTTACAGTAATAGGGGGAAGGGTAATGTTTTGATTATATTAGCTGTAGGAAGAGGAGATGAGTGGTATCTGACATTTTCAACCTAGTCATCTAGAAAGATCAACTTCAAAACCCAAATGTGTAGAATGGTCACTAAAAAGTGGTCACTTAATGGAACATGGAATTTTGAGGCAATAATATTTTTTCATTATTTCAAAGACCTGATCACAGTCATCTAAGAAATGATGACTGCCACAGAAAGAAAAGTGTGCAGATCCAGAAACCTACATATTTTGGCAACATTGTGTACCGTGTGCATAAATGTATAATTGGGGATACAACTACAGGAGAGATGGTTTTTAAAAAAATAAAGCCAATGCTTAACTGAGCAACTATGTATTTATGTATGTATTTTCTCCTCTTCATCTATAATGCAAGTTTCATGAAGGAAGATACTTGGCCATTTTTATTTATTATTATTAATTGCAAAACAAAAAGAAACATCTCACTGCCATTGAGTCAGATCAGACCCATAAGCCCACTTCCTTGTGTTTCCAAGGTGATGTCACTACAGAAGTAGATGGCCCAACCTTCTTTCCAAGGAGTGGCTGGTGGATTTGAACTGCCAGCCTTCTGGTTAGCAGTCAAATCCCTTAGGCACTATGCCACCTGTCTTTCCAAATAAGGAGCTCTGGTGGCATAGTGACTAAGGCATTTGACTGCTAACCAGAAGGTTGGCAGTTCAAACCCACCAGCCACTCTGCAGAAGGAAGACTGAGCAATCTAATTCCGTCAAGATTTACTGCCTCAGAAACCCAAAGGGAGTCACTATGAGTCAGAATCAACTCGATGTGAGTGAGTGAGTGAGTGTTTCCAAAACCTAAAATAGTGTCTGACCTATAATAGGTGCTTCATAAATATTTCTTATATAATGTGACCTTTAAGAGGAGGAATAAAGATGATACTGAATTCTTCCTTGCAACAATCTCTGTATCTATGGGTAGAAATGAGATTATGCATCTTCCTCTTCTTAAAAATGTCATTATTCAGGCTATTGCCCATCTCAGACAAAAAAAGAATTCTTCTAGTATAATTACCACTGTGTATAATTCAAAGACTGGATATATTAAGTGAATGCATCTCTTAGAAAACATGATAAGGTATGCAAGGCTATTTATATGTTCTGAATTGTCATATATATGTTCTGAATGATGTTTGCTTCTGAAGGGTCCCAAAATGGCCATAATAAAAGATCAATGCCATTCTCATTGAGACATAACAAAAGATCGGTGACATCTTGAGCGCATAAAACAAATGTTGGCACCATGGAACTCATTCTGCACTCATGTGGAATAATTTAATTCCATTAATAATGCTAGAAATGTTAAGAAAACATTTTCGAGCCAAAAAAAAAAAAAAAAAGCAGAATATAAGGGCATGCAAAACCAGTCTTATTTCATCTGAACTCCAAGACCCATTTGTTTTCCATTGTTGGGCGTCCTTATTCTGGATCTGTTTTCACTCTTATTTGTGGTCAGCTTCAATATGTCTACACGAAAGCACACTTCAGAACTAAAATGATTCTGTCTTTTTACAGTATGACTTCAGACAGTTGGACAGTTTTAGGGTTCACTGGCTCCTGGATCAGTTTTCCCATGCCTGCTTGAAACATGTTAGTTAACATACTGCAAAGGAAAAAAGCATTGTTTTTAAAGGCACATGAATCCAGCCCACTGAGCTTGGTTCTGGACCCAAGCCCTGCTCTTAGATAGTCATGCACAGCCCCCAGCCAAATTCTGCCCCTTACAAATTCTCACGCCATTTTCATTGACTACAGTGGGAGTCATTGGGTGTGTCTAAGAAGAGAATCTGGCTGGCTGCATGTAACATACTGTTTGAGTTGGGGCATGAGGCCAAAAAAGCATTGTTTACTATTTATATGGGTCTTCACCAGTTTCTAGATGCCAAAAGCAATGAACTCACTGCTTCTGAATAACTCATTCATCAAAACAGACATGGAAATGTTTGTTCCTTGGGTTAGGAAGCAAATCATTTTGTTGGTTCACTGTCTGTACACCAACATCTGTTTGAGACTCTCCACCCAAACCTAAGCTGACACCCCTCAAACTGACAGTACCTTCAAGCAAGCTGACTTGTGTCTACACAGAAAGATATATGTACAAGAAATTGTGGCCATGAAGGTGTGACAATGACAGACTGGCTTGTACCTTCTTGAAGCTTCTCTCCAAACTTCAACTTAACTGTAAGCCATTTGGGGAGGAATTCCTTCAGTATCATTCATATACAGAACCAGCTTAGGAAACTTAATGTTTCCACTTTCTGAAATCAGTATTTCTTCAATGTCATTGACTTAATGGCAGTTGTCATTTGTTTTATGTCCTTGTGAAAAGAGCACATATTCCTCTGGGGTACTTTTTATTATAAAAATGCTAGTGCTTTGCTTTTGAACATATTAAATAGTTCCATGTGTATTATCAAGCTATTGTAGTAGCACAGAATGAGGCTGTTGCTTTGACTTGGTCTGAAATAATTTTTTTCTTCATTTTTGTTTTTGGTAAAATGTCATCTATGATGCCTCAGGGACAAACATTAGAAATGTAGAGCAGTGAGAAGCAAAGGCTCCTTGAAGTAGTGTACACATCTCAAAAAGTCACTTGGGTAGTGTCCTAAGAGGTGAGGGATAAATAAACTTCCAGCCCCTCAAACATGAAGCATCCAAATGAAAACCATTAAGTTTAATGATATCTTCTGTCATTAAAAAAAAAAGGAAGAAAAACTGAAAGCTTAAAGAAATTTCAAATTTACAAGTGTGTAGGGCTAATATCTTGGATTAAATTCTTGCTTTTAAGAAGCACAGGCTATATGGGGTTTTGTTCTCAAAGGTTTCCAGGGAACAAGCCCCCATACTGGTGCTGAGTAGCTCATCTCAGGGAAATTCATGGTCAAGACTTGTATATGTTTAACCTCAAATCCACCCTTCTTTAAATATGTTTTATCCTGTCCATGCATCTAAGAATTTCCTCCAAGGCATTATTTGAACTAAGAGTCTGTATATGTATGACAAGCTAGCCTTCTCTTCTCAGCCACCATCACTGTAACTTCTCTATTTAACCTGATTTTCCTTACTTGGCTTATTTTTGTTACTTTTTTTCCCCTAATTTTTATAAAATGCACTCCTGAAATTGGACACAGTGTTCTATGGAGGTTCTGATTAATCTTGTTCTTTTATACCCATCTGTGGAGTATTTTAGCCTGATTTTGTCACCTTTCTTCACACTTTTTTATTGTTTTGTTAGGAAAACCATTGCTATGAATATTTATTCTCAAATCAGGTTCTGATTTCAGCAAATGCAGATTAAGAGTGGATTCACCACTTAAGTGAGTAGTTGAAACTAGTACTTCCCAACATTGTTATTATCATGGGATAAATTTTAAAGTGATAGTGTTTGAACAAATGCTAGAATAAGAGCCCTGGAGTAAACAAATGGGGCTGCATGAGTCAGGCCTAGGTACCTAAAAGAGAGAGGGGATCTACGTCTTGGAAGACTCAAGCTGTACTCTTCATAGTGCCATGCAGCAGCAGTTGGCAAGCTCTGACTTTCTTATTATATATGTGTTCCCTGATCTATAAAATGGAAATAGGAAGTACATCAACCACTTACTTCTTGAATTTGTAAGGACTGATGTCATACATGTACACTTAGCACAATGCTCATCACTCAAAAGATGCTAATTAGTAATGGTACTTGTAGAAGTAGGAAGAGTAGTACTAGTTGCTTCATTACTTTATAATCTCCGAAGTTAGAGAGAGTCATTGACAAGTCACAGGTCAATACTATTTAAATTTCATAAAGAAAAATAGCGGTTAAGGCATTTGGCTGCTAACCGAAATGTTGGTGGTTCTAACCCATCAGGTGCCCCACTGATGAAAGATGAGGCCATCTGCTTTTATAAATATTTATAGCCTGGAAAACCCAGTGGGGTTCACGATAAGTCAGAGTCAACTTGATGGCAGTGAATTTGTTTTTTGGTTTGATGTTTTAGAATAGGAAATATATATATATATATATATATATATTCAGCAACTGTGAATATATGTATATATTTAACTTTCTATTGTGATTTCTGTGAAATTTTACAAAGCAGATTCATTTTACATTCACTGGTTCATACACATTTTGTTTTGTGACACTAATTACAATCCTAACAATGTAATAGCTCTCTTGATGTGAAGTGTCACATGATGGATTTTCAATAAACCAAGGCCAGTGAGGAGACAAAATCCTTGCAAAGCAAGTCACCAATAAAGGTGGAATATGGGGAAAATAATCCAGCTTCTCAACAAAATGGAGCAAACTGCCCAAGGCCTGGGCCAAACAACATAAGCTTAGTTAATGAGTCAAAATTTAGAGAGGACTATGACCCTTATAGAAGCTCTGGTAGCGTAGTGCCTAAGGCACTTGACTGCTAACCAGAAGGCTGGTGGTTCAAACCCACCAGCCACTCCTTGGAAGGAAGATGGGGCAATCTACTTCCATAGTGATACTGCCTTGGAAACCCAAGGAGGGGTTGCTATGAGTCGGATCCGACTCGACGGCACGTAACAACAACAACAACAACAACATGACCCTTATAAAAAAGGTCTACTGGAAGGAGCTGGGCAAGATAGCAGCTTAGTACCATGGATGAAGCTAACTTGGTGATAGTTTGAGTTATGATAGCCAGAAAATTATCTGGCTACACAGAGCATGTCTCTCGTCTATCCAACCTCACCCTGTTTGCCAACAAAGGAAGCATAGGTGAGGGGTAACACCAGGGTGAGTGGTGGGTTCCAGGCCTGACACAGTTGCTGAATTCCAAAGTTCATCTGAAGGGCTCCTCTCTTCAGTTGGAGGACAATAGTAATTGAGCAGCAGAAGCCTGGGAAGTCTGAGTAAGTGGGAATAGCCTCTGGAAAATTACTAATTTTAATATTTGTAAGAACTGTATCCAACCAACCCTGAATTATCTGCACAGAGGCATTCATATGCTTGGGCACTGCCCAACTCGCTGAAGACATTGTCTTCATTCCCTGAGCCTTATTCTTCTGCAGTTTCACAAAGCCAGTTGGTTTAAATTCTTTGCTTTTCTATTGCCCAAGCCTAATAACAAAGTCAGTCAGCTGTGGGGAGGGATAAGGAGCTGGTGGTGAGGAAGAACATTCCTCCAAGGGCCTTTTGATCTTTAAGAGGGTATAAGTGTCCCAATTCCCTGCTTTTATGCAAAAATATCTCTTGTGTGTGTCATTCAAACAGATTGTTTTCCTTCCCGTGAATGTAATTGTTGTCTCTTGGAGATTTTATAAGAAACAGAATGCAGGCTGCTCCAAAGTTGGGCAGAGGAGGAAAGCATATGACTTCATCATGTTCACCTCCCAGACTTGACTTTCTTACTAGTTTTTATCTGTCTCCAGGAATGACATATTTCAGTGGCAAGGAAAAATGGCTAGTTAATCATCATATCTAGCTCTCACTCTATTCCTAAACCAACTATGTGACCATGGATAAACCATTTCTTAACTTTGGGCCTGTGTTTTATTATCTGGATAATTATCAAGTTGGACTTGCTATATTTGACAGGCAGTGTTGTACTGCTGTTAATAGCGTGGATTTTGAGAATAAATGTAACAGGATCTTGATATGAGACCTCCTTACAACCCTGCAGTATTAGTTACTGCCAACCTAAGAGCCAGGACTTGACTTGGTAGGAGTACACAAATGAGAAGTTAAATACAAAAGGTAATAGGAATTACAAAGAAGAAATCTGAGAAAAGGATGGGAATGAAATAGGAAAAAAAAAAAAAAGTGTCTCCAGCTGGATCTTTTGTGAGAGTAGATTTAAAGATTATAAACTAACTGTTATATTTCCTATTCATGGTTGACTGGGTTTGATATAATTAAGAGGCTAATTTGTTTTTGTATATAGTGTAGGCATGTCTGATTTTTCTTTATTTATTCATTTGTTTATTATTCACTCAACAAACACAAATATGTATCTGTAGTTATAGTTTTCTAGCTTTGTGCTAGGTTTTAGAAGTACAAATGTGACTGAAACTGGACCTCTACCCACAAGGAAGTTATAATCTTGGAGGAGACAGATGAGAGAAACCAATACTCACAGTACAGTGGGTTGGTGCTGTCAAAGATGTGCACAGAAGGCACTATGAGAGCACAGATATGGGAGGCAAACCTGGAATCAGGGGAAACTTCCTGAAGGAGCTAACACTGTAATTTATTATGAAGAACAGAAAGAAGCTAATTGAACAAAAAAGAAGGATCATTTCAGGCACAGAAGCTTCCTATACAAAAAGTGAGGACTTGTAAGCTACCAGTAGAATAGGTCCCTGGCCTTTTGTAAATTTTTAAGTTTGTAACTCGTAGTTCTGCATATTATTTTTGCCATAAAATTCAGTACAGCATAACTGAATATAATTAAAGTGATTTGGGGATCAAAGAATGTAATTTGAAATTTGAAATTCAGAAAAAAAGAATGTTCTTAGTTATGTGGAAGGAGCTTTGGTGGCGTAGTGTCTATAGCATTTGACTGCTAGCCAGAAGGCTGGTGGTTCAAACCCACCAGCCACTCTGTGGAAGGGAGACTGGGCAATCTACCTTCATAAAGATTTACTGTCTCGGAAACCCAAAGGGGGTCGCTATGAGTTAGAGTTGACTTGATGGCAGTGAGTTTGGTTTTTGATATTTAGTTAGCTGGAGGAATGAAGCAGAGTTGCAGATGAAGTATTCTTCCTGCTTCTCAGGATAGTCTCAAGCCCTCTTAAGTACCCAAAAGTAGGTTTCTCTTTATGCTTCTTTCTACTAGGTGTAGTAGTATGCCCAATGCAATCTTTATTCTACTAGAAAATCATCATTATGGGTATAGGTGAAATACGAGACCCACTAGTTGCACTCTATCATCTCCTCTGTGATTTGTAGCATCCCAGTATCCCCCATTAGAATTTGAGAACTTTGGGACTCAGCCTAATCTTAAAAGCTGCATGTATGTGTTAATTCCAGGGTGTACTGCATGGTTGGAAGGCAGGGCTGAATGAGAAAGTCATGGGGGTCAAAATTGGAGAGGAAGGAGGACACCAGTTCAGGAATGACTTTGTGTGCTCAGTTCATGCATTAGAACCCCATACTGAAAAAATATGGATACATGTTGGAGACTATAAAGGAGGGCAGTTACAGGATCAAGTTTGATTTTAGAATGGTCATTCTTGGCAGAAACATGGAGAATAGATTATAGGAGTAAGACCAGAAGCCAGATTATGTAAGGCTGTTATTGCAATATGGTAAGAAATGAGGAGAATTTGAGTAATGCTACATCATGGGAGTGGAATGGTGGTGATATACTGGAGAGAAGTTAAAGCATGGAATACGTGAGAGTGAAGAGACTGGGCTTAGATTCAGTTTCTGGCTCAGGTAATTAGGATGACAATAGTCTATCCATGGATTTTAAAAATAAAAGAACTGTTTTAAGCAAAATAATAATGAGTTTAGTTTTAACCATGTGGAATTTGAAAATCTTTTGGTGCATGTGGTAGTTCAGTTTGTGTGTCAACTTTGCTGGGCCTGGTTGAGTGGCTGGGCAGCTGGTGGCAGTTATTCCTCATAATGAGACTGGCAATCAACCCTATTGTGGGATCTACCACAAGCAGCTGAGTAGCTGTCTTTGGGATGTGGTCTGCTTCTTGTATATAAGAAGAAGCAGTGGGGATATTCTCCAGCTTATAGCATGCTTGTTGTTGTTGTTGTTGTTATGTGACGTCGAGTCAAACCTGACTCATAGCGACCCCTCCTTGGGTTTCCGAGGCAGTATCACTACAGAAGTAGGATTGCCCAACCTTCCTTCCGAGGAGTGGCTGGTGGGTTTGAACCGCCAGCCGTCTGGTTAGCAGGCAAGTGTCTTAGCTACTATGCTACCAGAGCTCTTGGCTATAGCATGCTTGGACCCTGCATATAGCCATGTCATTGTTCAGCAGCCTGCCATGCTCTGCCAACCTTGGGACTTACAATGGACTTAAATTAATGGCCTGCCATGTGGTTTGGTAACATTGGGACTCTGCCTTTTTACTTGTCAACCTTGGGCTTGTTAACCTCAGCAGCCAACAGCTATCTAAGTGAAGGAATGCCTCTAGCTCCGGTGGGCCAGGAGCAGGAGGCAGAGCTGGACCCTAAGGTTGAGGGGCTTTCACCCAACCCCTAGAGCCTGGCACTTTGAACTCGGACTTAAAGCCTCCAAACTGTAAGAGAATAAACTCCTGTTTGTTAAGGCTATTCCATTTGTGGTATCTTTTTGTCAGAGTGGCACTAAGGTAACCAGAATAGTACATCCAAAAGAATATAAGATGTCCAGCAAATAATTGTTACTATAATTTAAATGGAAGTTGAAGCCGTGAGTATAGATGCACTTCCTCATTGAGAGTATATAGAGTGAAAGAAAGTAGATTATAAAGGATGGATATTTGGGGAACACTCACTTTTAAGAAGTAAGGTGAGGCTGGAGAGTTGTGCCTGAGGGAATAGCAGAGGGGAGACTGTCTTGATAGAAGAATTGTATCCTGAGCATGTTCCTGAACCTGAATTATAACCCATTACTTCCCTAATAAGCCCATAATCATGATTATTGTCTTTGAGTTCCATGTGGGCATTGCAATGAATTATCAAATCTAGCAAAGTAGTAGTGAATGCTGTGGGAGGGATTGTTGGTATCACTGCATGTAAACAGGTTGGAAGGTGGTGGCATGTTTGGCCTCAAAGGAATAAGCTAAGGGCTGCTGCTGGTGATTCTGTCTTCCTCTTGTGAAGTTAGAGGAGGATGCTGCTCCTATGTCCTTTTTGCAGGGGGAAGGTCCTTGTTCCTTGGTTTCATAGTGCTGTTTATGTGGATTTGTGTCTATCTTCCCCCATCTCTAAGGATTTCCGGTGGCATAGTAGTTAAGGCATTCAACTGCTATTGACAAGGTCATTGGTTTGAACCCACCAACCACTCCCTAGTAGAAAAATGAGGCAGTCTGGGTCCATAAAAATTTACAGCTTTGAAACCCTATGGGGAATGTCTACTCTAATCTACAGGTTCACTACAAGTCAGAATTGACTCAATGGCAATGGGGTTTTCCCCTATCTCTGCATCCTTAGTCTTCTCCTTCTATATCTCAAAAGAGATAGACTCAAGACTCACTCTACACTAATACCCTCTCATTAACTTAACAAGAAAAGCTCATTCCAAGAAGGGATTATAACCACAGGTATAGGAGTTAAGACTTACGACATATTTTTGGGGAACACAATTCAATCTATAACAGGCACTCAAAATATGACTTTGTTGTTATTAGTTGCTGTAGAGTTGAGTCTGACTCATGGCCATACCAAGTATGCAGAATAGAACAGTACTCCATAAGATTTTCAAAACTGTGAGCTTTCAGAAGCAAATCACCAGGCTTTTACTTCCAGGGTGCCTCTGGGTGGGTTTTAACTGACAACCTTTCAGTTAGTAGTCAGAGCTTAACCATTTGTGCTACCCAGGGACTGCATAACATGACTACTTCATCACAAAAAAAAAAAAAAAAAAAAAAAATCACCAAGAACTGCTTTCTTCAACAAAGGGCTTCCTATTTCTCTTGAGCAAAATACAATATGGTGATATAGAAGTATGGTGTACATGGAGAGTAGTTTCAGAGGGATAGTAGAGATGAAAACCAGATTTTAGTGGATTAAGGAGTTAAGTGGGAAGTAAACTAGTGGAGACAGAGAGTATCAACAATTATTTGGGGGAAGGAAATAGAAGGTATTAGTACCACAGCTAATAGGATATATGTTTCCAAGACAAGATTTTCCTTTAAGATAGAAGATACTTCAGCATATTTACATAGTAATAGAAAAGATAGAGAAGAGGGAAAGAAAGAGTGCATATGCAGGAGATAAGATGATTGATAGACTGTGGTCTCTAAGGAGCTTGAGGAGAACTTGGCAGAGCATTCCGTTTACCTTATCCATACTTAACATTCGTCACTGGACCCATCCATTTAAGGCAGCTTGATAACTTTGGATGTGGAGAAATTTTAAGAGAGGTATAGAGAAGAGCTAAAGTGAAAGTGTTAAAGGAATGGAAAAATACTGTGGAAATGGGCAGCTAGAAAGGCTAATGTGTATAAGAAAGGAGGAAGAATGGGAAGGTCAGAGAAAATGAAGAAATCAGTAGAGAGGATTTGACCAAATAATCCTGAGGGATGGGTTATGAGTTCTCTCAGATGCTCTGATGACTCTAAGGGTTATGTTTATTTCTTTGGCTGCAAAGAGAAGGCCAAAATCGGGCCTTGGTTTTGATGTTTCTCCTAACTCATGACCCCCAGACATCCGAGAGCTCCTTATTTTGCATCAATAAGTATTTGCTGCTTCTGTATCACATTTGTGATGATTTTTACCATACATCCTGTCTGAATTTCTTGGAACAACCCTTTTTAAAAATTTTAATACCAGAAATAATCCCAGTGGATGAGTCAATTAGGTCTTAAAAATAGAACCTTTGTTAAAAAGCTATTCCAATTTCTCTTCTGGTGTTGGGCCCTGTCACTGACAAATTGCCCCCAGGCTTCTCTCTTAACTGTGTAGGTTAAGACTGTCTCTACCACATGCATATACCAGAAGCACTGGGATCTTTTCATTTAAAAATAGATCTAAAAGAAAACACATTTCAAGTGGATTTCCTACTATGTGGATTTCAAAAACTAGCACTAGAGAATTAAGGTAGAAACTAGTTGTACGTTTGTACTCAGCAAAAGAAATTTCTGCTTCCATAGCTTTTCATTTCATCTACTCAACTCTACTACATTGCTTACTTCAAATACAAACTGGAAGGGGCAGATTTTGTAAGCACTGGAGACCTCAATTCTCTGCTTTAAGAAGAAAATGGTACTCTTAGAAATGTTCCCCTCCCCTTCTCTCCACTCCCCTCTCCCTCGGCCCTTCTTTCTCCTCTCTTGACCTGTACTTTTTCTCATTCTCCTCCTTGGACTCGTTTTCCTTCTTCTTTTTTTTTTTTTTTAAGTGAAAGAAAGATAAAAAAAGGGGGGGAAATGATAGAGAAGTTATTTGAAGATGAATTAAGATATGGTAGTTATATTTAAAATTTCATTTTATTTACATTTCAAACCTGGGATTCAAATAATGAAATACTAAGAGAAGGGCCAGACAGTTGCCCTAGTCCTGTGCAATTGTTCTGACCCCTCTTTACAGAGTGAAAACCAATTTGTTTCTTAGTCTATAATCCTGTTACTAAATAATAGTGAACGTTTACTGTGCACCTACTAGGTGACAATAATAGAGGCAAAAAAATAATGAATATGCATGAGTCTCTTCCCTAAAGGAGCTCACACTACAGTGGTGATCATTTGGTGGGTGACTGTTATGTTAATGAAACAATTCAGGTGAAGGAGAAGTTAGGAAGAGAGAAAATGACAGTGAGCAGTGGATACAAATTTCCTCTTCCTGTCATTCAGGCTCCTGACAAGTAGATAGTGACATCATTAACTTCATTCAATGCCTGGAGAGAGCGAAATAGATTCCTTGCTCAAACAAATGTTGCCTAGGGAAAGAGCTATGCCTACAACCATGAAGCTGATTGATGTTTATAAAACCCACAGAGTCTTTGCTGACAGGTCTGCTTGCCATTTCAAGGCTGAATAGAAGTGTATAAAGGGAGGTGTGTGTGTGTGTGTGTGTGTGTGTGTATGTGTTGGAGAGACAACAACAAAGGAAAGGAGGAGAGTGGAGTATCAGGTAGGGATACAGAAGAAGCATTTGTACAAATGAAATATTTTTCTTAATTTTTATCCTAAAATAATGACTATGGGTAAGACAAAAAATAGACAACACAGAGAACCTATGTGATAGTGTATATAAGCTGAGATAAATAATGCAAATTGCTACAGCAAACAACCCCTAAATATCAAAATTATTTATTGCTTAACCTGTCACAGTGCAATATGGCTGTGTAGATGGCATC
This sequence comes from Orycteropus afer afer, assembly GCF_000298275.1. Taxonomy (NCBI): domain Eukaryota; kingdom Metazoa; phylum Chordata; class Mammalia; order Tubulidentata; family Orycteropodidae; genus Orycteropus; species Orycteropus afer. The sequence goes on along the minus strand of NW_006921664.1, from coordinate 9,671,812 downwards.
ATCTTATGTAGTTCTTCAGGAACTTAAAAAAAAAAAAAACACCTCGTTGCCATCTAGTCGATTTGACTCACAGTGACCCCTCCTTGGGTTTCCGAGGTGGTATCTCTACAGTGTTGTTGTTGTTGTTATGTGCCATCAAGTCTGACCCAACTCATAGCAACCCCTCCTTGGGTTTCTGAGGCAGTATCACTACCGAAGTAGATTGCCCAACCTTCCTTCTGAGGAGTGACTGGTGGATTTGAACTGCCAGCCTTCTGGTTATCAGTCAAATGCCTTAGGTACTATGCTACCAGATCTCTACAGTAGATTGCCCAGTCTTCCTTCTGAGGAGTGGTTGGTGGGTTTGAACTGCCAGCCTTCTGGTTAGCAGTCACATGCCTTAGGCAATACGGAACCTAGGCTCCTTTTATCTTGTAATGTCACCATCTTCACTATATGGTTCCAGGGTTACTGGTAGAAAAGGAAATGAGAGATGTTATTGATTGTATGGGTATGTGGTTGGTGTGTGAGGGTGATGAAAGTGTTAAAGCGAGGCCTAGAAACTTTCTCACATTCCATTGGATAGAATTCAGGCTCATGGCCCAAAACTAAGGTCAAGGGAAAACTAAGGCCAAAAAACTAACTGCTAATGTAACTGAGAACTGTAGTCTTCTTATATGCCCAGAAGGAAAATAAATTGTGTTTGGTGAACATATGGCATTGTCTGTGACATGTGGTAGTACTTTCATCAAGTTAAAATTGACAGTGCTAAGAGTTCTGAAAAACATACAAGTAAGGTCTTGCCCTTGCTTTCTGTATTCATTTAGAAGCATTTGAATCTATATAGTTGTTATTTGTATCTCTGTATGGCTTCAGTGATAAGTATTTTTTAGGGTTTCTAATTTTCTGAGGAAATCTAACTTGAAGTGCATGACATAGGCTAGATATTTCTTTCTTTTTCTTTGCCATTTAAATATAGTCAGTATGTTAATAATGTGCAAAAAGGAAAAAGAAAAATCTTATTATTATTTTTTTCTTATTGTGGTTATATATGTAAGGAGCTCTGGTGACATAGTAGTTAAGGCATTTGGCTGTTAACCAAAAGATCAGTGGTTTGCACCCACCAGACATTCCATGGAAGAAAGATGAGACAGTCTCCTTCCATAAGGATTTACAGCCTTGGAAACCCAATGGTGGTCATTAGGACTCAGAACTGATTTGATAGTAGTGAGTTTAATTGCATATATATATATATATATATATATATATATATATATATATATGTGTGTGTGTGTGTGTATTATATATGCATTTACATATATATTTTAAATATATATAAAGAAATTACTGTTTCAACCATTTCTAAGTATACAATTCAGTCATGGCAATTACATTTGCTGTATTGTGCAACCATCGTCATTATCCATTTCCAAATATTTTTCATCATCCTAAACAGAAACTTAATACACCTTAAGCAATAACTTCTCATTTTCCGCTCCCTCAGACCCTGGTAACTACAAATAAATGTTTGTCTCTATATATTTGCTTATTCATAATATTTTATATAAATGGGATTTTATAGTATTTATCTTTTTGTGTCTGACTTTTTCATTCAGCATGTTTTCAGGGTTAACCTATGTCATAGCATGTATCAAAACTTCATTTTTCTTTATGGCTGACAATAATCCATGGTATGACTATAACACATTTTATTCATCTGTTAATGGACACTTGGGTTGTTGCCACCTTTTGACTATTGTGAATAATAGTACAATGGATATTTGTGTACAAGAATCTTCTTGAGTCCCCACTTTTAGGTCTTTTGGGTATATATCCAGGAGTGAAATTTCTGGCTCATATGGTAATTTTATGAGGAGTTCTGATGGTGTGGTGCCTAAGGCATTTGACTGCTAACCAGAAAGTTGGTGGTTCAAATCTACCAGGCACTCCATGTAAGGAAGACTGGGCAATCTACTTCCCTAAAGATTTACTGCCTTGGAAACCCAAAGGGGGTCATTAAGAGTCAGAATCGACTTGATGGCAGTGAGTTTGGCTTTTGGTTTATAGTAATTCTATTTTTAACTTTTTGAGGAACAAGCCTGACTTCTTTAAAGTACTAACCCTCCACAGAAGTCAGGTAGAATGTAGGGTGAGTCTGATGTAGGTTCACTTTGAAGGAAATGGCTCCTCCCAGTTCTGACTGTCAAGATTGACTCAGAGCCTTAAGTAGGGTAGGCCAGTGTCCCAGCCTCCTTTACATGTACATCCTTACCCAAGCTACTTACTAGTCGAAACATACAATCTTTCCGGTTAGAGGAGGCCTATTATCGGATCACAATGATGTAGGTATAGTACTTATATTCCCAGATGGAACCTCCAAAATACCACCATGGCACAGGAATGCATCTTTCAATTTTAGTATCATTGTAGGCATAGCTAAAGAGCTCTGGTGGTGCAATGGTTAAAAGGTATTGTCTGCTAACCAGACCGTCAGTGGTTCAAACTCACTAGCTGCTCCATGACAGAAAGATGAGGCAGTCTACTTCTGTAAAGATTTATAGCCTTCTAAATCCTATGGAGAGTTCTGGTAGCTTAGTGCCTAAGGCACTTGACTGCTAACCAGAAGGGTGGTGGTTCAAACCCACCAGCCACTCCTCGGAAGGAAGGTTGGGTGATCTACTTCTGTATTGATACTGCCTCGGAAGCCCAAGGAGGGGTAGCTATGAGTTGGGTCCAAGATGACAGCACATAACAACAACAACAACAAATCCTATGGAGGTTACTGTGAGTCAGAATTTACTCGATGGAAGTTTTTTTTTTTTTTTTTTTTTTTGGGTAGAGATAACTAAATGACTATATCAGGAAAAGGAAAGAAAAATAATTCACTAAAATGTTTCAACATTATATATAATTTTTTCTAACCGTTCACTTTATTAAGTGCTTGAAGAAAGTATTTTTAAGAAAAAGATTTAAGCTCAAAATTCAAAACCATAACAGATAATCCTAATACTATATATTTTGAAATCTTCAGGATGTACAGCTTTTTGTCTCTTCAAATTTTAAATGGTAGTTTGGGAAGCATACATCAAGGATTACTTTTAGCAAAAATAACAGCTGGCTTTGAAATTAATTTGAAAATAAATGTAATCTATAACAGGTACATATACAAGAGGTGAAGTAATTCCTGGCATCCTTCAACTGATCTAGTATCTTAAAGTTTAGGGCAAAGGATTTAGTATTCAGGAAAATTACACATAAGATTGTATTTTATGATTTTTTTTTCCTGGGAGTGAATGAACAAGCATTAAAAACATGCTATACACCTGTAAGACCTAGCATTATGGTAGGTAGCTAGGGAATATCCACTATATCAGAAAGGAATCTGCACAATGAATCAGGCAGAGCACAGCTGGTGGAGAAATCAGACGGAGAGTCAGAAGGTATTTGAGTTCACTATAAACATTTTGCAAGCATTGGGTGAAGAAGCTATACCTCTGGGCCTCACAACCAAACCAGGACTAGCTGTGGACTGGGGAAACAGTTTTCAGAAAGTATACAGCTCAAGATAAAAAATGACCCATTAAACACTATTTGAGGAATGTTGGTCATTCTAACTCTGGTATTGTTTTGCAACCACTCATAAGGTGTTAGTCTTTGTAAAAATTGACCCAGAGTGCCTTGAGAGTTTGGCCACCTGGGTGCCCTGTCTTTCTACTATTGACAACAAGTGCACAGATAGAAAAAGAATGTTTTTTTCATTGTTAAGTAAGTGCTGAGTAGGAAAGAGCCTTCACCTACCCCAAGCCCAAAACCAAACCCACTGCCAGTAAGTCGATTCTAATTCATAGCAACCCTATGGGACAGAGAACTGTCCACAGGGTTTCCAAGGCTGTAAATCTTTATGGGAGCAGACTGTGTCATCTTTCTCCCACAAAGAAGCTGGTGGTTGGAATTACCAATATTTTGGTTATCAGCTGAAAGCTTTAACCACTATGCTACCAGAGCTCCTTCACCTACCCCATAAGGAATAAAATAAGAGCACTACAGAGAGTGACTAAGGGCTTGGCCAAGAAAATACTTATATTAAAGATTTGGAAAATTGAACTGTAAGTTTGCCTTCCCATACTCAGAAATCCACTAGATAATTCTACCTTATTTTCTTACGGCAATTTTTAATTCAATTTTTTTGTATCATGTGTAGTTTAACAAACAACAACAAAACAAAACAGATGAATTAAAAGGAATTCTTCTCATACAAACAAAGGAAGAAGCTCAGTAAGCATGTTGTTGCAGGCCACAGTAAAAAGGAGGGTTGGGGAGGGAAAGAAAAACATAGGAGAGATAAACACAAAAACACAGATTCTGGAGCAAACTCAGGGAGTCAGGTCAAACGAAAATCCACAAGTGCAAATGGCAAAGGATGAAAGGTGATGGGGTGAGTGGGTGGAAGAGGCTGCGTGCTCAGAGACATTCCATTAGCATCAGGCACCTGCTGCTTTAAGATGAGAGCCTCAGAAAAGGGGAGAGCAGACTTCTGTGGCGGGCTGGGAAGAGGCAACAGCCAAGAGGCTGCATAAGTCAGAAGCCAGGTACATGTGCTTGTCCTGCTCTCCTCTCCCTACTTGTGCCACCACCATCTGTTCTTCATAGGAATTCTTCAAAACCCTAACTCCTCAGCCCAGAACCTTCAGAAGGCTTCTCTGTCCTCAGAACTAAGTAGAAAGTCCTTCCAGTGGTTTACAGAGTGCTCGTAATGTCCCTCTAATGCTCATCCTTTCCCTGTTCCCTCAGTGGCAGTCACAGCAAATGTCTTTTCATTACTCAAGCTGGCCCAAGCACGCTCAGCACCTGGCCTTTCCCCTTGCTCTTCTATTTGGAATTCTCTCTGTCCACATATTTCCATGGTTCTCTCTTTCCTTTTCTTCATTACAGTCTATGCTCAAAGCTTACCTATACAGAGAGGGTTCCCTCACCACCCTACTTAAAAGAACAGTTCTGTCTCTTTCTCTTTCTTTGTCCCAATTCATTTTCCTAATATTTGTTGTTGTTATATGCTGTTGAGTCAGACTGGACTCACAGCAACCCCTCCTTGGTTTCCGAGGCAGTATCACTACAGAAGTAGATTGCCCAAACTTCCTTCCGAGGAGTGGCTGGTGGTTTTGAACCTCCAGCTTCTGGTTAGCAGTCAAGTGCCCTAGGCATTACGCTACCAGAGCTCCTTTTCCTAATATAGTGCCTAGCAATGTGTTTAGCTCGCATTATTAATTGTGCTAGTCACATGCATGCAATTGAGAAGGAAAACTTCTGTTTCAGAGAAAATTGAACCTTCAACAGGTTAAATATTCAGCTCAAAGTTACAGTTTCTAATAGGTGACAGAATGAACCCTAGGCCTGCCTCTTGTCATAGTTTGTGCTTTCTTAACTACATCCATTCTGTCTGCCTGAAAGTTGTACTTTAGATTCCCGTAAAAGGACTCCTTCTCTGAAGCCAGTCAAGAGCATAGACTTACCCAATCTTTGCTGCCTTGTGAGTGATTCCAATTCTGTCTTCTCCCCTCTCTTTACTCCCTCCCTCTGCTGCCAGGACCTTTCCCCAGAACTTTCACCTTCTCCTCATTGCTTACGCCTGTTGAAGTCTCAGAGGAGCAATAGCTTTCTCTGAGGAGCAATAGATTTTGTAGGCCACCCAGAAGTTGGACATAAGAAAACAGGTTAGGTCGAAGAGAGCTAGTGAGAGAACAGCCAGTGCTGGAAGAAAGATGATGCCCAACTTGCAAATGGGTTTGTTTGCTAGAAATTCTTTGAAGGGCTGTCCTATGAAACTTGAAACACAGTTCCACATAGAAACAATATGATCAGTGATGGATATGGTCTGCGTCGTCCATGAAGCCTTGTGTAATGACTAGTAATCTAGCCAAGATACTACTAGATACTCATAAAATTATTAAACCTTGCTAGCAAGTCAGCATCAGTCACTTGGAGTCTCTTGGAAAATGCACTTTTGAGTTCCAACAAGGGACACCGAGAACACATCTCCTCCTCACATTATCTGCCTCTAGTTCTTTCTTTATGTGGAATTCTTCTCATTCCCTACATCCTCCCCTTGTCCAACCTGAATTCAACCAAGTCTGTTGTAGACCTCTAGCATAGTGCAAGGTACTGGGAACTTTTAGGACAGAGGATGCAAAGGTTCTGACTCTGAAAAAGGAGGCTAGGGGGGCTCCCAGGTCTCCCAGAGTAGGGGCCCTTTGGTAGGGTAATAGCTGGTACTTGGAGCATGTCCATGGCAGTGACTCCAGTTTCAGGAGGAGACTGCATGTTGGGAGCTTTCTGTGTGAATGTACTACAGTAACACATGCAGGTGAAATAATAAGAGAATCTGAACAGTAAGCAGGTAGTCACCACTCAGAAGGGACTATATTTGCAGACATGTGGCTGTCTCAGTGTGTGCGTGATATTTCAAAGAACACTCATGAAATAGACGACAGTGCAGAGGTGTGGAAAGTACCCAGAACAGGAATCAAATGGCCCTAGTTCTTGCTCTACTTTTTTCATTTGATAGGAACTCAAGGCAACACATGACCTTTCAGAGCCTTAGTTTCCTTTTATGTTAAATGGGAATGATGATAATTATCCTCCACTACACAGAGTTGTCGTGAGCATTCGATGTGATGTGATTGTGACAACCCATTGTATCCCATTCAATGCTATGTTGTTGTTGTTGTTGTTGTTGTGTGCCGTCAAGTCGGACCTGACTCATAGTGACCCCTCCTTGGGTTTCTGAGGCAGTATCACTATGGAAGTAGATTGCCCCATCTTCCTTCTGAGGAGTGGCTGGTGGGTTTGAACCACCAGCCTTCTGGTTAGCAGTCAAGTGTCTTAGCCACTATGCTACCAGAGCTCCTACTCAATGCTATACTAACTAGGATTATACTTACCACCATGTAAAACTCTTTTGTAGTGGCTACATATTCTCCAAAAATTAATATTTTCTTTTGCTCTGGCAGAGACCAGCTAAGAGAGAAACAGCTGCATACTTCCATCTGTGTACTATATTTTTTAGCCCTCCTAGCAACAGAAAATTATCTGAAGAGAAATATTTCAGCCCAAACCCATTCTCTATTGCAGGCCTTCTTCATTTTTGACCACTCAAGTTTCTCATCCTTTGTGTCTGCCTATTGCTATTCACTCTAACTGCTCAACATAACCCTCTGCTTTGGCCTATCATTTCCTAACAACATCTCCTGAGAACACTCCTTCTCTCTATAAAAACTTACCTTTCCAATGATTCCACTTTTATGAAATATCTGGACTAGGCAAATCCATTGAAACAAAAGCAGATTAGTGGTTACCAGAGGTTGAAGGGAGACAGCAATGGGACTGAGGAAAAAAAAAAAGTCTAGGTATATCATGATAACTGGGGGATGCCCTCTCAGAAGGTATTTATATTTGGACATAGGAGCTTTAGTGGGCAATTGAAGATTGATTGAAAGGGAGAGAGAGAGAAAGAGAGAACGACTGTCTTTGTCTTGAACTGACCTCATGGGGGGAGGGGTTATCTTTCCAAAAACTCATTATCCCCCTGGAGAAGAATCTAATAAATTATTATTATTATTATTATTATTACCTTCTAGTAATTAATAAGGGGCTCTGGTGGCATAGTGCCTAAGTCATTTGACTGCTAACCAGAATGTTGATGGTTCAAACCACCCTTTCCATGGAAGGAAGACTGGGCAATCTACTTCCGTAAAGATTTACCACCTGGGAAACCCAAAGGGGTTGCATTCAAGCTACAGATTCCTAAAGGGGAAAAAAAGTCTCTGAACTCCACATATAAGAAGGTAGATCTCAAATGGGTTCTAGCTCTAAGACCCCGCATATAACAAGAAACATTAACAACCTGAGGGACCCACCCCCCCATCTGCAAAATATTTTGTTTCAACCTGCTGAATTATTTCTCCACATTTTGTGACATAAACTACATGCAAAGTAAACAGTAATGTGACTGACTCCTTTAAATGACTCTACTTTCCATAAGAGAAGGCAGTCTATTTATTGCTTTGCCATCTTAACATGTGTTCAGGAACACTTATTAGTTAATTGCCAGATTCTCTGTTTTAGATCTCCTGGACTACATTGTGTCTTTTGAATATTCAAGTCACGGACACAAACCATTTCCATGTTGGGAAGGACATTTATAATAATTAGGTCTTGCAATATTTTTCTAGAAACTTTGCTTCCAGGATCTTGGCACATGGTACATCATTAACGCACAACCACATGCCCTGACATCAGGTGCTGCAAATTTTCCTCTATTTGTCTCTAGACTGAATGAGTCGATAAAAGATTTGATTCTAAAACATCCCAGCTGGACAGTGGTGAAAGCAATATTGAGAACACTGAGTTCTTTTCTCCCACAGACAGTTCAAGAGGTACATTTGGTGGAGGACAGTGGCAAATACCAGACTTATGCCAATTCAATTAAGTAGGACCCCACCCTTTGTTATTTAAAAAAAAAAATGTTTGAAAAATCAATGGAATCATTAAAATTATTTCCAGTATTGTTTTAATATGAAATGCATAGAGCTGCCCATTGTAGATGCCAAGACTCTAAGTGCATACGTCAACATCAGTTCTCTAATGTTGATGAGTTCTCTTTGCACTGTGAAAGACTCCCTAGCAATTTCAAAAATGCCAACATCTGCTTTTTACTTTCTGGAAAAGGGGGAGTATTGTAGGAAATTTAATAAACTCTAGATTACTAGGTATGTCGTCATAGATATAAAAAGAGAAGAATGGACTGGACATCAGAACAGTTGGACTGACTTGTGAATGGCTGAATCCAAACTGTGATGACTATTGGGGTGGAGGTGGGTGGTCATGAGAGTTTTCTAAAGACATATCCTTGGTCTCTGTTGTTAACATTTTAATTACTTACTTAAATACATATAAGGCCACACATTTACATCTGATATAAAACTAATATGGTTAATGAATTTGTCATTGGAAGTGTTCAAAAGTACTTTAAAGTAGTTCACCAGGCCTGTCTTCTGAAGTGCTGCTGGGTGGACTTGAACCATCAAGCTTTCAATTAGTAGTTGAGCACTTAACCATTAGTACCACCTGAGGACTCCCTGGTGGTCCACTTTATGGCAATATTATAGGAATCAGGATATAAATATTTCCAGTTAGCTGCAGCAATGAACCACATTAACCAGAATCTGTTTCCTTATTTTCAGTTTTATTTAATAGTATATTTATTATTTACTTCCATTTGTTTGTGTTATTATTTTTTCTTTTTCTAGTTCATTGAAGTAGGAACTTAAATTATTGATTGGAGATCTTTCATCTTTTCTGATATAAGCATTTACTGCTATAAATTTCCCTCACAGCACTGCTTTACCTGTGTCCCACTACTTTGATATATTTTATTTTCCTTCATTTCTATGTAATTATTTTTTCCATTGAGACTTTTTCTTTAATTCATTAGTTAGAAGTATATCATTTCTTTTCCAAGTGTTAGGAGATTTTCCTGTTGTCTTTCTATTATTGATTTCTACTGTAACTCTATTGGGGTCAGAGAACAGTGATCATGCTCTATATGGTTTCATTGTAGATATGAAACCATATACTATAACTACCCAAAATGTAGTGTTGTTGCTTGTTGTTGTGTGCCATCGAGTCAGACCCGACTCAGCGATCCCTCCTTGGGTTTCCCAGACAGTATCAGTACGGAAGTAGATTGCCCCATAGTGTAGATGTTTGTAATTATGATGACAAACACAAAGAATGTGTGAAAAGATTTATTATTCATGTAAAGAAACTTTGTGAGGAGAGCAATGTGGTTCTAAGCAGGTCCAACAAATGGTAAAATAAACAACTTTATTTCAGAAAGACTTCTCTGTTCGCAGATTTCCATCTAGATCCTACATGACTTGAATCACTGCTGGTCATCCTGAGGCAAAACTCAATTTCCACCTCACATTTCTCTCAGACACAGCAGTGTTAATTATAATGAGAAGAATGAAAAGAACTAACACCCTCAATTGCTTGATAATTACCAAGTCCTGTATTATGTATTTGGCAGGAATTTTTCCATTTTATGCTCAAAACTAACCTATGAAGTAGGTATTATTATCACCATCATGTTATAAATGAGGATACTGAGACTAAATGTGGTGAAACAATTTGCTTCATTTGGCATGGACTGATAAACAACATTTTTTAAATTAAGAAAAAAAATGAAATTGTCAAAAAATTTCATTCTACTTGAATCAACAATCAGTGTCCATGGAAGCAGCAGAAATCATATGATGAACTGAACAAATTTGCTTAAAAAGACCTCTTTAAAATTTTGAAAATAAAAAATGTCACTTTGATGACTACAGTGTGACTGACCCAAGCCATGGACTTTTCACTTGCCTCAAATGAATGCAAAATCTTGGCAATGAAAAAGTTAAGTAGAAGAATCGATGCCTTCAAATTGTGGAGTTGGTAAAGATCATTAAGTATACTATGGATTTCCAGAAGAATGAACAAATCAGTCTTAGAAGAAATAGAACCAGAATGTTTCTTACTAGTGAGGACGGGGAGGCTTTGGCATCCAAATGCTAGAAAAGGGCATCATGTTTGGTAAAGTAGAGGGTCAGGAGAAAGGAGAGAAATCCTCAATGAGGTGAAGTGACACGATAGTTGTAATGGTGGATTCAAACAGGCTAGTAATCATAGAGATGTTACAGGTCTGGACAACGTTGAGTTTTGTTAGACATAACGTCACCATGATTTGGAGCCAACTCAATGGCAACTAACAACAAAGGAGTAGCATTGCTTTTCCAAATCAGTAATTTAAAAATAAAATAAAATAAACTTCTGAGTGTTTATTCAACTTCAGGTAATAAGCCTTATTCCCAAAGATTAAAATCTAGTAGGTAGAAGGTCAGGCCCAGCAATACGCATCGTTGACTTAGCAAGCTGGGACATTCTGAGGTAACCCAACCCACTGGCCATCAAGTCAATTCTGACTCATGGTGACCCTACAGGACAGAACAGAACTGTCAAGTGGGATTTTCAAGGCTGTAAATCTTTACAGAAGCAGACTGCCTCATCTTTCTCCTAGAGAGTAGCTAGTAGGTTCAAATCATAGAACTTTTGATTAGCAGCTGAATGCTTTAACCAGTACACCAGGCAGGAAAACACTTTATTCACACTTTGACAAACTCCTAAAGCAGTAGGCATCTATCTTTTCTTAGGTAAACTGGCTCTCACCATTATAAAGCATGAAGAAAAAACAAACCTCTTCTCTTTACAAAAATGAGGATGTCAGGATGCTCCCCTCCTCTAAATTTTACCCAAGAGGATTATCAGGACTTAGAAAAATTTTCTGTGGAGTTCACCAAACTTTCACTAACAACCATTGTGTTAGGCAACTAAGATTCACTCCAATTAGGCCACTTGAAGGTTTCTTGGATTTTTTACTTCATAGGAAACCAAATTGTGGTTATCCTTAAAATATATATAATGTATTTGGATGTTTTTGACATTATAACAACTCTTTTTTTTTTTTTTTTTGGCAGGCCAACTACTAAATCCTTTTATACTATACAAAAATAGTTACATTCCTCACATAAGCTGTTTTATCCTTCACTTTTTTTTCATCTGGTTTTTTTTTTCTTTTTGCTGTGGAAGAAATTCATTCATTTATTCAACAAATACTGTTTGAGAAAGCTACATGTGCCAGGCATTGTCTAAGATGCTAGAGATAGAGTAATGAAGAGAACAGACAAAAATGCTTCCTTCTTGAAGTTTGTAATCCAAGAAGATGAGGGAAGATAATGACATGGCTTTAAAAGCACTGGATTTTGATACTAAAGACTCTCCCCTGTTCATTTCTTCATGTAATTTTGAGGCACAAAAACTTTTAGTAAGCATTTAATCTTTGGATGACTCAAAATTACTATTGTGATAATATGAAAATTTCCCTTTCATGGAACTCAAATTTCTTGTGGAAACCTTCTAATTAGAGTATTATTTATTTATTTATTTTTTGCTAATGATGCAGGTGACAAATTATCCCTGTATCACTGTTCATCAAGAAATTTTTTGCCACTGATAATCTACAAATAATTAATTAAAACCAGGTCTTCTTGATATTATAGAGATTATGGTCTTAAAGACCTAAGAACAATAATTTGTTTTAAATTGGGTTCTAATTGATTTGGAAAATATCATCATTTGTATGGAGAACATTTAAGTTGAAATTTATCTTTATGCTATTTCTTTTTTAAGAATTCCTGTGTAAAGTACTGGCTTAATTATGATTACATGAGAAGTGTTTAAGCTATTCATGAGAACCATACTCCAATACAGAACAAGTACTCTTTGTAGGCAAAGAGTTGATTCAGTAAATACAATCCATTTGTATCTATTATAAAAGTAAATTTACTCAAGAGTTTGCAAGGCATTTCTGGCCTAGTTTCATTTACTTATAAGAAATGACATGTTTCATATTTGTTACTTACTTAAATTGGATGTTACTCAGTTAGAATTAATGAAGTTCCAATGTGGAATGACTGTCTTTCCACTGTGTATGGACTGATGATATCCTAACACATTTCATAAGCAAGGACCAACTCTATCCTTAGCAGAAGAGAACTCAGTTTGTATTCTTGGAAACTGTGCAAAGTGCTCCTTGGGGAGAGAGACTATTACTCTTGCATGTACTTAATACCTAAAAAACAAATGGCCATTTTCAAATTTACAATGAAACTATGAAAATGAAAACAACACTTTAAATTTTCAATGGTAATTAACACTTTTTACCTGTGTGATGAATCTTTTGAAATGATTCAAAGGGTACTAGAAAAGAGTAACCACAAAATTAGTGTGGGAAAGATTTGGAAGGGTATTTTGTAAGCACCAGCCTAGATAGCTAATACAAAGAATATGAAAAAGGGAAGAAATAATAAAAAGTAAAATGTTTTTACACAGCACAGACATGTATTATTATTTTTATGTGAAATTTACAACACCCATTAGCAAAGAGAAACATGGGAAACATCATAAAATTAATGTGAAATTATTAAATTACAATCTTACATAAATAAAAATCAAGACATCATTTCCAAGTAGAAAAAAAGAACATATACCCTTCCAGCCATATAATAATAATACTAATATAATATTTAATAATAAACAAAAAATGTTTGACAATGTTTTCATGAGCTAGTTTATATGGTTATAGAATCCTACATATTATTGGTATAATAAAAAATAAGCTTGCACATACGTTAAGGTAAAATTTGGTATCATTGTACTAACATCCAGGTGATGAAACTTTTTGTGTGAGTAGTAAAATTGTCATTTATTGCCTTGTTTATTTATGAAAGTATGCAGGTCTTTTAATCCATTCATTCATTTAATAAATTCTCAATTTGCTAGCTTCCAAGCATACAGTGCTAACAAAACAGAGATGGTTCCTGTCCTCATGTAGCTTAAAATTGCTCCTCAACATTCATTTTCACCCAACCTATAAAATGAGTTTCTACACTCAAACACTCCACAAGGCTGTTGGAATGTTTCATCTTTGGAATATTGCAGAACATGTATATCATCACAAGTACCATAAGTGCAAGTTGCACAGTTGGATAAATCAGATGCAGTGAGAGCAAACACATTACATTTAACAGTTTTTTCTTTACTTGTGGCTGTTTTGGTTCATAGTCAATAAAAATGCTTCACCTAGCCTTTTGGTCTGTTTAGAAGAATTTAATCTGCTGGAATCTTGAGGTCTGAGGTTGTGAACACTCTGAGTTTCATTGTTTCAAGAACCCTGAGAACTGAATCCAAAGCTTAATTGACTAAAATTATTCATTCATTCACATTTGTTGAGCAAAACAGGCAAAGCTCTCTGCCCTTGAAGTCTTGCATTCTAGCAGGAGGAAGACATACAAAGAATGGCAGATAAGTGAAAAGTGGTATGGAAAAAAAAAAAAAAAAGAACAGAGTAAGGGAGACTGGAAATGGCATGTTGAAAATTTAATCTTGTTATTTAGGGTAATCCTCATTGACAAAGTTACCTTTGAGCAAAGACTTGAAGGCCTTGAGAGAATGGTCCAAATAGATATCAGGAGTAGTGATTGTCCAAAGAGGGGACAGCTAGAACAAAGATCCTAAAGAGGAATATGCCAAGTGAACAGTAAGGCCAGTGTTGTTGGAACAAAGGGGGTAAGAGGAAGATCAGGAAAGGATGTCAGAGGAGTAGGTTAGCAGGCTGGGAAACAGATTACATACAACCTGTAGCCCATTGTCAAGAGTGAAAAATGAAAAACTTGGCAGGGTTTTGAACAGAAGAATGATATGATCTGACTTATGTTTTTAAAAGTTGACTTTAGCTGCCATGTTGAGAATAAACTTTAGGGAAGTATATGGGCAAAGAGACCTGGTAGGAAGCTGTATCAGTAAACCAGACAAGAAATGATGGCAACTAGGAACAGGCTGGTTACAAAAATTGCTTGGATTATGGTAGGTGGACCCAATGAGATTTGCTGATGGATTAGATATGGGGTTGGAGAGAAGAGACGAGTATAACTTCATTTTGAAATGTGATGCAAAATATACTCATTTGCAAGCCTAAATCTCCCTTTAATCCTGTATTTCACATTTCTGTAGCCTTGTTTCCTTAATCTAGGAATACAGTTGCCATTTTTTTCTAATCCTTATGACAATTATGTATTTAACATTTACCATGTGGTCGGCACTATACAACATGATCAAAACATTGATTCTAGTCTTTAAAACATTACAGAAAATAATGCAATTAGAAAGTAACATGTACTGTAGAGGAGAAAAAGATCAAATACCAAAGGGATTCACAGAAGAGAGGTGTTCCTTTGGACTGTGGGAAAGAGGGAAGGCTTAATGTCAGGTTAGCCTCGATGAGAGCTTTAAAAAAAATTTTGGCTTGAAGATCACCAACTTGAGATGGCAGCCCAGGTTGGCACACAGATTGGCACAGCATCAGACCCAGAAGAGCTTGAGTGCAGTTTGTCTAGAGGGGAACAGCTGGGGCAAATAGATTAAACTTGTTTGCTGTCCTCAGATTGCAGAGTACTTTAAACCAAGGAGGTGTCGGAGAAGATTGGAAATGTGCATGTGTATGAGAGACATTTCAGAGATAAGACTGCTAGGTCTTTCAAGATGTCCAAGATAAGGCTGTGAATTAGAATGAAGTTATTGAAACAAGAACATGGACTTAAAAGATCGTTCCCTAAAAGCCCAGGCAAGGTGACAGGGAAAACTAAGACAAACTCTTGCTGCAAAGATGTGCCCATTTTTCTAACAGCAGGTTTGGGGCCTACTTTTCTTGATCCTCTATGTCCATGGGCTATCATTGTGATTTGTGTGATTTATAAACTCTTGGAAAAGAAAGTAGTAAACATGAGACCAATTCCTTCAAGATGGAGGTTGAAAAGTCCAGAGGAATTTTACTAAATTACAAATGTCCTTCAAAGGTTCACAGAAGAACATTTCAGAGCTCAATTGAGGTAAGAGCCTCAAATAACCACCTGCTCCAGCTCCATTCAGTTTCCCTCTCAAAATGAATCGAAAAGCAATCTGGCTTCTCTGACTGGAAACTTCTTCCGGTATTTTCCTTAATGGAGCACAAAGGAAGAGGAGGTGAGTAGAAGGTCACTACTTTGAAGGTCTATGAAGCTTAAAATGTTCTGGCTACATACTTCAGCTGAACCAATTTTGTTTTCCATGGTGAAGTCTAACCAAACAAAATCTTGGGACTGCATCCAAAGAGCATGTATTGAATATTCAAATTTTAGAAGGCAAATAAGAGGAAGAATTGATTATTTTGGCAAAGAGCACATTGTCAGCAAGGTGTTTCTTCTCCCTTCCTAGAGTTTTCAGAAGTGTTTGAAAATAATAAGAAGCAAACATGAGTGTAGGAAAGAAACTTTCAGGAGACACTTTCTTCCAGCCTGATCATTTTCAGAGACCTCAGCTGAAGGTTTGGATAACAAACTTTGAGGGGATGCAGTATGTTTGCTAATGATTATGAATAGCATTTCCTTGTGGGCCATATATTTTCTAGTAGGAAACAGACATTTCAGTGGGTTGGAAGAAGATAGATAAATCAAATACAAGTTGCCTTATTTCTTTTGCAAATGAAAGATAAATGTCTTAATGGATTAGCAATCATGAAATATATAAGTATTTATAATACAGTGCTGCTTTATAACACCATCTGCCAAAGAATGGTATTTATTCATCCACTGATATGAGAACAGATTTTCTTCCACATTATGCAGGGAGGAAATACAGCTTTGTGTTAACGAGCATGCACTTTGTATTTAGCCAGTCTAAGTTCTAATGAAATCCTTTAATTTACTAGCTTTGCGATTGTGATAACATCATTTAACTTCAAAAGACTTCATTTTACTCACTGATATGATTACTATAATAATTCTATCTGTTAAAATCATTTAGTCCATCAAATAAGGTTTATATGGAAAACATTCAGCCAAGTGCCTAACACATGTAAGTACTCAATAAATTATAGCTATTATCATTCCACTGGTCAAAATTGGCTATACACAAGATGAACAGTTTCAATGTATTTGAAACTCCTGGACTGAATACTTTTAAAAGGAATGCTGAAGGGCTGGATTAATGAGTTCCTCCTCTGGTCCAGGCAAATAGGTCTCTATATTAAAACTGAGGCATATGGTCCGTCCTTATAGGTTAGAGTATGTTGCAGCAATAAAGAATCTTCAAATATCAGAGCCTTAAAACAACAAATATGTGTTTCTTGCTCTCACTACAGGTTCATCATTAGTTGATGAACCCCAGGATGGTGGAGCTGTTGCCATGATACACAATGCCAGTTGCCATACCAGAGGAAAAGGAAGCCCTAAAGGGTCTTAATCCAGCAATTGAGTGTCTTGGCCTGGAGGTGACATACCTATCCCTTCCATTCAAACTTTGCTGATGAGTCACATGTAAAGGGGCTAGGATCTGTAATACGACCATGTTCCTGAAAGATAGGAACTGGTGATTAGATGAACAACACTGATGATGACCATAGACTAATAGACAGAGTTGAAAATATGCTCTGACTTATAGGCAATGGCACTTGAGGCACCATTGGTAAGTATTAAAAAATGAGTTAAAATTCATTTCAGAAGCAGTGATATGTAGTGCCTCTGAACTCTGGGTGAGACCAGGGGTAACCTGTCCAACTTGGTGGTACATATCACATATTACCTTACATTTCTGGAATACCTAACCACATAAGCAGTACTACAGACTGAAGTCTTCTGTTAAAGGTTTCCAAAGCCATATTTATTCTCTATGACCTTTTTTTCACCATGTCATGCTAGTTTAAATGACTTTATTTATTTATTTTTTAATCTCACATCTAACGGGTCTATTTGTGTTCAAACTGTATGGCTACATTTGGCACCTTAGATGATATGGCTGAGAGGTGCCATATATATATATATATACACATTAAAAAAAATATATGATGATGATGATGAATTCAAGTGCTGGAGGGAAAATTGTGAAATGACTTGGAACTAGAGCTATCATTATTTTCAGCAAAAATTAATTTTGGCTTCTTATTACACTAGTAAACCTGGAAGATTAAATGATATCTACAGCGTGTATTTAAGCAATGGGCCGAAGAAGTCAAAATAAAAATGTTTGATATAGCATTTTGTATATTTTAAAACAGATTTTGCTTTGAACTATTTTTTATTTTAAAAATGTTGACACCCAGGCTGGAAATTTTAAAAATAAACCAAGAAACATGCATACACACACATACACAAACACATTAGTTTTAATTGTATTCATTCTCATATCCATTGTATTCTGATTGGCCAGCTGTGTTAATTAGTTTAACCCTTAGTGCTGATCAGTTGCCAGTTAGCTATGAAGTTGGCCAATAGGTTGTTTCATAGCTTTAGAAATGCATCATCAAGGCTGGAGGTACATGTAGCTCTGGAAAAAAGGACTATTTAGGTCCCTTCCTTAGTGATGATGTGATATTATGTTCCCATTACTTGAATATTCATTATGGCTTCCCACATGTTTTTGGCTACCTCTGTTTCCTGCAACTGTTTACATTATTAAGATATTCTGGCTTATAGAAATGTATCTTGAGCTCTGTGTATAGTTAGAGTAATTTGGTATGTTCTCATAATTGGGTAGATCCCTTTTTCAGCCTAAAGGATCATGGAAGGTTTCTAAAAGGAGGTGAGACAAAATAGTCAGGGTCTTGTTACTGAAGAACCACAAACCACAGATGGAAAACACCACAGGGCTAGTCTGTGGAATTCTCTGGCACACCAGGCTCTGAGCCCTGGCTATGTATACCTTCCCTGAACCAGATAATTTTCCACAGAGAGAACAGTGAACTCTTCATTCCTTTCGGGTGGATAGCAAGGCAGGCATTAGATAGCATTGCCTATTTCAGAACCATGAGAACTTGGAATGCATTTATGTTGCTACAATTTCAGGATTTCCTACAAGGGCATAAGTGGCATATGACAAAGTAATTTGAAGAGATGAGGTAGTAATGAAGATATATTGCACAAGAAGTCTGGTAAAACTTTCATTTAGAAAGACAAAGAGAAAAGGCTGGTTAGAAGATGAAAACTGAAATTACCCTTCACATTTACTCTGGGACTCCTGAGTTCAGTTTCATACTTGGGTAATTCTTTCTTTCTTTTGCTCTCTCCCTTACACCAAGAACTGCTTGATCCAGTGGCTAAGAGCCAGGATGCTGAGGCAAGACTGTTCGGGTGTGAATCCTGGCTGTGCCCCTTATAATCCCTATAACCATGAGCAAGTGACTTTCCCACTATACCTCCCCCTTTCTCCATTTGTAAAACAGAGAGAGAATGATAGTACCTACTTTTTGGTATGATGTTACAGACTGAATGGATTAAATCCAGAGCTAAATTATAATTTATGTTATATGTAAAGTATATATAATAATGTTGGTAGTAGAAAAAAGTCCCATGTTTCCAAAGTGCCTTCTGATATAACAAGTTAAATTCAAGAGAGAATAAAGTTAATTTCTGGAATATGTTCTAATGTTATTGGAGACATAGAATATGTACATTTGAGATATGCGACTTAGATTAGATTACCTAATCATCTAATCTCCCTTAGCCTTCTTTCTATTATCTGTAGAAAGAGTAAAATACCTATCTTGGGGGTTTTAATGAGGGATAAACAGAATAAATATTTGAAAAATGCCTGTTACATAATAGGTGCTTAAGCAATGCATGATTCCTACCCCCCTTTATTTATTTTTTACTTTAAATACCTCAGCCTTGACTGTTAAAGATTTTTAAAAATTAAAGCTTCATTTTTAGAGTTTATTCCAACTCCAGCTTCCTTTCAAGCATCTAAAATGCGACTAACTTGCCCAGGCCTTGTGAAATCTAGGTCCAAAATTAACAGGTGACCAAAGGGCTATTGGAAGTATCTAGAAAGGTTTCTAAGATGATTCCATAAGCAAAGTAACAGAAGAAGAGGGATAATAACTGTTGTTGTTAGGTTCTGTTGAGTCAGCTCTCACTCATGGTGACCCTATGCTATGTAGTAAATTACATCGTGTGGCTTTTCTAGCCATAAGTCTTTGTAAACTCTGTGGTGGAAATTGTCATGAGCAACTGAGTAGCTCCTGATTGTTAAAGTTATCCATTTGGAGTATATCTGTTGGGAGCAGCACAAAGTAATTTTCTGGGAAGTACGCTCTCTCTCAGGTGTATAGAAATCTGATGTTCGGATTGCTTAGTTTGGCCACTCTGCCAAGCTCAAAAGGAGCCCTCCTAGAGGCAGAAGGGATCTCTCACTGCTAGCTGAGAAACATGAGAAACATGCATTGCTGAGAGAGACACATACTGCTGAGAGAGACACTGGGTGACATGCACTACTGAGAGAGCAATGTGCTACTGAGACTGCCAACTGCTGAGTGAGATGGCCGGCTGCGAGAGATTCTAAGCATGTTCCTGAACTTGAATTGTGCCATGCTGCCTCCCTAATAAACCCCACAATCTGTGAGTTCTGTGGAGCCACTGCAGTGAATTATCAAACCCAGCAGAGAGGTGGTAGGTGCTGTGTGAGAAATGGTTGGTGTCAGGGTTGGTGAAAGGGCTAGAGGGAGGCAGCGTATCTGGCCTCACAGAAATAGGCCTTGGGCTACTGATGGTGATTCTGTCTCCCTCTTGTGGAGTTGTTGTTGTTGTTATGTGCTGTTGAGTCAGACCCGACTGATAGCAACCCCTCCTTGGGTTTCTGAGGCAGTATCACTACAGAAGTAGATTGCCCCATCTTCCTTCCAAGGAGTGGCTGGCAGGTTTGAACCTCCAGCCTCCTGGTTAGCAGTCAAGTGCCTTAGCCACTATGCTACCAGAGTTCCATTTGTGGAGTTAGAGGACATCAAAAGATGCAGACTTCCTGCCTGTTTGGCACCCTATGTACAACAGAATGAAACACTGCCCAGTCCTGCACCATCCTCACAATCCTTGTTATGCTTAAGCCAATCATTGCAGCCACTGTGTCAATCCATCTCCTTGAGACAGTCTTCCCCAATTTCACTGACCCTCTACTTTACCAAGCATGATATACTTCAGGAAAATGGCTTCTTCTGTGCTGCCTGTGTGCTTGATATTGTTGTAAGAAGCAATTAAAAAAAAAAAAAAAAATCTTTGTCACTTTATATGGTAGTTATAGTTACCATTCACATTTTCCAGATAAGGATACTGAGGTACCAAAACCAAAAACAAACTCACTACCATAGAGTTGGTTCTGACTCATAGCAACCCTCATAGGGTTTCCAAGGGCTTTAAATCTTTACAGCAATCTGCTGCATCTAGCTTCCATGGAGCGGCTGGTGGATTCAAATCATCATCCTTTTAGTTAGCAGCCAGATGCCTTAATTGTTGCTCCACTAGAACTCCTTACTGAGATATAATCAATAAATGACAGAGCTAGGGTTGAACTTCGCCACTCTGGTTTTAGAATCCACATTCTTAGCCACCTTGCTCTATCATTTCTCAAGAACAATGGCTGTAAAGTCAGCAGATCTATATTTTCATCTGCTGTATGCTTTTAAACATATCGTTTCTTAGCCTATCTGCTATTTGAGCTACTTTTTCTTTTGTGATATAGAAATAAAATACATCAGTAAATACACAAACTTTGTAAGGCTATTGTAATAATCAAATTCAATGACAAATACAAAGCACCAAGCAGCAGGCCTGGTACATGGTAACCAAAACCACTGTCATCCAGTCAATTCCTACTCGTAGTGACCCTGTAGTAAGCACTCACTAAATTATAGTTTTATATGCTATCATGTATCTTTGCATTTTAATGACCCCAGATCTATAATTCTAGGTTCTATGAGGTTTATCAATTATGCCTCTTAGGTATGGGCATATGCATGATTTGAAGCAAAAAGACATTGTTGCTTTCCCAGAATCTGATAGACTGTCCCTGAGAGGGCCACAGGCAGTTCACACACAGTCCTGATGTACAGGTAAGTATGACTTACAAGCTGTGCTACCCCAGTCCCTTCCTTGTAAAGTTATAAAGAAAATCAGAGCCTTTACACCAATCATTAGACTAGGTAGACTCCTCATAAGAACAATACTTAGAGTTTCAGGTTTGATATCGGTTATGGGCTGGGCATTATAGTGGTGTGCATTGTTTTAGGGTTTTCCAGTTTGAGTGTCTTTATTAAGGCCAAAAAAAAAAAAAAAAAAAAAAATTTCAGTTTATGCCTAAATGACTAAGACTCAGTATGGAAGTTATTTTCTGCCTTTTTCTAGGGGACA
The DNA here is from genome assembly GCF_000298275.1 of Orycteropus afer afer. Classification (NCBI taxonomy): domain Eukaryota; kingdom Metazoa; phylum Chordata; class Mammalia; order Tubulidentata; family Orycteropodidae; genus Orycteropus; species Orycteropus afer. Next base: position 9,649,970 of record NW_006921664.1, on the reverse strand, counting down.
CAAGGTTCACAGTTCTTTCAAATCTTAAGCTGCCCTAATTTTTACACTCAAGTCAATGATAATTGTAGGTTTAAGGCTCAAAATATGGAATCTAATTTTTAAAGATTTTATTTTTAGAATGAATAATTTCAGAATTCTTAAGCTGAGAAACATATGTACAATTTAGCTTCCATGTACCACTACTCATCTGTCAGTTTGTCTTATTGTGGTGGCTTGTGTGTTGCTATAAGGCTGAAGGTTATGCCACTGGTATTTCAAATACCTACAGGGTTACCCATGATGGATAGTTTCAGTGGAGCTTCCCAGCTAAGACAGACTAGAAAGAAGGATGGGGCCATCTACTTCTGAAAAAAATTGGTCAGTGAAAACCTTATGAATAGCAATGAAACACTGTCTGATATATTACTGTAAAACTTTATAAATAGCCTGAAAATGTTGTCTTATACAGTGCCAGAAGATGAGCTCCTCAGTTTGGAAGACACACAAAAGTAGAATCAACCTTAGTGATGAGAATGGAGTTAAGTTTTTAGGACCTCTGATTATTGACAGGGTATGACTCAAACTAGGAAGAAACAGATGCAACATCCATTAATAATGGGAATTGGGAATGTATGAACTATGAATCTAGGAAAATTAGAAGTTGTCAAAAATAAAATAGAATGCACAAAGATCAAATCCTGTGCCATTGAGTCAGCCCTGACTCATAGCGACCCCTCCTTGGGTTTCCGAGGCAGTATTAGTGAGCTGAAATTGACTGGGTTTGGCCATTTTGAATCAGACAATCATATAGTCTACTACTCCAGGAAAGGAAAACAAAAGAAGAATGGTGTAAAATTAATTATCAAAACAAGTGTTTCAAGATCTGTCTTAAAGTACAATGCTGCCAATGATAGGATAATATCCATAGATCTACAAAGACCAGGTAATATTATTATTATTCAAATTTCTGCACCACCCACTAATGCCAAGGATGAAAAAATTGAAGATTATTATAAACTTCTACAGTCTGATATTGATCAAATATGTAATCAAGATGTTTGGATTATACTGGTTTTTGAAATGCAAAAATTGGAAACAAAGAAGAATCATTAGTAATTGGAAAATATAGCCTTGGCAATAGAAATGATGCTGGAGATCAAATGATAGAATTTTGCAAGCCCAACAACTTATTCATTGCAAATACCTTTTTTCAACAGCATAAATGGTGGCTATACATGTATACCTCACCAGATGAAATGCACAGGAATCAGACTGATTATCTGTAGAAAGAGGCAATGGAGAAGCACAATATCTTCAGCCAAAACAAGGACAGGAACTGAGTATGGAAAGACCATCAATTGCTCATATCCAAATTCAAGTTGAAGCTGAAGACAATTAAAACAGTTTCACTGGATCCAAAATATGACCTTCATTACTGACTACCTATTTGTAGGGACCATCTGAAGAGTAGATTCGATCCATTGAAAACCAATGACAGCAAACCAGATGAGTTGTGGGATGACATCAAGATCATCATACATGAAGAAAGCAAAAGGTCAGTAGAAAGAGAAGAAAGGGGGAAAAAAAGACCAACATCTATGTCAGAAGAGACTGAAACTTGCTCTTAATCAAGTAGTTAAAGAAAATGGAAGAAATGACAATATAGAAGAACTGAACACAAAATGTCAAAGAGCAGCTCGAGAAGACAAAGTTACCTGTTATAATGAAATGTGCAAAGACCTAGAGTTAGAAAACCAAAGGGAAGAACATACTTGGCATTTCTCAAGTGGAAAGAACTGCCTTAAGTTCCAATATTGTGCCTAAGGCACTTGACTGCTAACCAGAAGGCTGGTGGTTCAAACCCACCAGCCACTCCTCAGAAGGAAGGTTGAGCAATCTACTTCCATAGTGATAGTGCCACAGAAGCCCAAGGAGGGGTTGCTATGAGTTGGGTGTGACTTGACAGCACACAACAACAACAACAGCAACATGAGCAAAATATTGAATGATGCAGGAAACATCAATGGAAGATGGAAGGAATACACAGTCACAGTACCAAACAAATTGATTGATATTCAGCTATTTCAGGAAGTGGCATATGATCAAGGACTAATGGTATTGAAGGAAGAAGCTGAAGCTGTATTAATAGAATTGGAAAAAAAAAAATAAAAAAAACAAGGCTCCAGGACTTGTTGGAATATCCACTGCGATGTTTCAAAAAAAATGGATGCAGCATTGCAAGCACTTACTCCTCTATGCCAAGTAATTTGAAAAACAACTACCTGACCAAATGACTGGAAGAGATCCATAATTAGGCTCTTTCAAAAGAAAAGTGATCCAACAGAATGTGGAAGTTATCAAACAACATAATTAATATCACATGTAAGTAAAATTTTGCTGAAGATAATTCCAAAATAGTTGCAGCAGTATATTGACAAGGAACTTCCAGAAATGCAAGCTGGATTCAACGCAAGAGGATGTGAAATGAGGGATATTATTGCTGATGTCAGATGGATCTTGGCTGAAAGCAAAGAAAATCAAAAAGATGTTTACTTGTGTTTTATTGATTGTGCAAAGGCATTTGACTGTGTGCATCATGACAAATTATGGATAATATTGAGAAGACTGGGAATTCCAGAACACATGAAGAACCTGTACATAGACCAGGAGGCTGTTGTTCAAACAGGTCAAGGGGATACTGCATGATTGTATGTCAGTGATGTATCCTTTCACCACACTTATTCAAGCTATGGGAGCTCTGGTAGTGTAGTGCCTAAGGCATTTGGCTGCTAACCAGAAGGCTGGCAATTCAAACCCATCAGCCTCTCCTCAGTAGGAAGTTTGGGCAATCTACTTCCATATTGATACTGCCTAGGCAACCCAAGGAGGGGGTCACTATGAGTTGGATCTGACTCAATGGCAGTGAGTTTGGTTTTTGGTTTAGTATTCAATTTGTATGCTGAGCAAGTAATCCAAGAAGTGGGACTATGTGGAGAAGAACATGGCATCAGTATTGGATCAAGACTCATTTACAACCTGCAATATGCAGATGACACAACCTTTCTTGCTGAAAGTGAAGATGACCTGAAGCACTTGCTGATGAAGATGAAAGACTGAAATCTGCAGCATGGATTACAGTTCAACATAAAGAAAATGAAAATCCTCATGATGGACCAATAAGTAGCAATACAAGAAATGGAGAAAAGAACACATTCTTGAGGAAGAAGCACCATTGGAACTCCTTGATAAGGAATTCAAAAGAATTCCATTTAGATACCTTCAACAGATTGAAGAACAGATAAAGGAAAACACTGACAAAATTGAGGAAAACAAAGAGAAAACCCTAGAACAGTTTTGAAAGATAATGTGAGAACAAAATGACAAAATGACTGAAAAATTAGAAATGATACAAAATCTACAGATAGAAATCTAGAAGATTAATATTAAATTTTCAGAAAAGGCTAACACATTGAGTGGGCAAAGAAATAGTATTGAATCTATAGAAGACAGAAAGTGAGATTGAAGACAAATATCTCAAAACAAAATATATCACCAAGACATATCATCATCAAACTTAGCAAAACCAAAGACAAAGAAAGAATCCTGAAAGCAGCATGGGGAAAAAGAAAAGTTACCTACAAGGGGCAACCAATAAGACTAAGCTCGGATGTCTCAGCAAAAACCATGCAGGCGAGAAGACAATGGGATGGTATACGTAAAATCCCAAAAGGGAAAAATTTCCAACACAAAATTATATACCCAGCAAAATTGTCCCTCAAATAAGATGGTGAAATTAGAACATTTCCAGATAAACAGAAATTAAGGGAATTTGTTAAAACCAAACCAACCTTACAAGAGATGCTAAAGGGAGTCCTTTGGGAAGGAACCAATAAGAACAAACAACAACTAACTGTGAACACACATGATGACATAACCCAAAAAACAACCCAGTTATAGAAGTATCCAAAGTAAATAAGCCAATGAAACTGTAAACAGGGAACCAGAGATTTCAATTGATAAATGAGAACCAATACAAACCAAAAAGAGGGAAAAAAATTGTTTAGTTACAGAACTTCTAAATGGTAGGGAAGTCAAGACAACTGGAAGATAGACCGGACTGTCCTAAACTTGGGAAGAAAATTATAAATCACAGGGTAACCTCAAAGAAAAATGATAAACCTTCACATCAAAATAAAAAAGAGGATAAGCACAAATATTTAGCAAATACTTAAACAATAGCAATGAAAGAAGTGATAACACAATTCATTAAAAAAAACGAGCTCAGCACAGAAAATTATATGGAACAAAGAAATCAGCAACACCACAAAAAAGCACATAACAAAATGATAGCCACAAATTCATACTTGTTGATAATTTCACTGAATGTTAGTGGATTAAATGCACCACTCAAGAGATGGAGAGTTGCAGGCTGGATAAGAAAGCATAACCCATCAATATGTTGTCTACAAGAGACACACTTTAGTGACAAAGACACAAATTGACTCAAAATCAAAGGCTGGAAAAAGATGTTGTTGTTGTTGTTAGTTGCCATCGAGTCATCTCCAACTCATAGTGACCATAGGCACAGTAGAACAAAACACTGCCAGTCCTGCACCAGCTCCATGGTCCTTGCTATACTTGAGCCCATTGCCACAGCCACTGTGTCAATCCATCTCATTGATGGCCTTCTCCTCTTTCGTCAACCCTCCACCTTACCAAGCATCCTTCTCCAAGGAATGGTCCCTTCTGATAACATGACCAAATCAGGTGAAATGAAGTCTGGCCATTCTCACTTCAAAGGAGCATTCCAGCTGCACTTCCTCCAGATTTGTCACTCTGTTGTCCCTCCAGGCTTCTCTTTTCCCACTTTACTGCCTCTTGGGGATGGGGCCAGAGTCCCTCCCCTTACCTGGATCCCTGCTGCTGCTTGCTTTGTCATCTGGAAAAAGATGTATCAAGAGAATGGCAACCACAAAAGAGCAAGAGTGGTAATATTAACTTATGATAAAATTGACTGTAAGACAAAAACCACCATAAGAGACAAGGAAGGACATTATATAATAATTAAAGGATTGATTGAACAAGAGGACATAACAATAATAAATATCTTTGCACCCAAGGAAAGAGCCCCAAAATACATAAACCAGACTCTAACAGGACTGAAAAGACAAATAGATGACTCCACAGTCATAGTAGGAGTCTTTAATATACCACTTTCTGTCACAGATAGAACAACTGGAAAGGATCTCGAGAAAGAAACAGAAGAACCAAACAATACAATCCACCAACTTGACCTTATAGACATCTACAGAGCACTCCACCCAACAACGGTACAATATACATTCTTTTCCAGTGCACGTGGGACATTCTCCAAGATAGACCATATGTTAGGCCACAGAGCAAGCCTCAATAAATTTAAAAACATTGACATACTGTAAAGCATCTCCTCAAGTCACAGTACTATTAAATTAGAAATCAACAATAGAAACATGAATGGAAAAAGAGCAAAGGCATGGAAACGGAATAACACCCTCCTTGAAAATGACTGGGTAATAGAAGAAATAAAAAATGAAATTAAATTTCCTTGAATCAAATGAGAATGAAAGCACAACATACCAAAATCTTTGGGACACAGCAAAAGCAGAGATCAGAGGCCAATTTATAGCAATAAATGCCACACCAAAAAGGAAGATAGAGCCAAAATCAACACCTTAACCCAACATCACCAACAATTAGAAAGAGAGCAGCAAAAAAAAA
>NW_006921664.1:9630556-9643973 GCF_000298275.1 Orycteropus afer afer | reverse complement strand
AACTGTACTCCAACAAATTTGAAAATCTGGAAGAAATGGACAGATTTCTAGAAACACAGTACTTACCTAAACTAACACAGACTGAGATGAATAAATGGAAGACTGGGAAATCTACTTCCGTAGAGATACTTCCTCAAAAACCCAAGAAGGGATCAACTATGAGTCACATCTGACTTGGCAACGGTGGGTTTACAACAAAAGAAGAAACCAAACAGGTCATAAAAAAATTACCAACAACAAAAAAAAAAACTTCTGGCCTAGACAGTTTCACCAGATAATTCTACTAAATGTTCAGAGAAGAATTGACACCAATCCTACTCATACTATTCCAGAACATAGAAAAGGATGGAATCCAAATTGGTTTTATGAAGCAAGCATAAACTTGATACCAAAACCAAAGACATCACTAAAGAAAATCACTACAGACCAATATCCCTTATGAATATAGATGCAAAAATCTTCCACAAAATCCTAGCTAATAGACTCCAACAACATATCCAAAAAATAATACATTATGACCAAATAGGGTTCATATCAGGTATGCAAGGATACTTCAACATTAGAAAAACCATCAGTGTTATCCATCACATAAATAAAACAATGGAAAAGAACCACATGATGGTATCAATCAATGCAAAAAAGGCATTTGATAAAATCCAACACCCATTCGTGATCAAAACTCTCAGTAAAATAGGAATAGAAGGGAAATTCCTCAACATAATAAAGGGCATCTATGCAAAACAAAAGCCAACATTATTCTCAGTGGAGAGAGACTGAAACCAATCCCCTTGAAAACAGGAATTGGATAAGAATGCCCTCTATCACCACTTCTGTTCAACATTGTATTGGAAGTCCTAGCCAGGGCAATAAGCCAAGAGAGGGAAATCAAAGGCATCCAAAATTGGTAAGAAATAAATCAAATTATCCCTATTTGCTAATGATATGATTCTGTATATAGAAAACCCAAGACTCAACAAAAATAATTACTGGACATAGTAGAGAGGTTCAGCAAAGTGGCAGGATACAAGGTCAACATACAAAAATCAGTTGGATTCCTCTACACCAGCAAAGATTGCTGAAAAGGAAATCAATACAATTTACAATAGCTACTGAAAAAATAAAATACTTGGGAATAAATCTTACTAGAAACACAAAAGACCTGTACAAAAAAATTACAAAACACTACTCCAGGAAACCCTAAGAGATCTACATAAATGGAAGAACATACCATGCTCATGGATAGGAAGATCGAACATTTTGAAAATGTCAGTTCTACCCAAAGCAATCTATACATTCAATGCAGTCTCAATCCAGATCCCATCAGGATTCTTTAAGGTTATTTAAAAAACAATCACTAATTTTGTATGGAAAGGAAAGAGGCCTTGAATAAGCAAAGCACCATTGAAGAATGAGCAACAAAATAGGAGGTTTCACACTCCCTTGATCTCAAAACCTATTCTACAGCCACAGTAATCAAAACAGCCTGGTACTTGTACAATGACAGACACATAGACCAGTGGAACAACATTGAGAACCAGAAATAGATCCATCGACCTATGATCAGCTGATTTTTGACAAAGGACTAAAATCCGTTAAATGTGGAAGAGATAGTCTCTTTAACAAATGGTGCTGGCAGAACTGGATATCCATTTGCAGAAAAATGAAACAAGATCCGTACCTCACACCATATACAAAAACTAACTCCAGATGGATCAAAGACTTAAGTGTGAAACCTAAAACTATAAAGTTCCTCAAGGAAAGAATAGGGGCAAATTTAAATTGAGCAATCTACTTCTGTAGAGATACCATCTTGGAAACCCAAGGAAGGATCACTATGAGTCGAATCAACTTGACGGCAGTGAGTTAGGTTTTTTTTTTTTTTTTTTAATTTATGGCACAAAAGGACCGTCAATCATAACCCAAAATGCACAAATAGCAGAAGATAAACTAGATGAATGGGACCTTCTAAAAATTAAATTTTTATGTGCTTCTAATGACTTTTCCAAAGGAGTCAAAAGAGAACCTACAGATTTGGAAAAAATATTTGGCAATGACATATATGACAAGGGACTTATCTCTAAAATTTATAGAAAACTCCAATATCTCAACAACAAAAAGATTAACACTCCAGTTAAAAAAATGGGCACTAAAGAAGATATTCAGGTGGCCAGCAAATACATGAAGAAATGGTCACAATCATTAGCCATCAGAGAGATGCAAATTAAAACAGCAATGAGATACCATCTCACCCCAGCACAATGGCAAAATTCCACAAGACAGAAAATAACAAATGCTAGCAAGGTGTGGGGAGATAAGGACTTTCATACACTGCTGGTGGGAATTGTAAAATGATACAACCACTGTGGAAAACAGTTTGGTGATACCCTAAAAAGGTGGAATTAGAAATACCATTTGACACAGCAATCTCATTCCTAGGTATATACCCTAAAGAAGTGAGAGCCAGGACAAGAACAGATATATGCACACACATGATCATCACAGCCCTATTTACAATAGCAAAATGATGGAAACAACCTAGGTGCCCATCAACAGAAGAATGGATAACCAAATTTTGGTACATACAGACAATGGAATACTATGCAACACTAAAGAATAATGTAGAATCTGCAAAGCACTGCATAACTTGGATGAACTTGGAGGACATTGTGCTGAGTGAAATGAGTCAATGACAGAAGGACAAATACAGTATTAATTCATTATTGTAAAAATTCAAGAAAAGATTTATACACAGAAGGAAACTTTCTTTGTTGGTTACCAGGGGTGGGAGGGGAGGGGAGGGGAGGGAACACTGCAAAAAATAAAAAAAAAAAAAGAAAGAAAGAAGTCAGATGTTGAATTGCACTGGGTAAATCTGCTGCAAAAGACCTCTTTAAAGTGTTGAAGAGCAAAGATGTCACGTTGAAGCCTAAGGTGTGCCTAACCCAAGCCATAGTATTTTCAATCGCCTCATATAACTGTTCGGAAGGAAAATGGGTCAATCTACTTCCATAGTGATACTGCCTCGGAAACCCAAGGAGGGGTCGCTATGAGTCGGGTCCGACTTGACGGCACATAACAACAACAACAACAACATGTAACTGTGAAGGCTGGACAATGAGGAGGGAAGACCAATGAAGAGTTGATGCCTTTTAATTTTGGTGTTGGCAAAGAATAGTGAAAATACTGTGGATTGCCAGAAGAATGAACAAATCTGTCCTGGATAAAGGGCAGCCAGACTGTTCCTTGGATGGGAGAATGGACATATATCGTCTCACCTACTTTGGTCATGTTGTCAGAAGGAGCCATTCCCTCATGAAGGATGTCATGCTTGGTAAATTGGAGGGTCAACAACAAAGGAGAAGACAGTCAACAAGATGGATTGACCTAGCGGCTGAAACAATGGGCTCAAGTATAGCGAGAATTGTGAGGATAGCACAGAAATGGAAGGTGTTTCATTCTGTTGTACATAGGGTCACTACCAAGTCGGAACTGACTCGATGGAACCTAACAATGACAACATACCAAGCTATAATGTTTGTGTTGTCAAGGAATCCTCTAAAGAATCTTTATCCCCATGCCATTATGTAATTAGTGGAAAATTCACAATTATATCAATGATAGCTCTGGAAGAAATGCCTTATTAAAGACAGCAGGCTAGGAAGTAGTGTACATGATTGTATACAATTTTTTACAATTATTTTTGGTGGCAATATACACAACCAAACATACATTTGTTCACAATTTCTGTAGGTGTAGTTCAGAAATTTAATTTTCTGAACATTGAATTCATTCTGAAATGACATTGATCACATAATTCACAGTGTGCCACCATTCTATCTCTAACCATATTGTTACATCACCATTAATCTACTCTCTGTCCCTTAAAGCTCTCATTTGTGCTTTAAATGAACTGTTATCAGCTTGAACTCATACAGATAATTCTTTATAAGAGCACAGTGCTCAAGGCAAATATACTTTATTAATTGAGCTAAACCGTTGTTTAGTTTAACAATGGCTTCATGGAATAATTTTGGTTCAAGTTTCAAAGATTATTTACAGGCATGAAATCACTTTTAAAAAATGCATTTGTCTCCAAAATTTTGAGCTTTAAAGATTTTTTTTTTTATTTCATTTAATTTTCTTCCTGTGGACACAAAACACTCTCAATTTAAGAGTTTGAAATAGAGTTTAGATAGTAGAGAAAAAGCTGCACATACACTTATTTAAAAACAGCATCAGGGATGTTAGAATAAATACATTTGCCTTGGAAATAGATTGTTTTGAAATTATGGCATTTAGCTGTTAAATTACTTCTAACTTTATATATCCCTGACAAAACTGTTCTGTGAATTCCAGACTTGCATAGATAAAGGCTCTGTCATCTCTCCTTGGATGCCTCATCGCTGTTGTTGTTAGTGCCATCAAATTAGCTCTAACTCATGGTGACCCCATGTACAACAGAATGAAACATTGCTCAGTTCTGCATCATCTTCATGATCATTGATATGCCTGAGCCCATTATTGTGACCACTGTGTATTTTTTGTGACTTCCAGCCAAAGGGATTTATCTTCCAGAACTATATCAGACACTATTCTGTTGTGATCCATTTTTAGCATCCTCACTGGCTAATATTTGAAAGTCTATCACCAGGTCTTTCTTCCTAGTCTGTCTTAGACTGGAAGCTCCACTGAAACCTGTCACCATGTGTGACCATATTGGTATTTGAAGTACTGGTGGCATTTGTTCCATTATCAAAGCAACAAACAAGCCACCAAAGTATGACCAACTGATAAATGAGTGGTTGACCTCAAATTTAGTTTGTCTAAAAAACATTCTTGACTTCTGCTTCTGCTCAAACTTTCCTATGCAATCCATTTCACCTTCCCATCTGGTGACTTGCCTTACCAGTTGTTCAATCCAGAAACAACAGATTCTCCTTTCATGCTTCTATTTCCCTTCAGAACCATCTTGCCCCATATAACCCATCTGTAAGATCTCTCATTCTATCACCAGAATAACCTCTTGAACATATCTACATTTCCCAAACTCTGAAGGGTCTATCCTAGTCTAGGCCACCATTATCTCTCCTGATCTACTCACAGAAGTGTCCAAACTGGCCTCATTGCTTTCTCCACCTAGCAACAAGCAACTCTTTCATAAATTTTATCACCACTGTGCTTAAAGCTCTAGTGGCTTCCCACTAAACTCAGAACAAGTTTCTTCCTCCAACTTCAACTAGTACCTGTCTTCTTTTACTAATGATACACTAGCCACACTGGATCTTTTTTTCAGTTCCTTGAATCTCAGTGCTGTTCGTGCTGCCTGATAACTTCTCCCAACTCTGTGTATTGATAGCTCCTTCTTATTCTATCAGGCTCAGCTTAAGAACTGTCTGATGAGTTTGGCCTTCGCTGCATATCTCGTTTAGAGTAGACCCTTACTCCCATTTGATATCCTCCTCACTGTTATGCCTAATATCTTCTTTTCACCTAGAGTTTTAGAGCTGTTTAATTTTTGTCAAATTATATATTTTTTAATATTAATACTTTTTTGTTTAATTATTTTTTAAAATTTTAATGTCCTATTTATTTCTTTGCTCATTTATTTATTGCCTATCTCCAAAATCAATCAGAATCTAAGTTACAAGAGAGTAGGGTTTTGTTTTACTTGCTAATATATATATATCATATATCCCAGAGGCTGTTACAGGGATGCAAACCAAAAATCCCACTGCCATCGAGTTGATTCCAACTCATAGTGATCTTATAGGACAGAGTAGAACTACTCCATAGGGTTTCCAATGCTGTAAATCTTTATGGAAGCAGACTGCCTCATCTTTCTCCAATAGAGTATCTGGTGGTTTCAAACCACTGACCTTTTGGTTAGCAGCCAAATGCTTTTAACCACTGCACCACCATAGCTCCTGGGATTGATACTCAAAATTTATACATAGAATTAATTTTAGATAAGTAAGCTCTGGTAGCATAGTGCCTAAGGTACTTGACTGCTAACCAGAAGGCTGGCAGTTCAAACCCACCAGCCACTCCTTGGAGGAAGGTTGGCCAATCTACTTCTGTAGTGATACCACCTTCGAAACCCAAGGAGGGGTCACAATGAGTCGGGTTCGACTGGATGGCTCATAACAAGAAGCTAATTGATGGAAGCTCTGGTAGCATAGTGCCTAAGGCACTTGACTGCTAACCAGAAGGCTGGTGGTTCAAACCCACCAGCCACTCCTCATAAGGAAGGTTTAGAAATCTACTTTGGTAGTGATACTGCCTTGGAAAACCAATGAGGGGTTGCTATGAGTTGGGTCCAACTCGACAGCACATAACAACAATAATAACAACAAGCTGATACTATATAAACACTGTTTATTGAAGTATCTTTAATAATTAGAAAATACTAACCCCCCCCAAAAAAAAAATGACATTGTAGTGCTTAAGAGCATGGACCATGGAATCCAATAGGTTCTTTTCCTGATTCTACTGGTGATCAGTTGAGTAGCTTTAGCCCTTTAAACTTCAGTTTTCTGATCTGTAAAAATGGATTAATAATAGTCTCTTATATACTTAAATTTTTAAAATCCAGTGAAATAATACAAATAAAAAGCACAATCCACAATTACCATAGGTGTTTAAGAAAGGATGCATGTCATTTTTATCTTCATTGAAGACCCATCAGCAAGCATAACTGACATTTTTACTTCCCTTGTAGAGGATGTACAAGGTAATACGTGCTATTCGAAAGAATGTTCTTGGTATCAAGATCAAATAGATCTCCTTTGCTTATATTCCATTAATTACTTAATATTTTATCACATTGTAATGTGCTTCCTATTTGGATCTTGAATTATTAGGCAAATTTTGTTGTTGTTGTTGTTAAGTGCGTTGGAGTCAAATCCAACTCATAGCAACCCTATGCACAGCAGAATGAAATACCACCCGATCCCATGCCAGCACTTTGATCCTTGCTATATTTGAGCCCATCATTGCAGCCACCGTGTCAATCCATCTTGTTGAAGGTCATCCCCTCTTTCATCGAACCTCCACCTTACCAAGCATGACATCCTTCTCCAGAGAATGGTCCCTTCTGACAACATAACCAAAGTAGATGAGATGAAGTCTGGCCATTCTGGCATCCAAGGAGCATGTATTCCTTCCATCTTCCGCTGCGCTTCCTCCAGGACAGATCTGTTATTTCTTTGAGCAGTCCATGGTACTTTCAGCATTCTTCACCAGCACCACAACTCAAAAGCATCTACTCTTCTTCAATCTTCCTTATTCATTGTCCAGCTCTCATATGCATATGAGGTGATTGAAAATACCCTGGCTTGTGTAGGAGCACCTTAGTCCTCAAGGAGATATCTTTGCTCCTCAGCACTCAAAAGAGGTCCTTTGCAGCTGACTTGCCTGGTGCTATACGTTGTCTAATGTCCTGACTGCTGCTTCTATTGGCGTCAATTATAGAACCAAGCAATGTGAAGTCTTTGACAACTTCAGTCTTTTCTCCATTTATCATGATGCTGTATATAGGTCCAGCTTTGAAGATATTTGTTTTCCTTATATTGAGATATAATCCATACTGCAGACTATTCTTCAAGTCATCCTCACTTTCAGGAAGCAAAGTTGTGTCATCAGTGTATCACAGGTTGTTAATGTTTCTTCCTCCAATCCTGATGGCATGTTCTTCATATAGTCCAGCTTCTCAGATTATTTGCTCAGCATATAGATTGAATAAGTATGGTGAAAGGATACAACCTTGACACACTCCTTTTTTAATTTCAAACCATGCAGAGTTCCCTTATTCTGTTCAAATGACAGCCTCCTGGTCAATGTACAGGCTCCTCATGAGTATAATTAAGTGTTCTGGAACTCCCATTCTTCTCAATGTTATACACAATTTGTTATGCTCCACACAATCAAATACTTTGACATAATTAATAACACACAAGTAAACATCTTTCTGGTATTCTTTGCTTCAGCCAAGATCCATCTAACAGCAGCTATGAAATCCCTTGTTCCATGCCCGTTCTGAATCCAGCTTGTACCTGTGGAAGTTCTCTATTAATACACTGCTGCAACCGTTTTTGAATTATCTTCAGTAAGATCTTACTTGCATGTGATATTAATGATATTGTTCAATAATTTCCACATTCTGTGGGATCACCTCTTTGCAATAGGTACAAATATGGATTATATCCAGTCAGTTGGCCAGGTGGCTGTCTTCCAAATCTCTTGGCATCACCAAGTGAGTGCCTCCAGTGGGGTATCCAGTTGTCAAAACATCTCAATGGGTATTCCGTCAATTCCTGGAGCCTTGTTCTTTGGCAATTGCTTCAGTGCAGCTTTGACTTCCTCCTTTAGTACCATTGGTCCTTGATCATATGCCACCTCCTGAAATGGATGAAGAGCAACCAATTCTTTTTGGTACAGTGACTGTGTATTCCTTCCATCTTCTTTTGATGTTTCCTGCATCATTCAATATTTTGCCCATAGAGTCTTTCAATATTGCAACTTGAGGCATATTTTTTTCCTCAGTTGTTTCAGCTTGAGAAATGCCAAACATGTTCTTTTCTTTTGGTTTTCTAATTCTTTGCATATTTAATTATAGTAATTGGCTTTGTCTGCTTGAGCTGCTCTTTGAAATCTTCTGTTCAGCTCTTTTATCTTGTCGTTTCTTCCATTGGCTTTAGCTACTCTCCACTCAAGGGCAAGTTTCAAAGTCTCTTCTGTCATCCATTTTGGTCTTCCCTTCTTTTCTCATCTTTTTAGTGACCTCGTGCTTTCTTCATGGATGATGTTCTTGATGTCATCCCACAATTCTTCTGGTTTTCGGTCATTGGTGTTCAATGAATCAAATCTTTTCTTTGGATGGTCTCTAAATTCAGGAGGCATATATTCAAGATAATATTTTGGCTCTTGTGGACTTGTTTTAATTGTCTTCAACTTCAAGTTGAACGTGCATATGAGCAGTTGGTCTGTTCCACAACTCCTGGCATTGTTTTTTTCTGAAGATATTGAGATTTTCCATCACCTCTTGCCCCAGATGTAATCAGTGTGATTCCTGTGTGTTCCATCTGGTGAAGTCCACGTGTACAGCTGCTGTTTGTGTTGAAAAAAGTTATTTGCAGTGAATAAGTGGTTGGTCTTGCAATATTCTATCATGCAATTTCCAGCATTATTTCTGTCACCAAGGCCAAATTTCTCAACTACCAGTGATTCTTCTTTGTTTCCAACTTTTGCATTCTTGTCACCAGTGATAATTAACACATCCTGAATGCATCTTCAGTCAATTTCAGACTGCAGAAGCTGATAAAAATCTTCAATTTCCTCATCTTTAGCTTTGGTGGTTGGAGCGTAAATTTGAATAATAGTTGTATTAACTGGTCTTCCTTGTAGGCATATGGATATTATCCTATCACTGACAGCATTGTACTTCAGGATAGATAGATCTTGGAACATCCTTTGTGATGATGAATGCCATGCCATTCCTCTTCATATTGGCATTCCCAACATAGCAGATCATATGGTTGTCTGATTCAAAATGTCCCAAATCAGTCCCTTTCAGCTCATTAATATCAATCTTTATGCATTCCATTTCATTTTTGACAACTTCCAAATTTCCTAGATTCATACTTTGAACATTCCATGCTCTTATTATTAACAGATGTTTGCAGCTGTTTATCCTCAATTTGAATCATGCCACATCAGCAAATGGAAGTCTCGAAACCTTTACCTTATCCATATCAGTAAGGCTGGTTTTACTCTGATTATGTAGCCCTTTCCCAGTCATATTTTGAGAGCCTTCCAACCTAAGTGGCTCATTCTCCTGCTCTGTATTGGATATTTCCGGGCTATTCATAAAGTTGTGCAGTAATGTATCAGACAGAGTTTCTCTGCTACTCATAAGGTTTTCCTTGGCCAATTCCTTGAGAAGTGGATGGCCTCTTCCTTCTTCCTAGTCTGTCTAAGTCTGTAAGCCGCACTGAAAACTGTGCATCATGTGCACCCCACTGTGTTAGAAACACTGGTGGCACAGCCTCAAGCCTCACAGCAACACGCCACTACTGTAGGACAAACCGACAGACAAGATTGTCTCTCTTAGCTGTTCAAAACCTCTCTAACCTCCCCTTACCTAGATCCCTGCTGCTCCCTTATCACTCTGTCCTGGTCCTCCTGGCCTTTTTCTCTCCTTTCACCCACTTTCCCACCTTGCTGCTTATGGGGCATGGCCTGGGTTCCTGCCATTGCCTCCTCCCTCTGTCCTGGTCCCCCTGGCCTTTTTCTCTCCCTCTCCCACTTTCCCGCCTTGCCACTTGTGGGGCATGAGCTCGTTTCCCTCCCAGTACCTGGATCCCTGCCACTGCCTGCTCAGTCTGTCCTGGTCTCCTTGGACTTTTTCTCTCTTTTCCCCCACTTTCCCACCTTGCTGCTTGTGGTGTGTAGCCTGGGTTCCCTCCCCTTACCTGGATCCCTGCTGCTGCTTGCTGCCTGTTGTTTTTTTTAGGTTTTCTAAATTATTCTTTTTTTCCTTGCACAATGTAGCTTTATTTGTATTTATCTCATTATTATATTTCCCAATCTTCTGGTTATACTACCCATTGTCATCAAGTCCTTCTGACTTATAGCAACCCTATAAGAAAGAGTAGAACTGCCTTATAGGGTTTCCAAGGCTGTAATCTTTAAAACATAAAATGGAAATTATCAAATAATATCATTATTATCACACATAAGTAAAATTTTGCTTTAGATAATTCAAAAACAGTTGCAGCAGTACATCAACAGGAAACTAACTGCCAAAAATTAAAGCTGGTTACAGAAAAGGACATGGAACAAGGGATATCGTTGCTGATGTCAGATGGATCTTGGCTGAAAACAGAGAATACCAGAATGATGTTTACCTGTGTTTTATTGACTATGCAAAAGTATGCAACCATGTGGATCATAACAAATTATGGATAAGAACAATGGGAATTCCAGAACATTTAATTGTGCTCATGAGGAACCTATACATAGCAAGTGACAGTTGTTTGAACAAAACAAGAGGTTACTGCATTGTTTAAAATCAGGAAAGATGTGTGTCATGGTTGTATGATTTCACCATTCTTATTCAATCTTTATACTAAGCAAACATTCCAAGAATTTAGACTGTTGAAGAATACTGTGACATCAGGATTGGAAGAAGTTTCATTAGTAATCTGTGATATGTAGATAACACATCCTTGATTGCTTTACTTGAAGCACAGTAGAAGACAAACTGATGAAGACAAAATACTACAACCTTCTCTATGGGTTGCACCTTAATATAAAGGAAACAAAAATCCTTACTACCAGACCATTAAGCAACATCATGATAAATACAGAAAATATTGAAGTTGTCAAGGATTTCATTTTATTTGGATCCACAAGCAACACCCATGAAGTAGCAGTCAAAAGTCAAATGAAGTGTTCCATTGGGCAAGTCTGCTGCAAAAGATCTTTTGAAAGTGTTAAAAAAGCAAAAATATGACTTTGAGAGCTTAGGTGAACCTGATTGAAGCCACGATATTTTCAATTGCCTCATATGCATGTTAAAGCTGGACAATGAATAAGGAAGATCACAGAAGAAGTGATACATTTGTATCACAGTGTTGGTGAAGAATATTGAATATACCATGGACTGACAGAATGAACAAATATATCTTGGAAGAAATGCAGCCAGAATGCTCCTTTGAAGTGAAGATGGCAAGACTTCATCTCACATAATTGGGACATGCTATCAGAAGAGACTAATCCCCGAAGAAAGACATCTTGCTTGAAAACATAGAAGGTCAGTGAGAAAGAGAAAGACCCTCAATGAGATGTATTGACACAGTGGCTGCAACCATGGGCTTAAGTATAGCAAAGATTGTGAGGATGGCGCAGGACCTGGCAATGTTTCATTACATTGTACATAAAGTTGCTATAAGCAGAACCGACTCAATGGCACCTACCAACTAAGATCTTTACAGAAGTTGACTGCCACATCTTTCTCCCATGCAGTGACTAGTGGATTCCAAGCGCTGACTTTCAGTTAGCAGCCAAGCACTTAACTACTTGTCACCAAGGCTCTTTCCAGTTATTTTAGTCATATCATTAAGACATTTTCCCTTTCTTAGATTTCCCTTCTGAAGGCCTCTGTCCTTCTTCAATCTACCTTATTGGCTCTACAGGTCCCAACTCTCATCCTGAAACCTTCATTTCCTTCCCTTCTGTGTTGATTCTTACTGTATACCAACATTTTACCATTTTCCCTCTTTTCAGTTACTCCCATGTTTTACTAGAATTCATCCTCAAGTAATTTAGTAGTTTGATTAATCTGTGAAGGTTTATAAAGTCTTCACATTTGATTAGTCACTTTAGTGACACATGATTCCAGGTTTAGCATCATTCCACCTTAGAAACTTGAACACAATTACCACTTGCCTCCAGTTTTCAGTATTGTTGTGAATTCTGGTGCAGTGTCTTTTTATACTTTTATAGGTGTCTTATTTCCACCTTTCATCCACTGTTCCTGCTGACTTGTTGACCCTTCCTCTGGGAAACTTTTCAGATCTTTTTAACCTTGACATTTTAGACACAAGTTCCATACACACACACACACACACACACACACACATTCATTTAGTTGAATTCTCGGTTAAATCTTTGCATCTGGACACGTTTTCTTCACCATTTCCCATATTATTTGTTTCAAAATTTCTCCTTTCCTATTTTTTTTGCTTCACTCTTTTGAAACTCTTGTCTGTTTGATGAAAACTCTTGGTTTCCTTCTCCTCTTTATTTTTTTTTAACTCATTATATTTTTCTCCGTACATCTTTTTTGAACATTTTATTGTGCTTTAGGTGAAATTTTACATAACAAATTAGTTTTCTATTCAAAAGTTCATATACAAATTGTTTTGTGATACTGACTGCAATAGCTACAATATGTTAGCACTTTTCCCATTTACACCCTGGGCTCCCAATTTCCATTCATCCAGTTTCTCTACCTCTCTCTACCTTCTCATCTTTGCTTTTGCATAGATGTTTCCCCTTTGATCCTCTATAGTTGATTGTTCTATGGATCACATTCCTCCTGGGTGTTACTGTTTATTTTATAGCCCAATCTATTATTTGGCTGAAAGGTGGTCTCTAAAAGTTTAAGATTTTCTTAGGGCAAGTCTTGGGGTGTCCTCTAGTCTCTATCAGACCAATAAACCAAACCAAAAAAACTCATTGCCGTCGAGTAGATTCTGACTTATAGTGAACCCTTCTTGGGTTTCTTAGGCAGTATCTCTACTGGGAAGTAGATTGCCCAATCTTCTTTCCAAGGAGTGGCTGGTGGGTTTGAACCACCAGCCTTCTGGTTAGCAGTCAAATGCCTTAGGCACTATGCCACCAGAGCTCCTGTCAG
>NW_006921664.1:9625103-9630452 GCF_000298275.1 Orycteropus afer afer | reverse complement strand
TTTCCATTGTTTTTCCTCTTTTGTTTTGTTCTCATATGCCTGGTGATCCTTGATCGAACAATCTTATATATTAAAAAAGACTGGGCGATCACCATTGATTTTATCATTGTGGAAGATATTCTCTCCTGGTATATACCTTGAGTGGGAATTCTTCAAAGATCATGATTTTACTGACCTAATTTTACTGACCTCTCTTTAAAAGGCCTCACTTTTAAAATGACCTCCTTTTTAGAAGACTCACTTTAGGAGCAGTGATTGTGGCTTGAGCAGAGACCCAAAAACAAACTGTGGGTCCATCAAATGCAAGAATTGTCACCCACATCCACACTAAAAGTTTCAATTTTCCTGTTATAATTTACTTGATTTTTTTTTTTTTTAAACCAGTTGTTTTCTTTGTATTACACACTGGCTGCTTGAACTCTATTTTGATGAGGCTTGCTCAAAAGTTTTTGGGGATCCAAATTTGTTTACATATTCTGCATTTAGATATACAATACTACTGCTTTGAGTCCTACTTCTATTCTCAGTTCTATCTTTCTCATAACCACTATTTTAAGCTCAGAGGCTCTTGAGGGACAAAATGAGCCATTTGTCATCCACTTTGTTTCAGTTTTCCTGGATGCCAATTGGCAATATTCTGGGCTTCAGCTTTCTCTACTACTTTCACCCACCAACATGATGTCACCCATGTAATTCTTACCTTTGTTGAAATATCTTATTCTCTATTAACGCTCCCTCCTCTTCATTCATATGAAGGTTTTTTTTTTTTTCTTTTAACTTCTTTACTTTTATTTCAGTGATATTTTAAGAGAGAATGAAGACAAGATATTATCTTCAAAGGTCAAAAATATAACTTAAAATTACTATACAGTTTACCATTATATAGATGCACTATATTTGAGGAGCTCTGGTAGCATAGTGGCTAAGACACTTGACTGCTAACCAGAAGGCTGACAGTTCAAACCCACCTGGCACTCCTCAGAAGGAAGATGGGGCAATCTACTTCCATAGTGATACTGCCTCGGAAACCCAAGGAGGGGTCGCTATGAGTCAGGTCCCACTCGACGGTACATAACAACAACAATATACTTTATTTATCCACTGCCCAAATTTTGGACTTTTTTTAAAATGTTTTAATTATTTAACCTCTGTATTTGGGAGGGAGAGGTTGAGGGTAGGCTTATGGGGAGCAGAACATGAAGAAATGAGGATCTAAAAGAACTAGTCCTGACAGAGATAAGTCTTGGAAGCAACAAGCAGATAGAAAATTCAAGTCCGAGGAAGTATAGAATCCCACACAAAGAATTCTCATAGGCTGTAGTGTAGGGAGCTATGTGGGAGGAAGGCACTATTCTGAGCATTAAGAAGATTTAGAAATTTGTGTACATCCTTGCTTATAATATTTGTCAATATTTCTGATTATTTAAAAAGTGAAAATTTTCCATTCAAGTATGCGAGCACTTATAAAGCTCTTGATACTTAGTTTACAAATTTCCCTTAACAAAGATTGCACCAGTTTACCTTCCTACCAGTAACATGGCACCAACCTTTCAAAAACAAACAAAAGTACCCACACATTTGCTAATTTTATAAGAAAAAAAATAGATTATTATTGATATTGAATATTCACCCATATTATATTACTCAGTGCTCATACCAACCTCATTTTAGAAAAGAGATAATATCAGCCTCATTTTAGAAATGTGTACACGGAGGCTCAGAGATCTTATGAATTATTAAGGTCACACAGCTTGCAAGTGTTTGAAAGCATATGAGAACATGATGTTACTTTGCCAAGAAATAACTTAAGGACATGTAACTTATCTGCTCAATTAAATCACCCCCTTTGTTTTTTTTAATAGAAGATCCAATTATTCAATCTTTCTGGACCTTAGATGTAAATAATTATTTTAAAAATTTTCCATTTCTTGAAACAAATGTGTTTTACAAGGGCTTTATACCCTTTATACAAAGCCTACAATTGAGGAAAATACATAGGTTTGTACAGATTTGCAAGAATAGGAGATTTCAAATGGCTCATGGGGAACTTAGCTTTCTCTGAAACCCAGACATAATTTCATTTGTCCCATTGTAAAATATATATACATAGTTGCAAATCATATATCTATATATTATAATATAATATAATTAATATATTAATTATAATATTATGTATTATATTATATTGTTGTTGTTGTTATTTGCCTTCGAGTTGGCCCCGACTCATAACGACTCCTTCTTGGGTTTCCGAGGCAGTATCACTACGGAACTAGGATTGCCCAACCTTTCTTCCGAGGAGTGGCTGGTGGGTTTGAACCGCCAGCCTTCTGGTTAGCAGTCAAATGCCTTAGGCACTACGCCACCAGAGCTCCCGTATATACATATACACACACATATATGTCTTTATTCTGGCAAGTCTAAAAATTAGCAAGTAATACCATTCTACCAATTTAAATTCTTTAAGATTTTTTTATGCAAAGTTAATATCCCCTGTTTTAAGCTAGTAGCATGGTCTTCAGTGTATATCTGAAATGTATCAATGCAGAATGGTGTATCACAGGAGTGATACAAGCTGAACCACACTTTAGTAGGCATTGTATACTTGAAGATTTCACTTATACAATCACTGCACAGGGAATAAAAGTCCAGTGTCTTCAACCCAACAGATCTGGAACTGGATCTTAACTCTTATCACTTCACAGATGTGTGGCATTGGGCAAGTTTACCTAAAAATGCCCTTTACCTTCAATGTGTTAATAACAATCTACCTACCATATGGAACCAATGGTAGCTCAGTAGTAGAATTTTTGCTTTCCATGTGAGAAACTCAGGTTTGATTCCCAGCTGATGCATCTGTCTGTCAGTGGAGGCTTATATGTTGCTATGATGTGGAACAAGTTTCAGTGTAGTTTCTAGACTAAGACCAATTAAGAAGAAAGGTCTAGTGATCTAGTTCTGAAAATCAGCTAGTGAACACCCTTTGGTTCAAGTTACATCTGGGACTGATCATGGTAGTTACAGGATCTGGTAACATTTCATTCCATTGTGCATGGAGTCACCATGACTAAGGGTGAATTGAATCCTATGGTAACTAACAAAAACAAAAGTCTACATAAAGGATTGTTGTGAAGATTATATGAAATGATGAACTTAAAGGCTTTGTCATAGAGGTTGGGATGTCATAAACCAAAAAAAAAAAAAAAATTAAAAATGTAAAAAGTAACATTAGTATCTTGATTCTAACTCTTGATGAACCCATGTATCACAGAGTAGAAATGCTCCATAGGATTTTCTTGGCTGTAATCTTAAAGGAAGCAGATCACTGGGCCTTTCTTCTGTGATCCCCCGGGTAAGTTTGAACCACCAACCATTAGGCTAATTGTTGAGCACAAAGTGTTTGTGCCAACCAGGGACCTGGGCACATCATAAGATCTTAATAAATGGTAGCTATTACTACTACTACTGTTAGTATTATTACTAATACTAGTTGGAGACAAAGAAAGAGGGGTATCTATATTCCAACCCAGATTCTTGCTGTATTCAAGTGACAATTTTCCAGTTGGTACTTTCTCTTCAGGTATTTCAGTTAGGAAAAAGCCACATGACATAAACTTCAAAAGATTTATATTCCTTCAGTGGAGTCCTTTTTAAAGTCAATTTATAGATTAAAATTATTTTTAACTACACCTTCTCCTCACTTACTGACATGCTTGTTTTCCAAAAACCAGGGTGTTATGCAAAATCCAGCATTATACAAAACTGGAAGATGACTACATCAGATCACAAACTACATCATTACATAACTGCCAAGACACTGAGAATCATGGCCTAGCCAAGTTGATACATAACCTTAACTATCATAGACAAAAACTACTCTTGTACCTCAGTGTTTGTTACTGCCAGATGTACATTGTTATTGTGCAAAATAGTCAGATAGTAGATTTTTTACTACTGTCATAAATGTGAAATGTTGGATAATGAGATAGTTGATAAGTGAGGAGAAAGTGTAACATAAAATTGGAACAGAGTCTAGAGAAACAGTGAGGAAGGATCGACTCTGCAAATTGTCAGCATTCTCAGAAGATAGTAGACTTTGCCTCCAAATGTGTGTTTCTTTACACATCTGAAAAGGGTCCAATCCTTGGAAAAACAGTCATATATTAGAGCATTTAAGAAGTTAATGTAAGAAGAAAAAAAATGAATTGCACAGAGCTTCAGGGAAGGGGAAACTTTGGACACTAGTTGGAAGTTGTCATTTATCTGTAGCATGTGGTATGTGGTATACAAAGGTGTGGTTTGATGGTTTTAGGAGATTTTTGTCCTCCATCTCTATCAATAATGGCATGGACAACAATAATTTTTATTAATTGAATTCTCTAAAGAGTTCACAGCACATTTGCTGCATTACTGAATGATATTCTGTTGCTCACATATGCTTTGGGGTTATTTGTTCTTCCTATGGGCTGCCCAAGGAGCTCTGGTGGTGTAGTGCCTAAGGCATTTCACTGCTAACTGGAAGGCTGGTGGTCCAAACCCACCATCCATCCCTCAGAAGGAAGATTTGGCAATTTACTTCTGTAGAGATACTGTCTCAGAAACCCAAGGAGGGGTCACTGTGAGTTGAAAATGACTTGACAGCAGTGAGTTTGGTTTAGTTGGGTTTTTTACAGGCTACTCAAATCAAAAGTAGATTGGAAAAAAAAATTATGAGATAGAAATTTACTTTTTTGTATGTTTTCATTGTAGCTGTTACTAAATTATGCTCCTGAAGGCTAATCAAAGGAGATGCAAAGGACTGAAACAAAAAACTCACTGCCATCAAGCTCATTCTGACTCATAGCAACCCCCATTAGGTTTTCAAGGCTTTAAATCTTTATGCAACCAGTCTGGAGTGGCTGGTAGGTTCAAACCACTGACCTTCTAGTTAGCAGTCAAATGGCTTAACCACTCTACCACCAGCATTGCTATGTAAAGGACAGCCAACAGAAATATAATTTACTAAACTAGGAAACAAAGATAAAATTTGTTGAAGCAACATGTTATTCAATGTCCAGTTTGTTTATGGAGGAGTAAGAAGTAAGAAGAGACATCTAATGTCAAGGAAAGTGCACAGCCTTTAATATCAGATAGTTCAAATGGACATGGATTTGTATCATGGCTTCATTAATTATTAGCCATGTCTCCTTGAGAAAACTCTTAGTTTTCTTTTTTATGCTTAAGTGTCCATGTGCAGAATAGGGATAATAAAATCAATTTCCTCAGGTTGTTAAAAATATTGCTTGAGTTACCATGTTTAAAGAGCAGCTTAGTACTTAGCACGTTGTTGTTGTTGTTATGTGCCGTCGAGTC
>NW_006921664.1:9619845-9623118 GCF_000298275.1 Orycteropus afer afer | reverse complement strand
GAGCTGGATTTTTTTTTTTTTTTTATGATTTTGAGTTTTGTTTCATGTTTTTCTCCCACTCTATCTGGAATCTACTACTGTGATCCCTTTCAGAGTGGCCAGCAGTAGTAGCCAGGTACCAACTAGTTCTTCTGGTCTCAGGGTCATGGAGACTAGGGTTCACATGGTCCATTAGTCCTTTAGACTAATTGTTTCTTTGTATCTTTGATTTTCTTCACTCTTCTTTGCTCTGGACAATGACAAAACAGTAGGTGTACCTTAGATGGATCCTCACAAGATTTTAAGGTCCCAGTAACTACTCACCAAAATAGTCTTCACTTTGTAGACTATATTATGCCAGTTGAACTAAGTGTGCCTGAAACTCTATGGTCCTGAGTCCCGAGGCCCAGCAATTTATTCCCTCAAGGTGTTTGGTTATGGCTAAGAAGTTTTCATAACTTTGCCCCCTCCATGCTCTATTATACACAGTGGCTTCAATGATGGGCTCAAGCATAGCAAGAATGGTGAGGTTGGTGCAGGATTGTGTGCATGGGTTCTATATGAGTTGGAGCTGAGTCAATGGCACCTAACAACAACGACATGCTGCATTATCTATAGAAAGATGAGACAATCTGCTTTGGTAAAGAATTACAGGCTTGGAAACCCTATGAGGTGGTTCTATTCTGTCATAAAGGGTCACTATGAGTCAGGATCAACTCAATGACAGTGTTTTTGGTTTTTTTTTTTTTAAAGCTCTGTTATATTCATTGACATATTTGCACATATATAGATATATCTATCAAGCCTATATATATTCAGAGGTGTAAACCCATTTGGCTTTCCAACCCTGTTCAGCTTGAGTGTTTTGAGGGTTTTCAATGGCTGATTTTTCAGAATTAAATAGTCAGGTCTTTCTTTTGAGATGCCTCCAGTTGGACTTGACCCACAAATCTTTCAGCAAGAACCTAAGTACATTAACCGTTTGCACCACCCAGGGACTCTCATAAAGTAGACACTGAATACTAAACTTCCGTCTCGCCTTCATCTACAGTCAGATTTCCAACCCCAAAAGAAATACTGTGTGTCTGTAGTCATTGTTCTCTTGGACTCAGAAAGTCCATGCAGTTGAATGACCTCCGCCTGACCATCTGTGAGAGGACCAACAGTTTCTAAACAGGTTCTGACTATTTCAGCCACATTCATACAGCCCTCTGCATTATGGTGGATGTGGCCAATGACCACTGCACAGTTAGATGAACCTGAGTCAAGAGAAACCACACTTGAAAATACTTTTCTCCTCAAAATGATGGTGCATCTACAAGGGTGTAACTGGCAATGATATTTCTGGCATTCATTGAAAACACCCCAGGCTGCTTGGGTAATTAATTTCCTAGGGTTAGTCATTAACAGCCTTCCTGCCTTCTTCCTTCTTCGACAGGCCCAGCTGTGAGATACAGCAAGTTCAAGATGTCAGTGGCCAAGCCACCTCCTCTGCTTGGACAGGACACAGTGAGCATCCTGAGGGAAACCCTCCAATACGACAACAGTACCATCAGAGAACTGATGAACGCTGGAGTGGTGACCCAACACGAAGCCAAGTGACAAAGGGGAAAGGCTGTCATCCTCAAAACCACAATCTGAATACACTTTGCTGGAGATAGCAATGCTTTTTCTGGACCTTTCTTCCCAGTTGTGCCACTGAAAGGAAAACCTAGAGTAACTCCAGATTTCCTGCCTGGCACCTCTAGAACAGTTCTGGTATTAATGAATCAAGTGCCTTTTAAATGCTCCCTACCATTTATTCTCATACTTCCCCCTCTCCCCAATAATGGTTTAATTGTGGATTTGTTTTTAATGATTTGATTTTTTTTTTTTCTGGCAAAATACACTACTAAATCTAACTATGTTAATAGCCTAAACATTTGCTCCTCCAGCCCACACAGGTCTAAAAGAGAGCAGATCTCTTGACATCCTCTAGTTACACATAAAGTCCTCATCTAAACCTTTGTTAGGAAGTCAAAGCAATACACAGAGTGACAGTCTCTGCAATTGATTTTAAACAGAATAACTTAATTTTGAGCTCATGAACACTTTGTTAATCTGTAATTTAAACCATGGGTTTTGTTCATGCACACTTCAAAATTACTCCATTCTCCCTTGTGGGAATAAGTACTTGCTTTATGTTGTATTTCTCTGGTGATTCCATGATATGTGGCAAAATCAATTTCTACCCATTTGGGGGTGTAGGTATCTACCTATTTTGGGGGATAGAAGCAGTTCTGAAATCAGTACCTTATTTTAAGCAAAATGCTAATGCAGCATGTTTTTAATTGAATGTACATGCTACCCAGGTATTAAATCATGTTATTATTGACAAATGAGAGAATGGAAGGAAAACAGTTCTTTGTAATCTGGGCTTCCACAGCAAAAGAATATATCAAGCCTTAATATAAAGTATTCCAATTTATTAGTGTTTTCAAAATAAAGTAACTTTGCTCTGTTAAGAAGGTGAGAATAGATGTGCACATATGTTTCAGGATAAATTGTCCCTCAGTCGCTAATCACCCAAGTCCAGGTACAGACCAGGGAAACAGATGACCCCAAGGTCAGTATCCTGATATGACTTCAACTAATGGTTGTTAGCACAGCTATTTTTAAAGCAATGTTATTACATACCAAATGGTAATTGAAAGTTAAATTACAGATGTTCATCTTTCAAACTGTGATTTAGATCTCCTTTTCTTTTTGTGTTCCTTTTTATTGGAATGAATAGGGCCATTTCTCCATGCTGTAGGCTCAATATGTTTCTAGAATCAAGGATCCCAGATAAATAGGGAATTCATCTTCTCACAAGGCCTCCTGGGACTTCTTAGAAGAATGACTACTAATTTTTGAAGCAGTTATTGTCCTCCCTGCTTTGCTTTTTGTGGACATCTTATTCTGAAGCACTCCTGCTGTTATCCCACTAGTTAGAATTTCATCATACAAGGGTAATTGGATGTCTTCTGCAGTGTTTTTCCCCAAATGGCTAATTCATAGATACATATTTGGAAGCATTCACATCAGGCCAGGCATCTAAATGAAACTCTTCCATGTATATAAAGTTAGCATGGAAAATGGTAAAAATTTGGGTGACAGAGACTAGGAAAAACCATATACCTAGAATAACAGATGCACTATTTCTCCTATTAAATACAAACTTGTGAACTTATGAACCAGGTAGGTATCTTTTTTTTTTTTCCTTTTTTTTAAATTTTTTTATTGTGATTTGGGTGAAGATTTACAGAGCAAATT
>NW_006921664.1:9616155-9617800 GCF_000298275.1 Orycteropus afer afer | reverse complement strand
TCTCCTTTTTTGGTATTTTCATGAAAATTCTTCTGCTAGTTGGGGTTTAGTCCACTTCTATATCCTTCCCTTCAAGGCTCAGGGGTCCAGGATTATATTCTGTGTCTGTGTTTATTGGTTTCCCTTTTCTTTGTTGAAGAGGGTCTGTGCAGTCTCTCTGCCTAGTCTGCCATCTTGCTGGAACTCCCCAAACCAGGTAGGTATCTTGAAATATAAATTCCATGGTTACTGAACAGTAACCCTAAATATATAAGTAGCCATATGTGTAGGAAGATATTGATCATCCACAGAAAGCCAGAAAATGCCTCTAAAACTTTCATCTCAACAAAATACAGCTCTGGTGGCCTAGAGGATAAGGCATTTGGCTGCTAATGAAAAGGTCAACAGTTCAAACCCATTTGCCACTCTGTAGAAGGAAGATGGGGCTATCTATTTTCATAAAGATTTACAGCCTTGGAAACCCAATGGGGGTCTCTTTGAGTCAGGGTTGACTCTATGGCAGTGAATTTGGTTTATTTTTTTTATACATAGCAGAGCCATCAGGGAAACAAATACTACTTATCCATTATAATCATGGATCTAGCTATCCACTTCCAACTACACAACTTAAAAATGATCCAGAAAAGCTTTGAATCTGTGGGTCACCCAAAATAAGGTAATTATTATTACTCTATGGATTTAGTGAAAAAAGTAATTTAGAATATTTTAAAGTTCAGATAGATAATTGGTCCTGAAAGAAACATTGTTGGTTGCTAAAATTTTTAGCAATATGCCCCAGATCAAGTTATGCTTACAAACAAATATGCTGTTTTAATTATAAGAGCCTATTATCTTACTCATTTCCAAAACTGAACACACTACTAAGATACCATATGCTCAAGTTCAGTTTGTGTCAAGGCCTGCCTTCTGGCAGGTTTGTGGCTGAGGTTGGCCCAGAAAATTCCTTGAAACTTAGTGGGTTAATTATTGTGGAATTGAGGGTGTGTCCACAAGCTTTCTTCCCTTGATTATTATTTTTCCCTTAATTTTTTACTGTCATGACTTTCTGGTTAATCAGGCATAATATTTTCCAGTCTGATATGCTGTTTCTCTAGCAAGAGAGAAATGAATATTGACCAATTTTGTGTGACTACCCCAGTATCTTGTTCCATCAATTAGGAGTTAGAAGTACAATTATGATTTTAAAAACAAAAGAAGGCTTATGTAAGCTAAGATAGCAGACCTAAAAGGTATGGGAAAGAATGACAAGTCCAGGGCTATTCAGGTTGTCTAGATCTTTAGCCTTTTCTTCCAACTGCTCATCATTGATTCTTAATTGGCAAAAGAGATGAGTAGAAATAAGGCACAATGTTCACTTTCCATGTCCTGACCCTGGGCCATTGATTTCCAAACTTCTCCATCAATATTGTCACATTCTCCTTGCATTTGTTTCTCTTTATGGGGGACTACTTGCTGTGGTGAGGCTTTATAATTGACGGTATTCATCAGTGGGTATAACGATCCTGAAAACAAAAATGGTTATTAACCTTGACTATAGTGTATATCCAGAAGGCTGGCGGTTCAAACCCACCAGCCACTCCTCGGAAGGAAGGTTGGGCAATCCTGCTTCCGTAGTGATACTGCCTCGGAAACCCAAGGAGGGGTC
>NW_006921664.1:9589933-9615120 GCF_000298275.1 Orycteropus afer afer | reverse complement strand
TGGGCAATCCTACTTCCATAGTGATACTGCCTCGGAAACCCAAGGAGGGGTCGCTATGAGTCGGGGCCGACTCGACGGCAAATAACAACAACAACAACAACATGTTGTGCTAATTGAGCTTGATGTCCACCAAGACCATAGACCCATGCCCTCAGGCCTGGTGACTCTCTCCCTCAAAGTGCTTGATTGTCACTGAGAGGTTACTCCAATCTTGTCTCTGTTACTTCTATAATATAAATGGATGTTTTTGTTGCCTAATCTATCCATGGTCATGAGTATATTCCTGTTCAGCTGCCCACACTTGTTCTTCTCACTTACCTATACATTTACCCATAGACTAGTGTTTGCTGCTACTGGTAACGCAGTATTGTGTATGAAAAGTATTTGCCTCTGTTATCTGTATCTTTTGTGCATATTTCTGTGTCCTTCTTTTCCCTATTATTATTGTGCTGGTTATACAATTGTGCTATACTTTTTTTGGGAATTAGGTCACCACACCTTTCTTCTGAGTTATCTCTGGGTAGCAAATTACCAACCTTTCAGTCAGCAATTGAGTGCATTAACTATTTGTACCACCCATGCCTCTATAAGCCTTAAAAAGCTGAAATATTATGTTCATCTCTTTTCTTTCTTGATCTTGTGGTACTAGCACTGGTGCAATCATTGTTTGATAAGGGAGAGGAGCTGATTCAGAAAAGGTGTATTTTTCTAGTCTAAACAGCAGCTGGGGAAAACAAAAAGCACATCATAGGAGCCCTTACTAAGTTCTAGAAATTTTCTTAGACATCAGGATATAATTGCGTTTCTTCTCACAATCCTTGTATAGCTATACCAGGATAAAATGTTTTATAAATCACTACTGTCATAAGATTCTTGAACAGCTTCTCTATACAGATGTGCTGAGCTATATCTTCCAAGCACAAATAACCCTGAACTTTTAAACTAAGCTGGCCATATGCAGGGCAGTGGGATTAGTGGGGTATAAGCAACTCTAATAGACATGTTTTCCCCAACACCCATTTATAAAAGTGTCTTCCAGTGCCATTTTAGGAGGTTAAAATATTATAGATAAAAGTTAAAAAGTTATCTGGCATTTCTCAGAGTTAATGGATGCAAATACTTATCACTCATGCATTGATACTACATACTAGGAGAAGCAAAATAAAAAGAAGAGAGAGAGATTTGAAGAAATGAGGCTTGTTGTTGTTATACGCCTTTGAGTTGGCTCCAACTCATGGTGACCCTATGTACAATGGAATGAAACACTACCTACTCCTGTACCATCCTCATAATTGTTGTTATTCTTGAGCCCATTGTTGCAGCTGCTGTGTCAGTCCATCTCATTGAGGGTCTTCACTTTTTTGCTGACCCTCAACTTTACCAAGCATGATATCTTCCTCTAGGGAATGGTCCCTTCTGATAATATTACCAAAGTAAGTGAGACAAAGTGCGGACATTCTTGTTTCCAAGGAGCATTCAGGTTGCACTTCTTTCAGGACAGATTTGTTCTGGGAGTTCTAGTAGCATAGTGCCTAAGGCTTTTGACTGCTAACCAGAAGGCTGGCAGTTCAAACCCATCAGCCAATCCTCGGAAGGAAGTTTGGGCAATCTGCTTCCATAGAGATACTGTCTCCAAACCCAAGGAGGGGTTGCTATGAGTCAGATATGACTTGACAGTAGTGAGTTTGTTTTTTTTTTTTTTTCTTTTGCAGTTCATGGAATTTTCAGTATTTATTACCAGCACCACAATCCAAAGGCATCAGCTCTTCTTTGGTCTTTGTTGTTCATTGTCCAGCTTTCACATGCATATGAGGGAACTGAAAACACCTTGGCTTGGGTTAGAGGCATCTTAGTCTTCAAAATGACATCTTTGCTCCTTAACACTTTAAAAAGATCTGTTGCAGCAAATTTGAATAATTTATAATAGGTAAATTTGACTACCAAGAAAGGGAAAGATAGAGCCTACACAGGACAATAGCTCTGGGTGTATATTTACTCTGAAGTCTCTGGAGATCCAGTGGACTGTGAGAGCATAGCTGGAATGAAGGTGGTGTGAAGGAGGAGCAGCCACTGACTGCAAAGAGCTCAGATGCCACCAGAAAACAGATTTCACCTACTTTACAATTGTTCTTGAAAACTCCACCAAGATTATCATATTCTCCTTGCTTTTGCTTCTCTTTATGGGGGACTACTTGCAGTGAGGCTTTATAATTGATTATAAATTTAATTTATAAAATTCTCTTTTCTCCTATTCCTTAAAATCTTAGTAGAATGCCCAGCCTTCTCATTTGCAACATTCTTAGTAACAAGCTGTTGTTGTTGTTGTTTGCTGTTGAGTCAGACCTGACTCATAGCGACCCCTCCTTGGGTTTCCAAGGAGCGCTGGTAGTATCCGTAGTGATACTGCCTCGGAAACCGAAGGAGGGGTCGCTATGAGTCGGGGCCGACTCGACGGCACATAACAACAACAACAACATCACTACGGAAGTAGATTGCCCAACCTTCCTTCCAAGGAGTCACTGATGGGTTTGAACCGCCAGCCTTCTGGTTAGCAGTCAAGTGCCTTAGGCACTATGATACCAGAGCTCCCAAAGAGCTGTAGTAGGCAAAATAATGGCTTCCCAAAGATATTCATGTCCCAATGCTCAGAACCCATGAATGTGTTACATGGTGTCATGTGTTACATGGTGTCATGGTGTCATGGGCTGCTGTGACCAAGTACCACTATCTGGTAGCTTAAGAAACTCTGGTGGCATAGGGGATAATGCATCTGACTGCTAACCAGAAGGTCAGCAGTTCAAAGCCACGATCTGCCTTGCAGAAAGAAGATGGGGTGATCTATTTCGGTAAAGATTTATAGCCTCAGATTGTCTCACAGTTCTGGAAGCTAGAAGTCCACACCAAGGTGATAGCAGAGTTGGTTCTTTTTGGAGACTCTAGGGTAGAATCTTTTTCATGCCTCTCCTAACTTCTGGTGGCTCCTAGTAATCCTTTTCACTTCCATCATCACATAGTTGGCCTCTCTCTGTGATAGTTTCTCTGTGTCTCTTCTCCTTTATAAGGACACTCATATTGGAT
Organism: Orycteropus afer afer; assembly: GCF_000298275.1. NCBI lineage: Eukaryota > Metazoa > Chordata > Mammalia > Tubulidentata > Orycteropodidae > Orycteropus > Orycteropus afer. The sequence continues at coordinate 9,612,042 of NW_006921664.1, read as the reverse complement.
TAGGATCCATTTTTCACCAATGTGACCTTGTGTTAATTAAAATGATAAAATTTTAAAAGATTCTATTTCCAAACTAGGTCAGATTCACAAGTGCCAGAGGTTATGATTCCAAAATATCTTTTGTGGTGACAATTCAATTCATAGCAAATGCAAGGGGCAATAAAGACTGTAGATAGAATTAAGGTTGCTAATCAGATGGCTTTAACGTAAGATTATCTTTGGTTATTTAGGTGAATCCAATATAATCACAGGGGTTCTTTAAATGTAGAAGAAGGAGGCAGAAGAGTCAGTGTCAGAGTTCTATGATATGAGGAAACCTCTACCAACCATTGCTAGCTTTCAGATGGAGGGGGACTATACGCCAAGGAATGAGGGTAGCATTTAGAAATGGGGAAAGGCAAGAAAATGCATTCTCCACTAGAGCTTCCAGAAAGGAATGCAGCCTTGCTGACACTGCTTTAGGCCAGTAAGACTCATTTTGGACTTCTGCCCTCTAGAACTGTGAAATGATACATTTTTATTGTTTTAAACTATAACATGAGGTAACTAACACAGAGGCTGATTTGTTTTAAAATTTAAGTACTTTATAAAACAACAAATTGTCGGCCTCTCTTAATTTTTTTTTTCACTTTTTCTTTTACATTTCTTATTTTTCTTTTTCTTTTTTTCCTATTCTTTGAATCTCCTTCCCTCTATCCCTGCCTCTTTCTTCTCTGTGGCAATAATTTTTTTTCTTTATCTCCTTTTCCTCTCCTATTTTCCTCCTTCGTGTCCCCCTTTTTCTTTCTCTCCCTTTCTCCATACACAGACACACAATGGAGATTTATATATCCATGTTACACAAACACAGACACCAAGGCTGTGACTGACCTTCAGAAAATAAGACTTTCTCAGTAATTTGAAAGCTGATTAGTGGTAATTCTGACCACAACTTCACCTCCACAAGCAATCTTGGATTAACCTCTGGGTGTGGTGATTCTTAAACTGTCTGCCACTTCTTTTCTTTGAAACCAGGAAAAGAAATGAAAGAGTATTGCAAATGCAACTCTGGGCTGTGAGAGCCCTAAAGCTTGCTACCTCTATTTTCCTTACATTCGGTTAAAAAAACAAAAGCAAAAGAAAACAAAAACACTATAACATAAATTAAGTACAGAGCAGAGTCTACACTCTTTGCCCCAGTCAGACTCCCAGAGCTAACTACACAGGATCTTGTTGCTCTGGTTACCTAGGTAGAGTTCATGGAAGAAAGAGGGGAAAATAGTGTGATTTTTAAAGTTTTGATTCCACCACTAGGCCTTGACATTGAACTTTGTTTCTTTTTCTTAAAGAAGAAAGGCTTATGAGACCTCACCCCCCCCAAAAAAAAGGGGAAAAGTTGCTGTCAAATAGATTCTAACTCATTGAAATCCCATGTGTGTCAACATAAAACTGTGCTGCATAGGGTTTTCAGTGACTGATTTTTGGAAGTAGATTACTAGGTCTTTCTTCTGAAAGTTCTGTGGTGGACTCAAACCTCCAAATTCTGGTTAGAAGCTGAGTGTTAACGTTTTGCCCCACTTGGGGATTCATTTAAATTACAGGTAGTGATTAATGGTTTACTCCTGCCATTTCAGTCAAATGACCTTCAGAAACATTGTACCTTCTCCTTACCTTTCTGTTGCCATCTGTTGAACAGGGTGATTGGATTCTCATGGCACTCTTTGCTTTCTTCATTGAGTGGGATGAAAAACACTCTGACATATCCCTTTCTTTTTCCTGTCCCCTTTCTTTGTCTATACAAATGACCCAGGTTCCAGTCTATTCAGCTCAAGTTGGTTTCTTTGGCTCCTGACCACATATATTGGAGGAACAATGTTTTACTGCTCCTCATCCTGCCACCCACACCCTTTCCTCTCACCAAGAACTTTTGTGCTAGTGTTCAGTATAAACCAAGACACTCAGCTTCAAAACACATACCCAAGTTGCTGAGGAAAAATAATGTAAAACTGTCACATGAAAATAGCTTTCTTTCTGTCCCTTGACCTCTATGTGAACCGTCAAAAGAAAAATTTGGATTTCCACAGCATCTTTTGGTATGAAACATGGCAACATGTGTAATACATATTCACCCTAACTGTCTTGGAATTTATGGTTTTAAGTTTTACAAAGACCCTCCTGGCTTTTTTTTTATGGAAGCTTTTAAACACACTACTAGTTGGCATTATTATGATTACCTCCTTGAAGAGTTCAAGAAAATTGTATTTCTCCATTTTGAGGGGACTGTTAAAGAGTCATTGGAGTCCCTGGGTATTGTAAACAGTTAATGTACTTAGCTGCTGACTGATAGGTTGGAGGTTCAATTCCATTCAAAGCTGCCTCAGAAGAAAGCCCTGTTGATATACTTCTGAAAACTCAGTGATTGAGTATCCTATGGAGTGCAGTTCTACTGATACACATGGGGTTGCAATGAGTCAGAGTCAACTCTGGATAAAGGATCAATATTTCTAGATATAGAAGAATGAACTGTATTTCCTTTCTAGGTAAGACTCGAGCTAAATCTAATCAAATATGCTTAGAATGATATTGACCCAGAAGGGAGGGTAGAACATAAATGCAATGGCCCACTGATCTACCTCTGAAAACACTGCCCTGTGACTTGGCACTCTGAAAATCTTCTAAGCCTGCTTTGTTGAAATTTATAATGGGAAAGGTCTGAGTCAACAGCAAACTGAAGTGTCCCAGTCTTCAAAACATATCAGTGGCAAAATTATTCAGTCCTTGGGCTTCTACCTTTGGTCCATGTTTTCCATTTTATGAATCCTAAACATTTCATCTATCTCTAGGTTTACTTTCTATAGGCTGCTAAAATCTAAGTGAGAGGCTGTGGAGTCAGTTTGCAGGCCAAAGTTTGGTGCTAAAAACTTAAGTGAGTCAGTTAGCTGAAATCACTAACAAAACCGTGAAGAGAAGACAGTGATCAAAACTCAATGCTTTATGCAGCTACTTTCATACAATCCAGATGACGTGAGGTAGAATGAGTAGTTTGGTAGGTCTCTATGTGGGTGAATTTCTGGGGGAAGCTTTGTTAACTCAACAGAGATAGAACTCAGATCTCAAATAGGTCCAATTGGGGATGGAAAGGCTTCTGCCAGAAGTCAAGAGTTATTACCTTTAATTTCCTGCACAAAGTGGAAGTACATTTAATCTACCTTTCCTTGTGAAATAGCGGCTAAGCCACTTGACTGCTAACCAGAAGGCTGGTGGTTCAAACCCACCAGCCACTCCTCGGAAGGAAGATGGGGCAACCTATTTCCGTAGTGATACTGCCTCAGAAACCCAAGGAGGGGTCACTATGAGTTGGGTCTGACTTGATGGCACATAACAACAACTATATACTTTATTTCTCTTAGAATAAAATATTGGTAAAGCATATCCGTGTTTGGCAGACCTTTTCATAAGTTTTGCAATTGATATTAAATTTGATACTAAATAATAATAGTAATAATAATAATAAACTTCTATTATGTTGTTAGGTGCAAGGCAGTATTCTAAGTGATTTTCATTAAGAAATTTAATAAATGTGCCTTGGAATGCTTTATGGATGTCCTATCTGCAGACAGACTTCTGATATACTATGTTCATTGGGGCTAAGTGGTTCCTTTGTGTTCCTAAAACCCCTGGACTTTAGAAATTTTGGTATCTTGTCAAAGGGTAAAAGGCAAGACAATTTAGGAACAGAAAGAATCTTAGATAGTCATTTCAATCTTTGCACATGCTCTGGAAATAATAGAGTTTCCAACAGGATTAACTTGTTTCAGGCACCATTGGCAAAATTCTCAGGAAAGTCTGCTCAAACTGCCAACTCAGGTGAGTGTTACATGTTTTCTTAATTCTAACCATATTTCAATCCCTTCCTATTGTCTAATGAAACTGAGGCCACTTATGATCATAAATTGTCATGTTTCTTCCTAAGTTTCCTAAACTTAGGAAGAGTTTAATTTACTGAGTGTTTGCTATGGTAAGTAGCCTCTATAATGCCCCCAATTATCCTTGCACCTAATAGTCAGCCCTTGTTTTGTACCTTCCTACTTTGTACCAGGGTTGGTCTATATGACATGACAGTATGTAACTTGTGAGATTAACCCATTACTGTCAAGTAGATTCTGACTCATGGCAATCTATGGGTATCAGAGTAGAACTGTGCTCCATGAGGTTTTCAATTACTGGTTTTTCATAAGTAAATCACCAAGCCTTCCTTCTGAAGTGTCTCTGGGGGACTTGATCCTCTAACCTTGGTAGACAGCCAAGTGCTTAATCATTTGTACTGACCCTCCCCGTCCAAAAAAAAAATTCACTCCCATTGAGTCAATTCTGACTCATAGCAACCCCCATTGGGTTTCTCAGGCAGTAAATCTTTACGGAAGTTGATTGCCCCATCCTCATTTCATGGACTGGCTGCTGGGTTTGAACTGCCAACCTCCTGGTTAGCAGCCAAATGCCTTAGGCAAACCAGTTTCTGTTTTATTTCCTCACTCTCACTTTCTTTCTCTCATCATTTTCTCTAGGGTAAGTCAGCTGCCATGTTGTAAGAAGCTTTATGGAAAAGTCCATATGACAAGGAACTGAAGCCACTGGCCAACATTTATTGAGGAATTGAGGACTGCCAACAACCCTGTTAGTCATTGTGGAAGTATATTCTCAATCCCTTTGCTGGCTTTGAGATTATTGTGGCCCCAGCTAACAACTGTACTGTAACCTTAGAACCATGCAGCTAAGCCACTCCCGGTCCTGACTGTCAGATACAACATGAAGTAATTAATGTTTGTTATTTTAGCTTTTAGGAGCTCTGGTAGCATAGTGCCTAAGGCACTTGACTGCTAACCAGGAGGCTGGCTGTTCAAACCCACCAGCCACTCCTCAGAAGGAATGTTGGGCAATCCTACTTCCTTATTGATAACTGCCTCGGAAACCCAAGGAGGGGTCGCTAGGAGTCGGGGCCGACTCGATGGCAAATAACAACAACAACAATTTTAGCTTTAGTTTTAGTTTAGTTTAGCTTTACTTTTGGGGCAATCTGTTACAGAGCAATATATTACTAAAGTAATTCTCCATTATAACATGGCAAAAAATCATTTTTAATATGCAATGTTCAGTTTTGACCTCTGATGGTTGTTGTTATTGTTAGGGGCTGACGAGTCATCTCTGACTCATAGTGACCCTATGCACGGCAGAATGAAACACTGCCCAGTCCTGTGCCAGCCTCACTATTCTTGCTATACCTGAGCCCATAGTTGCAGCTGCTGCATCTATCCATTTTGTTGAGGGCCTTCCCCTTTGTCGTTGACCCTCCATTTTACCAACCATGACATCCTTCTCCAGAGAATCGTTCCTTCTGACAACATAACCAAAGTAGGTGAGATGAAGTCTGTCCATTCTTGCTTCCAAGGAACATTCCAGTTGCACTTCTTCCAGGACAGATTTGTTAGTCCTATTAGCAGACCATGGTACTCTTAGCATTCTTCTCCAACACCACAAATCAAAAGCATCAACTCTTCTTAGGTCTTCCTTATTCAAAGGAAACTCTCACATATATAAGAGGCAATTTAAAATACTGTGGCTTGGGTTTGATGTACCTTAGTCTTCAAGGAGACATCTTTGCTCTTCATCACTTGAAAGAGATCTTTTGCAGCAGATTTGCCCAACACAATGTGTTATCTGATGTCTTGACTGCTGCATTCTCCTTAAATTATATCTCTACTCTTTGTGAATTCTGATATATCTGTCCAGTCACATGTGGAGGTGTTATGGAGAATAAAGATGAGGTGGGAGTGTACTTGTCTGTATATTAACTTCCTTGTGGGAGCTCAGGTTAGAAATGACAGTAGTAATGGTGGAGTTGTGGGGATGTAGAACACAAAATCATGTGAAGCAACTTCTGAGAGATCCCTCAGAATAATCTCCATGTTTATAGTGTGTTCTAGATCAGTGGTCCTTAGTGGAAATGGGTAGTGATTTCTGTCTGCAGGGGGACATATAGCAATGTCTGGAGACATATTTAGTTGTCAAAACTAGACAGAGGGGTATTGATATTATAATTTAGTTGGTAACAAACAGAGGTGCAGCTAACCATTCCATAATGCACAAGAGAGCCCCCACAACAAATAATTATTCATTTCCAAATATCAATAGTGCTGACCTTGAGAAACTGTTCTAAAGGAAGCTAGACCTTGAGATGAAAGAGTAGGTGTCTGACTGATCACCTTTATTTTATTTTATTAACAGTATATAAAATGAGGGAAGTATAATATGATCCCCATATAAAGTCTACATGGTTTTTCTGTAAATGTGAAATCATTGTTTTGACTTCCTGTGATGAGCATGTTTTTAAGTGGAGGAGAAAAAAAAAATCTAGTTAATATAGGATACTCATTAGTTGTTAATTGTAATGTGGTTACATAAAGTGCATAAATCAAATTGCAAGAAAAATCCTTGTTCTTAATATAATCTGAGAACTGTAACATATAGTTGGCCAAATCCAACAGTGGACACATTTCTCTTCTGGGCTTTGACTAGATAATTTCTGAGATCCTTAATTTTAGCTCTGATATTATATGGTTCTTTCATTTAGAGTTACACTGTGGATGCTCACAAAATGACTTAAGTATAAACAAAAGTGATAGACACTTTTGAACAATGCTGTTTAAAGGAGAAAGACACTGATTGAACAAGGAATGACAGTTCCCCTGTGGAGTGTCTTATGATCCAGAACTGTAGACGGTTGGAATGATTAAGGAGTTAACAAACATAAAAAAGGATAATCTATACATTCCCTTGCAAATCTTCCTTTCTCTGTGATGTGTACACTCTGCAGATGTCTGTTCTGGAGAAGAGTTGAGGTGTGATTGAAGATGAAGCTGAAGTGCTAAGCTTAGGAGGAGTCTAATGTTAGGTCTAGCTGATGGGGTTTCAGCTGCAGATTCAGCAGAACCCAACTGATCTCTCGATCAGCACGTGTCCATTAAAGTTTCCCATGCACCTGTTGGTCTGGAACTCATAGGGACTTCTTTACAATATGAAAAGGAGGACAAATACATGTGAAGAACATTGATTCTTTTCGTTCTGTCCAATTGTTCTGACGAGGTTTAAGTGAGGACCAAGAAACTCACCAATAAGCTTCCTAGTGGAAAAAATGAACTTGCCAAAGGAAATGATATCTCAGATAATTGGATGGAATAAGAACATTTAAAGGTCATAAGATAGAATTTAAGCCTGGATGATGACTGTTTTCTTGGCCCTAATTGTCAACCCTATAGACCTCAGTAAGTTACACCTAGAAGATATGGAAAGGGTAGGGCATCTGGCAACCAGACATCTGCACAGGCCTGTTGATTTTACTCAACTATCAGGGCATGACCAGGCTCCCAGGCCCACCCATTCCTTTCTATGTCCATAGCTCCAATTTCACACATGTACTTCTTGCTTCCTCTCCTTGCCCTTTTGCCATTCCTTTCCTTTCTGTCAAACTCAGTTTTTTTTTTTTTTTTTTCTTTTTAAATCACTTGTTTAGTAAGACTTTTTTAAATTCATTCCTCTCCATCCTCATTATAATGGATTACTTCTTTAGTTTGCCCAACATTTATGCCTGACTTTATTTTACCATCCACAGCATTGTTGAAGAGTTTTTATTTTTTAGGCATAGAGAGATTTGAAGCAGGTGCTTGTATTAGTTTGCTAGTGCTGCTATGTTTGGTGTTGCAGTGCCTAAGGCATTTGACTGCTAAGCAGAAGGTTGGCAGTTCAAACCCACCAGCCGCTCTGTGGAAGGAATATGAGGCAATCTACTTTGGGAGCTCTGGTAGCATAGTGGCTAAAGCACTTGACTGCTAACCAGAAGGCTGGAGGTTCAAACCCACCAGCCACTCCTCGGAAGGAAGGTTGGGCAATCCTACTTCTGTAGTGACACTGCCTTGGAAACCCAAGGAGGGGTCGCTATGAGTCGGGGCCGACTCGATGGCACATAACAACAACAACAACAACAGTGCTGCTATAACAGAAATACCAACATGAATGGCTTTAAATGCAGGGATTTATTCTCTTAGGGTTTAAGAGGCTGGAAGTCTGAGTTCAAAGTGTCATAGGGGCTGGGTGAAGGTTCCTTGACCTTGGGCTTCAGCTTTGCCTCTTGTTCCAAGCCCACTAGAGCTGGAGGCTTTTTCTGACTCATGCAGCTGCTGGCTGCTTAAGCTGACGAGCCCAAGATTGACAGGTAAAATAACACAGTCCCAAGATCAACAGGTACAAGGCAGGCCTCTGGTTGAAGTCCAGGAACAACCCCCAAATAGGCAGGCAACATGATAGGCCACTGAATGCAGATGGCGAAATGCAGGATCCAAATGTGCCAAAAAGCTAGAGACCATTTCCAAAGCTTCTCCTTATATACTGGAAGCCGCTCATACTTTGAAGGCAGCTACTTAGCTGCTTATAGCAGATTCCACCATAGAGTTGATTACCAAATTCATCAGGGAGAATAACTACATCCAGCTGCCCAGCCACTCAAAACCACAGCTCAGCCAAGTTGACACTTGATGTTAACTAGCACAGTGCTCAACATTAAAGAGCTTGTAACTGAGTTGGAGATGGGGCAAGATATTTATATAAACTGGATGTATAATAACTCTATTTACTAATTAGGAAATGCCAATGCTATTGGAGTTCACAAGAGGGAACAATACCTGTAATCTGCTGTGTTTAGGAAAGTAGCTATGTAAGAAGTTAGCCTTTATCTTCACAGAAGAGTGAGATTTATCTATATAGAGACAGAAAGAGTATTACATGCAGAAAAGAGCAAGCTGTGAAGGCAGGAAAGCCTTTGGCATATCTGGGAATAGAGATCTTGAGTAAACCACTTTAGCTAAAGGAAACATTTGAGTAGTGAAGAATGATACTATATTGGCAGAACATTGAGAAAATGGAGGGGGGCAGATGTTAAAAGGTAGTTTCCGAAAACCAAACATGTTGCCATCAAAGTGATTCCATAGGGCCTTGAAAATCAAAAGTAATTTTCTGTGTCTACAAGGATGCTATCACAGATTTTCCAACAAGAAAATGATGTGTTTAATGTAATACTTTGGGAAGATGGGCTTGGAAGTTGTATATAAAGCAGACTGGAAGGAGAAGGAATGGAGCCAAAGGGACCCCTAACTGTCATCATTTGGCTGTGTGATAGTAAAGACTTAGACTTTGGACAGTAGACTTGTATGCTGCTGCTGCTGCTGTTGTTGTTGTTGTTGTGTGCCATCGAGTTGGGTTTCCGAGGCAGTGTCACTACGGAAGTAGATTACCCCACCTTCCTTCCGAGGAGTGGCTGGTGGGTTTGAACCGCCAGCCTTCTGGTTAGCATTCAAGTGCCTTAGCCACTACGCTACCAGAGCTCCCATGTTGCTTATATGTTGTTTTATTAAATTAATAAATATTCTTCAGTGATGAAGATGAAATTATTTTAGTTTGAAAGGCTTGAGGACACGTTAGAGGTAGTTCTATGTTGCTAACACTGAAAATTGGTGTAAAGAAAGAGTGCTCAGTTCCACCTATATCAGTGAGGAAACTAGAAACTACATCTTGAAGTAATTCCTGTAATGGAGCATTTTATCTTCCCCTTCCTGGTATAGGTGAAGCGTCCTCACAATATTTCTTAAACAAGACTTTAAGCAGGATTAAACTGGAGGACAACTGTACTTTAAGTGGCAACTAGAAATAAATCTGAAATATCAGAAAAAAAAATATATAAAATTCATTTCTTCTTTCAAGACCTTAGAGGCAATATCCATGTGCATCTGTGGGGAGAAAAATAAGACTGTAATGGCAACATAGTGTCAGCAACAACTATAATAAGAGGAAAAATTTACTGGCTATTTAATTACCTTCTCCTACATCTATTTGTTGTCTAAAGATGAATCTAAGCCAGTCATGATGATCCTGCTCTCCTTGCAATGATTGTTTTATAATGGGCATGTGATCCAATTCTGGCTAATGGGATAAAAGAAGGTATATACTGGAGAACTTCTAGAAAAATTTACCTTACCCTTTCCTACTGAAAATGAGTAAAAAATAATATGGGCTGACATCTTGTGACTAGGTGAGAAAGCAATTTGGGAGGAAGTCAATCCTGACAGCACATGAGAGAGGGAAAGAACCTGGGTCTTTGAATACCATTGAGTTGTCAATCATTCTGTGCTGGCAACCTGCTGTTCTGGACTCCAGGTTATAAGATATATACAATTTTTTATTGTTTTAGTCACTTGGAGTTTTGTTGTTGCTGTTGCTTGTAGCCCCAATACTTACTTTGGGTCAGGGAATGTCCCAAATTTACAGACATTACCTCAATTAATCCTCAGAGTAACCCTGTCATGCAGACTTTCTCTTCATCCTCATTTCACAGGCAAGGAAACTGCAAATTAGATTGTGTAAAATGATAAGGTAGATACATACTGCAACTCTCATTTTTACTCTAGCAGTCTGACTCTAGAACCAACATCCTTAAACATCATGTATCATACAACCAAGCTGTCCGTAAATTTATTTCATCAAGAGAACTAAAGGATAATACTAGGAAATGTAAAGGCTGGGCATGTTGAAGTTTCTTGGAAGTCCTTGTGACTCATTAAAGGAAAGGGGATTATGTATCTGTACTAAATACGAGATATGAACAAAGGGTCTAATGCTACCCACAACATCTATGTAAAAGTGTTTTATTTGGCTTCTATTCTTCTAGCCCACTGGAGCTCTATTTTAGAAAGAAGTAAAGCTTCCCCACCATAAATCAGAGGTGCCTCACTAAGCTGCACATGGTTGTCTCAGTTCCACAGAAGGTGGGGTTGGTACATGGTGATGGTAAAGCACTTTGGAGTTAGCTAATCACCATGCTGAATGAAACTGTATGTGTGCTTGTGTGGGCATCCCACCTAGGGCTGCCACATGTGACAGATACTTCCCAGTACAGCAGTTCTCACTTTGAACAAACACTGTCTTTGTAACCACTGCTCCTGGAGGGGCCATGGAGCCTGGAGCCATTCCAGGAGTCCACATCATCAGCATTCTAATTTCCCTTGGGATGGATCTTTTTTTCTCTCTCTTTTTTCCTGTGACAGTGCCCTCCCCCAGAATTCATAAAAGGTTTTCTCTTTCTCAATACATCCATAGATTGTTTTTTTTTCTTTACTCAGATCTTGGATGAAGTTCAAAAACACTTAAAATTGAAGACTAGGTACTTGTTTTTGAAGGAAAGTCTTTCTTTTGTGCATTGATCATACTTTAACCTGCTTGAAGCCTCCTTTGGCCAAAGGATGTACTCAGATGAAGAAAGTTTCTCTTAAACCATGGCTTGCAATCAAAACTTTAAATGCTCTTTAGATAAAGCATTTAAAAAATTAGCAAGAGCTTCCTAAAAATATCTTTCATGGTATTCTCAAATGTATGTCTCTGTGTATTTACTATAAATTACATGTGATTTCAAGGTTCAAAATTGGATATTTCCCCAAAACTTGTATCAAATGTGTTCTAAACACTTTGATAAGCATTTTTTTAGAGGTAACCTCTAAAAAGAGTAATTTCCATTCATTTTGTGGATTTTCAAATATGTATTGCAAGGTACTAATGAGAGTGTACTTGGTGAGAAAGGGGTGAGTAAATTTTTTCTCAATATGTAAACTTTTTCTTTTTACACAGATTTCAAACATAGCTCTCATCCAAAAACCACAGATTGCAAACTTTCAGTTTATGGAAACCAAAATGATGAGAACTTCTCTAGGGAATGTACTTCACTGTGAGAGAACATTAGATTTTTTGTGGGGAATCTTATCCTTGACACTGCAAGAGCTGAAAATCACTATAGAGACTAGACTTTTAGAGTTTCAGTTCTATAAATAAAAGCCTGTCTCTGTTATTAAGTACTTGAGGATTTACGTCTTATGATACTAGATCTTCTTTGGTTTTACACTTCTAAAAAAATGCTCATCACATTAAATTGTTTCTGCACATGTATGTGATATTCTAGAAATACATAGTGACAACACCAGACATAATGAAAATACTAAGGATCTAAGAAAAACTCTGGTGTTCCACTGTTTCTCAGATAAATGGCTATTCTATCTCCTCCTACCCAGTAGGTTATTTTCCCTCTTTACATGCCCCTAATATTTTCTATTCCTTTCCAGTGACAGAAAGTGTCCTGTTTGTTCTTCTTTTCCAGTGAAGATTTCTACATTGTATTTTCTTTCTTTTCCCAACTTATTTATTTATTTATTTTTCTAAGGTAGGGAACACAGAAGTTGGGATTAATTTTAATTTCTAATAGACTTTCTTTATCTCTGATTTAACCTTTTTCATAGAATTCTATTTTTTTAATGGATGCCATCTTGATTACAATCTCTCTGAGACTGTTAATTGAATATTTTTCTTTTTAAAAGTATTACTCTCTGTTTCTAAATTATTTCTGTTTTCTCTGGAGTCAGTTTTCCTCTGTGTTTATCTCTGTCATGCTGGAGATTTTCTTCAATTGTGATTTTTAGTAGTCCATTCACATACAAGAATGAAGCAATAGTAACTAGTTTGGCATTCCTTTATGTGAAAGGCTGATGTCTGGTAGGCTTCACTTTAGGTGAGCATGAAAGGAACTGAGCATTAAACTGGGAGGCTCTCAATTCAGAATTTGGAGTGCTTTGTTCTAGGGCACCACATTAGTGGCCCCAGTTTTTCCCAAGGAGCTATCATGGTGTAGTGGTAATACATTTTATAGCTAACTAAAAGGTTGACTGTTGGAAGCCATCAGCTACTCCTTAGGAGAAAAATGAGGCAGTCTGCTTCTGTAAAAATTTGTACCCTTGGAAACCCAATGGGACAGTTTTGCTCTATACTGAAATGTCATGAGTAAGGATTGACTTGATAGCAATTGGTTTATTTATTATTTTGTTTGTTTGTTTTTGTTTTGTTTGGTTTGGTTTGGTTTGGTTTTTCCCAGACATTTTTTTGTTGTTGTTTAAAGGAAAGAAGAAGCATTCCACTTTTCATTTCATCTGAAATGTAAATACCTATAGATTTACCACCTCAGAAACCCAATGGGAGTCACTATGAGTCAGAATCAACTTGATGACAGTGTTTTTTTTTTTTTTTTTGGTGCAGTGAAAAATAACTCCATACTTCAATGGCTACAAAATCAACAACAAACACAATTAAACAGTTTTATTTCTGGCTCAGAATGCATATGGTTGGCAGTTTGGCAATAACTCAGCCTCTTTCTGTATGTCTTCTTATTCTGGAACACAGATTTAAAGTGCTAATCCTGTTTGTCTCTTATGATAAAAAGAAAGGGCCAGAAATCTAGCGGTGAGATATAATGATTGGCAAAGCTTTACTTCAACATGGCCTCTTATCTACCCATTTGCCATGGGCTGAAGAAATTCATGAGCTCCAATTTGAATGGGACATGAATGGGACAAGGATGTTCCAACAGGAGAATGGCTAGTCAAAGGGCAGTAGGCAAAAATGCATAATCCTCTTATAAGAAGGGGGAGTGAATATTTTAACAATAATAATAATCTACTGGACCTGCCTGTCACTCTTTTGTCAGTTTGTCATACTGTTGTGGATTGTGTGTTACAATGATTCTGGAAGCTATGCCACCAATATTTCAAATACCAGCAGGCTCACCCATGGTGTGAAGGTTTCAGCAGACTAAGAAGACCAGAAAGAAGGACCTGACAATTTGCTAAAAAAAAAAAAAAAAAAATTGGCCAATGAAAACTTTATGAATAAGAACAGAACATTGTCTTATATAGTGCCAGAAGATGGCTCCTCACATTGGAAGGCACTCAAAATATGACTAGGGAAGAAATGCCTCCTCAAAGGAGAATTAATTTTAATGATGTGGATGGATAAAACTTTGAGGACTTTCATTTACTGCTGTGGCATGACTCAAAGTGAAAAGAAACCACTGCAAACATCCATTAATAATTGGAACATGGAATATTCAAAGTATGAATCTAGGAAAATGGGAAGTTGTTAAAAATGAAATGGAACAGATAAAGATTCATTTCCTAGGCATTAGTGAACTGAAATTGACTGGTATTGGCCATTTTGAATCAGAAAATCATATGGTCTACTATTCTGGAAGTGAGAAATTGAAGAAGAATGGTGTCTCATTCATCCTCAAAAGAGCACTTCAAGATCTATTCTGAAGTAAAATGTTGTCAGTGATAGGATAATATCGATATCCATACAAAGAGGATTGTTTCTTCTCACGTTGAGTCATGCCACAGCAGTTTAAGCTGCACTGAAAGAACTGGTGAAAAACAAGGCTCCAAGGCTCTATGGAATACCCATAGAGATGTTTCAATAAAATGCATGATAATACTACTATTATTCAAATTTATGCACCTACCACCAAAGCCAAAGATGAGGAAATTGAAGATTTCTACCAACCTCTGCAGTCTGAATTTGACTGAACCTTCAATCAAGATGTGTTGATTATCACTGGTGACTGGAACGCAAAAGTTGAAAACAAAGAAGAGTTACCAGTAGTGGGAAAATGTGGCTTTGGTGGTAAGAATAATGCTGGAAATAGCATGATAGAATTTTGCAAGAGCAATGACTTATTCGTAGCAAATACTTTTTTTCAACAACATAGGCAATGACTATACAGGAGAACTTCACCAGATGGAATGCACAGGAATCAGATTGACTACATCTGTGGCAAGAGGCAACGGAAAAGTTCAATATCTTCCACCAAAACAAGGCTAGGAGCTGATTGTGGAACAGACCATCAACTGCTCATATGCATGTTCAAATTGAAGTTGAGGACAATTAAAACAAGTCCACGAGAGCCAAAATACATCTTTGATAATATCCCTCTTGAATTTAGAGACAGATCATTTAAAGGACAGATTTGATGCATTGAACACCAGTGACCGAAAACCAGAGGAATTGTGGGATGACACCAAGAACATCATCTATGAAGAAAACAAGAGGTCATTAAAAAGACAAGAAAGAAAAGACCAAAATGGATGTCAGAAGAGACTCTAAAGCTTGCCCTTGAATGGAGAGTAGCTAAAGCAAATGGAAGAAATTACAAGATAAAGGAGCTGAACAGAAGATTTCAAAGAGCAGCTCAAGCAGACAAAGCCAACTATTATAATGAAATATGCAAAGACCTGGAGTTAGAAAACCAAAAAGAAAGAACAGGCTCAGCACTTCTCAAGCTGAAAGAACTGAAGAAAAAAATTAAGCCTCGAGTTGCAATATTGAAAGATTCTGTGGGCAAAATATTGAATGATGCAGGAAGCATCAAAAGAAGATGGAAGGAATACACAGAGTCATTGTACCAAAAAGAACTGGTTGATGTTCATCCATTTCAGGAGATGGCATATGATCAATAACCAATGGTATTGAAGGGAGAAGTTGAAGATGCACTGAAGGAATTGATGAAGAACAAGACTCCAGGAATTGATGGAATACTCATTGAGATGTTTCAACAAACGGAAGCCCCACTTGAGGCACTGACTTGGTTATGCCAAGAGATTTGGAAGACAACTACCTGGCCAAGTGACTGGAAGAGATCCATATTTGTACCCATTCCAAAGAAAGGTGATCCCACAGAATGTGGAAATTATTGAACAATATTATTAATATCACATGCAAGTAAAATCTTACTGAAGATAATTAAAAAATGGGTTGTAGTATCTTGACAGAGAACTTCCAGAAATGCCAGCTGGATTCAGAAGAGGACATGGAATGATGGATATTATTCCTCATGTCAGATGGATCTTGGCTCAAAGCAAAGAATACCAGAAAGATGTTTACTTGTGTTTTATTGACTATGCAAAAGTATTTGATTGTGTAATCATAACAAATTATGGATAACATTGAGAAGAATGGGAATTCCAGAACACTGAATTGTATTCATGAGGAACCTATACGTAGACAAGGAGGCTCTAGTTCATACAGAACAAGGGGACACTGCATGATTTAAAATCAGGAAGGGAGTGTGTCAGAGTCATATCCTTTCACCATACTTATTCAATCTGTATGCTGAACAAATAATCCGAGAACCTGGACTATATGAAGCAGAGTGTGGTGTCAGCATTGAAGGAAGACTCATTACCAACCTACGATATGCAGATGACACAACTTTGCTTGCTGAAAGTGTGGATGACTTGAAGCACTTGCTGATGAAGATTGAAGACTACAGTCTACATTATAGATTACATCTCAATACAAAGAAAACAAAAATCCTCACAACGAGATGAATAAGCAGCATCACAATAAATGGAGAAAAGAATAAAGTTGTCAAAGACTTCATATTTACTTGATTCTACAGTCAATGCCAATAGAAGCAGTGGTCAAGACATTAGAAGCCATATTGCATTGGGCAAATCTTCTGCAAAAGACCTCTTTTAAGTGATGAAGAACAAAGATGTCTCATTGAAGACTAAGGTGTGCTTGACACAAATCATGATATTTTTCAATCACCTCATATGCATGTGAGTACTGGACAATGAAAAAGGAAGACCAAAGAAGAGTTGATGTTCTTGAGTTGTGGTGCTGATGAAGAATACTGAAAGTACCAAGGACTGCTAAAAGAACTAACAAATCTGTCTTGGAAGAAGTGCAGCTGGAATAGTACTTGGAAGACAGAATGGATGGACTTCATCTCACCTACTTTGGTCATGTTGTAAGAAAGGACCATTCCCTAGAGATGGATATCATGCTTGGTAAAGTGGATGGTCGACAAAAGAGGGGAAGGCCTTAACAAGATGGATTGACAAAGTGACTGCAAAGATGGGCTCAAGTATAGCAAGGATCATGGGGCTGGCACAGGACTGGCAATGTTTCATTCTGCTGTACATAGGGTCACTATGAGTCAGAGATGACTCAATGGCACCTAACAACAAAAACAACAAGGAGGATTAGATAATATTACTATTATTCAAATTTATGTATCAATCACTAATGCTAAAGATGAAGAAATTGAAGTTTTTACTAACTTTTATAGTCTGAAATCGATCAAACATACAATCAAGATGCATTGATAATTGCTGGTGACTGGAATGCAGAAGTTGGAAACAAGAAAGGTTGATAGCTGGAAAATATGACCTTGATGGTAGAAATGACATTAGAGATAGTGTGATAGAATTTGCAAGACCAACTTGCTCATTGCAAATATCTTTTATTCAACAATATAAACAGCAACTATACATGTTGGTCTCAGAAGATGGAATACACAGGAATCAAATTGACTACATCAGTGCAAAGAGAAATGAAGAAGCTCATTGTCATCAGTGAGAAAAACTAGGGCCTAACTATGAACAGACCATTAATAATTCATATGCAATTTCAAGTTGAAGCTGAAGAAAACAAATACAAGTCCACCAGAACCAAAGTAAGACTTTGAATATATCCCACCTGAATTTAGAAGATATCAATAATAATAATAAAGCATTGAACACTAATGATTGAAGTCCAGATGAGTAGTGAGATGAAATCAAGGCCACAAGGCCATCATACATGAAGAAAGTAAAAGTTCATTAAAAATAATGGAAAGAAAGAAAGAAAAAAAGGATGTCAGAGGAGGCTAAAATTTACCTTCAATATAGAGTAGCTAAAGTGAGTGGAAGAAATGATGCAATAAAAAAGGTGAACAGAAGATTTCAAAGGGCAGCATGAGAAGACAAAGTAAATTAATCATAATAAAATAAGACTTGGAATTAGAAAACCAAAAAGGAAGAACATGCTTGGCATTTCTCAAGCTGAAAGAACTAAAGAAAAAAATCAAGCCCTGGGTTGAAATATTGAAGGATTCTATGGACAAAATATCAAACAACACTGTTAATATCAGGAGAAGATGGAAGGAATACAAAAAAAAAAAAAAAAAAAAAAAAATCACTGTGCCGAAAAGAATTGGTTGATGTTCAACGATTTCAGGAGGCAATATATGATCAAGAAACAATGCTATTGAAAGAGAAGTCCAAGCTACACTGAGGCATTGGGGAAAAAAACTCCAGGAACTGCTGGAATACCAGTTGAGATGTTTCAACCAATGGATGCAATGTTGAAAGCACCTGCTCTACTATGCCAAGAATTCATTAACATTCTCCATCAGTCTTTCCTCTTACTGTTTCAGCATCCATTGATGATCATTGCTTAGATCTATTGTTTTATAAGGGATTGAAAGATGGTGATTTTTCTATTTCTATCAATGCATCTTCATTAGATAATACTGATAAAAAGTTACAAACTTCCTTATTGACTCAGAACTACCGTATCTATTTTATATTTTATGACTTCAGCAAAAATTCATTTTAAAAAATCATTAAAATATTATTAAAACATTATTAAATAGCCAATTAGATGGAAGATATCCATATCTGTGCCCATTTCAAAGAAAGTGGATCTGACAGTGTGCAAAAATTATCAAACCATATCATTAATATCACACACAAGTAAAATATTAATGAAGATAATTTAAAAAATGATTGCAGCATTGGATCAACTAGAAACTTCCAGAAATTCCAGCCAGCTTAAGAAGAGGATGTGAAATGAGGAATATCATAGCTCATGTCAGAAGGATCTTGGCTGAAAACAGAGAATACCAGAAAGATGTTTACCAGAAAGATGTGTTCTACTGACAATGCAAAAGCATTTGACTATGTGAATCATAACAAATTATGGATAACATTGCGAAGAATGGGAATTTGGAACATTTAATTGTGCTCATGCCAAACCTGTGTATAGACCAAGGGTGTACAGAACAAGGGGATACTGCATGGTTTAAAATCTGGAAGGGTGTGTGTCAGGGGTGTATCCTTTCACCATACTTATTCAATCTGTATGCTGAGCAAATAATCCAAGAAGCTGGACTATACGAAGAAGAGTGTGGTGTCAGGATTGGAGGAAGACTCATTAATAAGCTGCAATATGCAGATGATATAACTTTGCTTGCTGAAAGTGAAGAAGACTTGAAGAACTTCCTGATAAAGAAAAAAGACTACAGTCTTCAATATGGATGACACCTCAACATAAAGAAGACAAAAGTTCTCACAACTGGACCAAAAAGCAACAGCATGATAAACAGAGAAAATAAGGTTCATTTGAGTTCATTTTTACTTGGACTCACAATCAACGCCCATTGAGGCAGCAGCCAAGAAATCAAATGATGTATTACATTGGGCAATTCTGTTGTGAAAAACCTTTTTAAAATGTTAAAAAGCAGATACGTCACTTTGAGAACTAGGATGCACCTCACCCAAGTGGTGGTGTTTTCAATCAGTTCATATATATGTGGAAGCTGAATATGGTGTTGGTGAAGAATACTGTATATACCATGGACTGCCAAAAGAATGAACAAATTTGTCTTGGAAGAAGTACAATGAAAGTTCTCCTTAGAAGCGAGGATGGTGAAACTTCCTGTCAAATACTTTGGACATGTTATCAGGAAGATCAGTCTCTGAAGAAAGATGGTGCTTGGTAAATCAGAGTGTCAGTGAAAAATAAGACCCTCAAATGAAACAGTGGCTTCAACAACGGGCTCAAACATAACAATGCTCTTAAGGATGGTTTAGTCTTGGGCAGTGTTTTATTCTATTGCACATAGAGTTGCTATAATTTGAAAGCAACTTAATAAGAACAACCACCACACAGGCCTTTTATAAATTAAAGAAACTAGGTCATATGTTCTGTAGACTGCCCCACATTCTGAAATTGGCTAATTAATTCCTTGTGTTATTGTTTAATTTATTCTTTTACATCCCATCTTTCCTGGGAACTGACATTTAGATCTAAATTATTTATTGGATTTCAGTTCAATTTTTTTTTTTAGGCAACACTACTTCATATGTCATGTTGTTGTTGTTATGTGCAGTTGAGTTGGGACCGACCCATAGCGACCCCTCCTTGGGTTTCCGAGGCAGTATCACTACGGAAGTAGATTGCCCCATCTTCCTTCCGAGGAGTGGCTGGTGAGTTTGAACCGCCAGCCTTCTAGTTAGCAGTCATGTGCCTTAGGCATTATGCTACCAGAGCTCCCTCATATGTCATATGTACTTCTTCTTGCTCAACAGAGGGCACAAAATAGCTGATTAACCTGCTTTTAATATGCTTGGTTTGACCAATGGATTCAGTTCATATTAGCCTGATTTCATCAATTATAACATTCCCCATCAATCAGCATCCACTGATGACCATTGCTTAAATCTATTATTTCATAAGGGATTGAAAGATGGTGATTTTTCTATTTATATCAATGCATCTTCTTCATTAGATAATACTGATAAAAAGTTACAATCAAACTTCCTTATTGAATCAGAACTACTTAAGAACTACTGTATCTATTTATGTTTTAGTACTTCAGCAAAAATTCATTTCAAAAAATAGTATTAAAAATAGTTTAGGAATTATTGGAGTACATGGTATTCTAGGTCCTTCCCAGCTATACCAGTTTGTGACTCACTAACCTGAACTGAATCAATATTTCATGACAGGTAAAAGAAGTGAAGAAAATAAACAGAAATTCTGTGATGAGTGAGGAAAGGTAACATATAGATTTTCCATCTGACCTATAGAATCCCGGAGTATGACAAAGCCATGGAAGATTACTCTGAGAAGCAACTCTATATGATGGAGAAGAAATGACCCTCAAGTCTTCAGATCTTGGAAGTTATGTAGAATTATCATCATGCCAACTTTTGCAATCATGTATACAACTGGGATTATAAAACATAAAAAACATAGCTTTTATTTTTCTCTCCACCTCACCCCTACTATAGGGTCTTTGACTTCCTTTAAAATGCCCTGTGACTATTTCCAGGAGATTTTAGAGAGAGCTTCTTTGGTTCTTAGAAACATGGAGACATCCACCATTAACTTCTCATGAACATCACTCAAAACTTTGACGGCCATGAAATAATGACCTGTCACTGCTGAAGAGCACAACCCTGTTGTGTTCTTTATGCTTCCTCTTGTTTGAACACTTCTGAGATCCTTTGAAAAGGCAAGAATTCCAGTTTGCTCCATTTCATTACATGAATAGCAAAGCAATTCTCTCTTGGGGATCCAGAGATTTTTGTGAAACAACCATCTCAGGTTGAACCCACTTCCTCCTATTTTAAGACTCAGGGACATGTTTTGGGGCATGGAAAAATGGATCAGCCATGTTTGCATATAAAATACTTCTTTTCTTAATTTGGCAGAGATATGTAGGTGACCCACATCCTGATATAGAATAGGGCTTTACTGGGCCCTTTTTTAACATAGTTACAAATGCAATAACTCTAGTTGTGCTAGGTAAAGCAGCAAGCTGGGAAATAATACCAACTTTCTTTTCCAGGGCTCATGTGCAGTGGCATCTTTCCTCATACGGAAGCTAACACTGGCTTCTGACATATAGAATGATCTTTGGGAGAGTCAAAATGGACTACTATTGATAGAAGGATTGTATTTACTCCAAGATCCTCACTTTTACCTCAGGGAAAGCAGACTGCAGAAGGAGCAACAGGATAAACCAAATGAAATGCCTTGGGAAATGGACGGGGCCCACCTACACTGACCAAACAACTGTGGTAGGGCACAATACCCTCGCCAAGCTGAGACATAAAACAAATCATCACAGTCCCTCTTCATTCTCTAAGAACTAACAAAATCAAACACACTGCCATTGAGTTGGATCTGACTCATAGACTCATAGCAACCCCTCCTTGGGTTTCCAAGGCAGTATCACTATGGAAGTAGATTGTCCCATATTCCTTCCGAAGAGTAGCTGGTGGTATCACTAGGGAAGTAGATTGCCCAACCTTCCTTCTGAGGAGTGGCTGTTGGGTTTGAACCGCCAGACTTCTGGTTAGCAGTCAAATGTCTTAGACACTATGCCATCAGAGCTCTATTGCTGTTGTTGTTGTTAAGTGCTATCGAGTCGTTTCCAACTCATAGTGACCCCATGCACAGCAGAACAAAACACTGCCTGATCACGTGCCAGCCCCACAATTCCTGCTGTACTTGAGCCCATCATCACAGCCACCATGTCAATCCATCTCATTGAAGGCCTCCCCCTCTTTCATCGACCCTCCACCCTACCAAGCATGACATCC
>NW_006921664.1:9572838-9588923 GCF_000298275.1 Orycteropus afer afer | reverse complement strand
GGAAAAGAGAAAGCTTTCAAGACCTTCATTTGCTGATGTGGCACCACTCAAATTGAAGAGAAACAGCCGCAGACATCCATTAATCATCAGAGCTCTAGACATCAAAAATGATCTGTCAGCGTTAAATTTATGGCGGAAAAATTTATTTACTTATGAAAGTTTTGAAATATCAAATAATGGCATTAATGTTCTTGAAGCCTACACAGTATAACCAATTTTTCATAAAGCTCTGTTTACTTCTTTTTAGAGGCAGTCATGAAGTTCTACAAAATATTCACTCAATTGTTCTTAGGTTAATAGATACTAAAGGTAGGATGCAGAAATAGTCAAAGATGTGGTTTGTGATGCAGTGGGCTCAGTCTCACATACTAACCCACACCTAACTCTTCTGGTAAGGACATTAGATTTAAGTTTTGAAGAAGATTTGGGGATATTTTTAGAAAGGTCATGAACGTAATGATATTTTCATCCTCCACCTCTGAGACCACTCCCAGATGACTCGTGTCACATAGCTTATAAAAGATCACTCTTTGGTAGGGCTCATCTGGGCCAAGAAAGAAGCATCAGGATGTCCTTTTTCTCTGTAATAGAGATTTTTAATTTACTCATCAAGATTCACCCTCTACCCTTCTCTGTCTTGTTCTGTGCCCCAGGAGACTAACTTTTATGGAGCACATCAATAGAATTGCTTTCTGACTTCAGATTAGGCTCAGACAATGGAGGACAACACCAAAGTGTGAAATGATTGGAGGAGCATGAGCTTGGAATGTTTGTTCCACAGGATTCCTTCTACCACAGATTGGATGTGTCTCTCTACTGAAGACCTCAGCCTCTGTCAGGTTGCCCTATAGCTTTTTGTCTCTGGGTTCCAGTTTGTTACTTCAGGTCTAAGCATTGTCTTTTACCTTCTACAACTGATTTTCCTTATTCTGCCCACACTCTTGTCAAAAGTCCCTTCATTTATTCTATTTGATGTATCATCTCTTTCCTGCCAGGACCCTGACTTACACACACTTTCTCCCTCTGTTGGTCCTGCTCTCTCGTCAGATACACCCTAAAGAATTTCTTTGACCATTCTCCCCCAAATCACTATAAACAGAACCGTCAGGCTCTTTCTGAATCCACAGCTGCCAAGCTTAATTCTGCATCTATCATCTACTGACTGGATATTTTTATGGCCTAGTTACTGAGAAAGTCATCTTAGTCACTTCTTTCTGTGAAATTGTATCCATTTTTTTCCCTGTAGAAGACAATACTCCATGATCCCTGTAGAACTTACCATCCTTAAGAATCAAAGGTATATACAAGTGTGTGTGTGTTTGCATATAAATGAGTGTTGGCCTGTCTGAGTGAGCGGACTAAACCAGCTCTCCAGCCTCTACATCCCTACCGTGACATTTATAGGATAAAGGCATAAACGTACACACTGCTCAAACATAGTAAGCATCTTAGGTAGAAGGAGATGCTCACTCTAAGTATATGTGAAATATGCTTACCTTATCTTGTGGTAGAAAGAGATGCTCACTCTAAGTACATGTGAAATATGCTTCCCATTAAAATAATGTTAGAGTGGACTTAATAAAGATGATACAGGTGAATACTATTCTTTTTTAAATTTTATACAAATTTTATTGATTAAAAAGAACAATAAAGTCATTGAATTCATTTCCTGATTCAGTTATAAGGTAAAGAAGACAAAAAAGAGAGATAAGAATTGATTTTCAACAGGTGAGACCAATTCATGTTACTTATTTCAGAATCAGCAGCATGTCCTTTGTTGTTTCTTAGAATAATTCCCTGTGAGTTTAGGGGCTTAAACTCTTTATCTATTCTTGAAAATGTTTGAATTCTCCTAGTATATATAAAAATTCCTGTTTCCCTTCTTCTCCTTTATAGAGCTCTTTCCCAGCCCTAGCTCATGGCCAATCCTTGGCTCTGACTGTGGGGTGCCCAGTGTTTTTCAGAGAGTTGTCTTCAAAATTCACTCTCTCATTCTTCTCTTTGTGGCTCATTTATCCTGTCTCACTGAAAGCAAGAGATTATGACTTGGAAATCAGATCCTGGTGTTATTGGCATGGGTTTGTATGGTCAGTTACCAGGACTCACCACGCTTTCTTTTTAATAATGCAAGTTTGTTAATTAGTTGTAGCTCATGAGCTGCAAGGAGTGAAGACCTTTCTGATGTGTTTTTGGAACGAAAAGCATCATGCTTCTTGTATTTTGGGATGTTGGCCTCAATAATGCAGCTGCTATTTATTCTTATAGTCAACTTCCATGTACAACTTTGAGGGCTTTAAGGGCTAGAAAAGGGGAAAGCAATTCAATTGGGAGTCCTTGGATTTCTTTTATTTTATCTGTAGGTAGCATTGTATGGAAGTTAATAGCATGAATCCTGGAGTCTAACGGCTTAAGTCTAACACATATTTTGTGTGAATTTAGAAAAGTTTCTAAACCTTTGAATGTCAGTTTCATCTGTAAATAAATTTTCTTACCTCAAAGGATTTGTCATGAGGGTTAAGTGAAATAATGCATGTAAAATGCTTAGTATAGAATAAGGCCTCTTTAAAATTTCACTGCTTTAATTGTTAAAAAATAGTGTTAAATTGGCATTCTAGAAGTTAAGGGTGAGGCTGCCTGGGATGTACTTTACCTGTTTCAGTGTTTCAAAATGGAAATATTTTGAATGCACTTAGTAACATGAAGTATGGTTTAGCTTCCTCTATATTTTACTATAAAAGTATAATCAGTTGACGTACCTCTGTCCTAGCCCTGAAAGAACAGACAAACTTTGTCTACCTAGTCCAGAGAGTATCCAACTGAGCTGGCCTCCAACTGTGGGAGCAGGATACATAACTACAGAAAGGGTCTCCAGTAAATTCAATTTCCAGAAGCTTAAATAACAGAAAGGTTCTGCAATGTCAAGTTTGTTCCAGAAAGAGGAATACTATGATCATGGCTCATAAAACCAGGCTGGGCTTCCCTTTCACATTTTCTTGTAACCCTAGTGAAAAAAAAATCTGACTGTCAAGGAACCCCTGACCTAGGCAAGATTTATATTCAGGTTTCCTGATGTTTGGTTGCTTTCACTGGGATAAATCTCATTCCAAGGTGATTTATGCTTGAAGAGCCCATTGGAAAGTTTTCCAAGCCAGCAACAGGAGACGATTACCTGGCTGATCCTCTCCTCTGTTACTGGCATAGGCAGAGAAAAGGCTTTAGAGACCTTCAACAGACTGTTTATCTCCCTGTCAGGGGCTGCATCAACATTAACTCTTTATAGTTCACAATTGAAAATTATTTTCTAGGTTTCCAGAGTCACCATGTTTCCTTTGCCCGTTGGCTCTAAGCATCTCTTTATGCCAAGTCTCATAACATTCTGTTGGGGGAACAAATTCTTTTGGATCTCTGGAAGAATGGAACCTTCCCACATGCCTGCACTTCCATCAATTTGGTGGAATCTATCCTGTATGTCTCTATTTTCTATGGATGCCATTAGAATGAAGCTGGCAGATGCACCTTAGCTTGGTTCAATCCTCACATGTTAAGGTTTGGCTTTCTTCTCCTGAAGTGTTGGATGTTTGGTGGGAAGGGGGATTTTCTGAAAGGACTTATTTTTCCTGCATTTTTCAAGCAGAGGTCAAAGTGACCTGCTGAGAATGCAAAATGGTTGTAGCAATTTTTTCACAGAAGAATCATGCCAGCAACCACTTGCTCAGTAGAAATGGACAAGGGAGTGATAGCTCCAAAGGAGAAGGAGGGAGACCAGTAATTCTAAAGAGTATTATCGAGTTACTGTATGTATGAGTGAGAAGGAGAAAAGTAGTTGGGAATGATAGAGAGAGATAAAGTAGGACTAATCTTTGCATTGTGTATGCTTGCTTTTGTTAATCTGAACTCTCTTCTTCTCCTAAGCCAATCTTCATTTTGGTGTAGTGGTTAAGAGCACAGCTTGTTAATAGACACGCTTGGGTAAGAATTCTACCTCTGCAACTTGTAAGATGTATACCTTGGTTAGGCTGACTGACCTCTCTAAACCTCAGTTTCTCCATTGCTAAAGATAATAACTCCTATTTTGTAAATTAAAAGAGAAATAAACATAAAATACCCAAAATGGTAATTATGAAATAATTCAATGACATCAAAGGATAAAGTGTCCCTGGATGGTACAAATAGTTAGGCGCTCATCTACTAGCTGAAGGGTTGGTAGTTCAAATGTACACAAAGGCACCTTTGAAGACAAGACTGTCGTTCTGCTTCCAAAAGATCACAGCCTTAAAAACTCTATAGAGAAGTTATATTGTGCACCCATGGAGCCACCATGAGTTAGAATTGACTGCAGAGCAACTAACAACACTGCAGTTATGTTGTGGTGGCAGAGGTTGTGGTGGTGGCAATAATAGAGGTGAAAGCAATATCATTGATGGTTTTGATGATATTAGAGGTAGTAATGATGATAATGATAGAAGTGGTGATGATGTTAGTGATGAAGGTGGTAGAAGTATTATTGATGGTGTTGATGGTAGTAGAGAAAATAGCAGAGATGGTGGTGGAGGTGGTGGTAAGGAGGGGGCAGTGGTGGTAATAATGGTAATACAATTGGAAGATGTGGCAGTAGTATACGTAGGCTCTAGCTTTTTCACCATTTGATTCAATAGTCTTCCAAGAGTGCCAAAGCAGAAATGCTAGCTTGGAGAGAAACCAAAACTTGTTGGCCTCATCTCTCTATTGCCTCTCCAAATGTACGTTTTTCCACCATTTCTACTCCTCTTAATGGAACCAGACTTAAAAAAGGAAAAAGTTAAAAGGGTCCATATTTCTGACACCTGCCTCACCTGAGCTCCTCAGAGACCTGGCAATGATGATTTCCTAAGAGCACTGGTTAGAGACTGGCCTTTGAGTCTTCCTCTTTAGGGACCTCTGTTCCCTTTCCTGGATCCCCAGCCAGACAGGCCAGGTGTGGAGGCAGGGAACACTGGTTTTCCATGCCATCAGACTGAGGTCAGATTCAACCTCAGTTCTCAACAGGAAAGGTACCATTTCCTTTCACCAATCCCCCAGAGCCAACCTTCATCCTGTGATTGGCCCTTTCCCAGAGTGACTCATCAACCCAGAGTCTGGCCTTGTGCTGACCCCTGACGTCTTCCTGAGATGGGGTGAGACCTGCTGGGAAGAAAGGCAATCATTATATCATCCCTGAGCTGAGGCCACATAAACACTTCCCTTCTCTAATGAATGGGCTCCAAAGGGCAGGCTGACTTGTCTTGGTGTGGCCCTACTAGGCCAAGGGTGTGGATAAGAATTTAAGTTAATGTTGATGTTGGGAACATTTAGATATCAATTTCCCAACTTTTTCTCATTAAAGCAGCCTGTTAATGCTGTTATAGACAGACCATCACCTTTTTTTTTTCCCCCTTTTCAAAGGACTTTTACAGAAGCAGAATAGTAAAATATCCTATTAACAGTACATGGCATGAAAAATGTCGTGTTTCATACACTGTGAAGGATTAGAATCTATGAAGAGGTGTTTCTATCCTTAAGGAACATGAAAGAGACAGATATATTTGTAAATGAGGCAAACTAATGCAATAGCTATGACAATGAATGATAATGCCAGACAAATTTGCATTTGCATTTGAATTGTAACTTTGTAACACATGCTGCTGTGTTTTCTAAGATTCAGAGTTTCCTCATGAATGAAATGGGGATATTGATAGTTCAGGTACTATGGCAGATAAGGCTTATAAAGTACATAGCCTAATGTCTAGTACAGAGCTTGATATTTAATACATAGTAGGGTTTGGCAGAGTCATTAGAGGGAGATAAGCTCCATGCCATGGATGTCCAGAGGAGAGAACACTAAGTCTTATGGGAATGAATACCTTGATTCGGGTTATTAATCAGCTAGCATTTGGTATGGGCCTTGAAGAAGAGTATGGTGTTAGCAGTGGCTGAGGAAGTGTCTGGGATAGAGAATTTACACAGAGCTAGGAAAGGTCAATGTATCAGGTGAGTGATTTGGTGAAGAAGAATGCAGAGTGTAGGAAGAGTGATAAATGAAAACCTGAGTTCTGTTAAAATTTTTGGAGGCTTGAATAATATACTAAGAAATTCTCTCAGAGTGGGATGCCTCCATAGTGGTCCCTTCTTCCAACCCTGCTGACTCACCTATTCCCAGGACATAAGAATTTAGAGATGTCCATGTAGCTATGCAGTGCACATCCCAACATATGCCCAGGCTTATTTCCATCACTGGATTTGTGGCCCACAGTCAGCTCTGAACTGTTGGAAAGACAGGCCTACCAAAATCTATTTACAGGGGTGCTGCCTGGAATATAATCATTCCAGGAGCTTGACTCTTGGTCAAAGTCTTCAGAAAGAGTAGGGGCATACCTAATCTGTGGACTCACTTCCCTCAGTCTTTGATAGACCTTTACCTGAGTCCTATATTAAATAAAGGTTCTGTAAACAGGAACTAAGAGAAAGTTATAGGCCAATGGAATAGCACCTAGGGGGACCTTGAGGTAGAAAACAGGATCATTACAACTGGATAGCATAACCAATGCCTAGGAGAGGGGCATAAAATAAGTTTGAAGAGCTTGGCAAATGTTGGATGATAAAGAGCATTCCAAGTCCTGGAAAATAGTTTGAATTTGATTCCAAGTACAATGAGAGGTTCCAGGTGGATTTAAGTTGCTAAGTGATAGGATCTGACTTATGAGTTAGAAAGACCACCTTGTTTGGAGAATGTGTTAGATGAAAGCAGTATCAGGATCTGGAAAATCAGCAAAGGAAGCTACTACAGTAGTCTGGACAAGAAGCAGTAGCAAATGGTGAAGACCTGGATTGCTATAAGAGTAGTGGCAGGGGTGATGTATACAAGTATGGATTCAAAATATATTTTGGAACTATAACTACAGAGATCAGTAAGGAATTAGAAGAGTAGTGATGACAGAGAAGGTGGAATCAAGGAAGTCTGTAAAGCTTCTGGCTTCATCAACCAAAGAATGTGTCAGAGAGTGGTGTTATTGGCTAAGAAGGAAAATACAGGGTTGGAGAATTACATTGGCAGAGAGAATCAAGAATTCAGTTTTTGAGAAATCCAAATGGGGATCTCAAGTAGGCATTTGTTTATCTAAGACTTGTTTGGACCCTGAGGAGCAGTGCAGCCTGAAGATACAAAGGCAAGAGGGCTAAGCATCCTTAGGAAAATGAAAGAGAATACGCTCTGAGACTG
This sequence comes from Orycteropus afer afer, assembly GCF_000298275.1. Lineage (NCBI taxonomy): Eukaryota > Metazoa > Chordata > Mammalia > Tubulidentata > Orycteropodidae > Orycteropus > Orycteropus afer. Next base: position 9,581,689 of record NW_006921664.1, on the reverse strand, counting down.
ACATCCAGGGACTCCAAAATTGTCAGTCTGAGAAGAAGAGGTAGAGACAAATAAGGGAAGACATAGATAAGTTCAGATGAATACCCAGAGCATATAGCAACCTGGACCTTGATAATGGGAGACATCTTCCTAATCATCCTTTATGTAGTATCTTACTTGATCTTTGAAGTAGCAAAAAGTAAAAAATAAACCAGTTGCCATCCAATTGATTCCAACTCATGGTGATCTCATATGTGTCAGAGAAGAACTGTGCTTTATAAGATTTTCAGTGGCTGATTTTTTGGAAGTAAATGGCCAGGGTTTTCTTCTGAGGCACAGCTGGGTGGATACAAACCTCCAATCATTTGGTTAGCAGATGAGCATGTTAACTATCTGCATACTCCAGTGCTAAGTAGGGAACTCTAGTGGCATAGTGCATAAGGCATTTGACTACTTACCAGAAGGCTGGTGGTTCAAATCCACCAGCCACCCCTAGGAAGGAAGATTGGGCAATTTACTTCCGTGGAGATATCACTGCTAAGTAGAAAAGCTGGGGTTTAAGACTAGGCTAGTCTGATTCCAGAGCCAATTGTCTTTCTACTGCACTCTAAGAATTTGATATCAATGACCTCATTGAGTAGGTGAGAACTGAGCATCACATTTAGAGTCTGGGAGGAGGAAGTATACTACTATAACTTGTCAACCTAAGACTTCTTCCTACATACCTGTTTCTTCTATCATGGTCACCTTCCTCTCCCATCCTGTCCTCAACTTTGACTTGAGAAAATCTGTGAAAACATGAAAATGGTTCTCCATGAAAACTTAACCTTAAAATGTGGACATACAACCAACATCAGTCTTGTAGTATTGTTTTTGGAGAAGCCCAATGAACTTGATCTACACAAGAAGTGATGATGAATTCTATTCCTAGTCTTGTGCATTAAAGCACATTCATAGGATTCTTATGATCATGTCACAGAATATCTAATACAAGGGGAACTTCAGGTGTGAAAACCAAGAACATCTAAATAAGGAACTCAGGGACAGGTCAGGTACATCTACCCATTGTCAAGCCTCAGTGTGGAGGCTTTATGGCAGGCCACAGACAAGGCCCTGATCATTGTCTCAGCTGAGAGAAGATGCCAAAGAGGAAGTCTGAGAAGAACCCATGTGACCCACCACTAATGTATAATTTAGAGAAACTCTGATGTAGCTGATGGTGGCAGTGTCCATTTGTTTCTTCAACCAGAGCCATGACTTCTGCTCAGCTGGGGCCACTTTGTGCTTTCCTCCCTGAGCTGTCAGAGTCAGTTAGGCTGAGACAAACAGCCTGTGGCCTGATGTTGTGTGATTGTGCTTTATTTGACTGGTTTTATTTTGGCACCAGGAATGCAGGAAAATGCAGACATGCTTGAGCTTGACTGTGATGGATGGAGCAGGGGGATCCAGGAGTTAAGCTATGCCCTGAGGCAGGGTGATGGCTAGGCTGGCAGCAGCATCCCAGCTGTGGGAGCCCAGGCCCTGGTGGATAGACCAGCCAGTTGGCCACTGCTGCTTTGTAGGGACATCTGGGAAGGACAGAGTATAAATATGTGGCTTCCAGCTGAACTGAACACCCTGGAAGCACAAGGGTAGCTATCCTCTCTGGCAGGATAGCTAGTTTCAAAGCTTAAAGGTTGTGTGCTTTGTGGCACCACCTCCTTAATTGGGGGTGGAGTGTCTCAACATTGGTAACTTTAAAGTGTGCCTGAGAAGCTCATGCTAATCTCTGAGCATCCAAATCCTGTAGTGCTTCCCAGAGTCCTTTTACCTGCCTCACATGAGAATTGGCTATCTTCAAAATCAGACAGAGCTCATGGTCAGGCCTCACACTCTAGACAACTCACTTGAGAACCTGAAAGTAGATTCTTGTCCCCACAGATTAAGATCCTCTCCTGGGGAATACTGGCTGTATGCTTATTAAATTCCCCCATACCAGTCTCTCCCCTGTTATGGATTGAATTGTGCCCCCCCCCCACTCCCCAAAAAATGTATTGAAATCCTAATGATTTCAGAAATAAGACTTTTTGTTATGCTAATGAGGACATGCCATTATCATATGTTCCCTAAACCAAATCACATCTGAATTATAAAAGGAGCAGATTAAACACAGATTCATTCGAATACTGAGGATGACAATGCCATGTAAGGATCACCAAGAACTAAGGAAGTTTCAGAGCTTCTGTAAAGGAAGGAATCACCATGACTAAGACCCTGATTTGGATTTTCACCCTCTAGAACTATGAGAATAGAAATATTTGTTCTTTAAAGCCACCCCCTTGTAGTATCTGTGTTACAGCAGTGCTAGGTAACTAAGATATTAACCAAGAAAAAATATCTGCTTTAACCTACATTATTTCTTACTGGTAACAGTCCTAATTTGCTGGGTCTTTTCCCAGAAAATCTCCAATAAAGGTCTGACCCTCTTCTTCACTTCCCTCATATTCCTCAACTTAATCCTCTTGTCCGAATTACCAGTGGGCAGGAGTGAGAAACTTGTGGTATGGAGGGATCTTCCTTGCTTCTTCCTCCTGGGCAGTGGTAGTTCCCTCTCCTCTGTGGAAAAAGGTAGAGTCTTTGAGTGGTACCAACAGTTAAGTGCTTAGCTACTAACCATAAAGGTTGAGTAGACCCAGAGGAACTTTGGAAGAAAGCCAGATGATGTACTTCAAACAGACAAACAAACAAACAAACAAAAAACAGCCACTGAAAACCTTATGGAGCACAGGTTTACTCTGACACACATGGGGCCACTATGTGTCTGAGTTGACTGGAAAGCAACTGGTTTTGGTTTAATGAATATTCAACATCCTTCCACAACACTCTCTATAATCCATTCTTTACAAGGCAGCTAGGGAAATCTGTTAAAAACGTAAGTTAGGTCATATCCTCAGCTTCCTTCAAACCTTCCAATAGCTTCCTATTACAAGTAGAATAAATCCTAACCCTGCCACCTGGCTCTGTCTGACCCCTACCTACTACCCTGCCCTCATATCAGCCCTTTCTACCCCTTCTTTTCTCAGCACTGTCTGGAAGGCTTCCTCAGATCCTGCCAAGGCCACGCACATTTTAGATCTCTGCCCAAATGTGACCTGCTCCAAGAGTCCTATTCTTACATCCTATACGACACAGCCTTACTGTAGCCCAAGTAATTAGTCTGTACCCCTCTCCTACTTTGTGTTCTGTGTAACACCTTCCAACATTATTTATGTATTTGTTTGTGGTTACTGCTCCTTTTCTCCTTTAGAATGCAAGCTCCCTGAGGGCTATCCCTTAGCTTCTTTCATTTCAGCACTGTCAGCATGCCTGGCACATAGAAGTTGCTCAATAAATGTTTCTTGAATCCATGAGTGAATAATGGGTTCATATGGTTGCTAAATGGGGGATGTTGGAGAGATAGGTGAGCAGCTAGAGAGGTATATAAGGCTCAGCATGTGCAGGCCCATGACTGCTGAGTAAATGTTTAGGCTTTACCTTCTAAGTAGTAGAGGAACCACAGAAGGGCTTTAAAAAGTTGTTGGTATTGTTGGGTGCTGTTGAGTCAACTTTTGACTCATAAGGACAATATGTGGCAGAGTAGAACTTTCCCATAGACTTTTCTAGGTCACAATCTTTATGGTAGCAGATCACCAGGTCTTTCTCCTACACAGCAACTAAGTGAGTCTGATCCACCAACTTTTTGTTTAGAAGCAGAGTGTTTAACTATTATGCAGCCAAGGCTCTCTTAACACTCTCGGGGACAGGATAGAAATTGTGTTTTAGTGTGATCACTTTGGTGGCTGTGAAGAGTGGGGTGGGGAGGCATTGCAGTGGGCCATGTGAAGACCTTCAATGGGAGATAGGGATTCAGCTTAGCCTGAAGGATTTCCAAGGGCAGGAAGGAGGGATCAGCACCCCAGGATGTGACAGGGGTAGTATCACAGAATACCTTAAGGGGCTGAGACACGGTTCATTTGATAGGTGTAAAAACCAAACCCACTGCTCTCAAGTTGGATCCAACTCATAGCGACCCGTCCTTGGGTTTCTGAGAGGGTATCGTTACAGAAGTAGATTGCCCAACATTTCTTCCGAGGAGTGGCTGGTGGGTTTGAACCACCAGCCTTCTGGTTAGCAGTCAAATGTCTTAGGCACTATGCCACCAGAGCTCCCTTGATAGAAGTAGAGAGTCCTATGTATCAGAGATTTTTCAAATGTTTTAATTAAACTAGGACGCTTTTCTTCAAACAACATCTTATTGCAAACTTCAATAGGTAAAACAAAACAAAAAATAAGTGGAGTGATGTCATTGAGCCTGGAAGGGCCCCCTCCACATCTGTAGGGCATTCCTTTCCTCCTCTCCACAGTAGTCTCCAAGCTACTCTAGAACTCCCTAGGCTCTGAGGAACACAGAGAACTTCTGAGGTAGTAGAAGTATGAGTTACATTTTGCAGTGCGTTCCCTCTCCTTCATTCCTTGATTGACAACATGCAGGTAACTTTTTCCCTGCAAACAGGCTGGTGTCTTTTACCAGGCTCCCTCCCTCCACCACCACTACCATGACCAGACAGAAGTTCTCTGTGGTGCCAAGTCAGTGAGCCTCCTTCCTGATGGCAAGTCCTTTTGCTTACCTCTCCTCCCCCACTTTGGCACCTCTGTTGCTATAAATATACCCTATGAATGTAATTACGTGATGGAACTCAACTGGCTCCAAAGAACTTGCTCCAGGCTATTATATCAGCAATATACCTCTGAGAAGCACATAAAAAGACACGACTCAAGAGGGAAAGCACACGCTAAAAAAGAAAGAGGAGGGAGGAAAAAAAGTGCAACAAACAAAACTCATTACATTATAAGAATTCCCAGGAGGATAAAAAGACTCCAAAAAGGTAACTTCAGTCTCTTGAGCATACAATGTGGTTTTTTATAGCCTTCCCTGACTCTCTTCAATTCTTTTTACCATTTCACCTTCACAACGCACTTTTTTTTTTCTTTAAGGAAATTAAACACAAAACACCTACTGTATATTTAATTTAAAGGTGAGGGGGAAAAAACAAAAAAAACCACTCAATGTTGAAATATCATTAAGAAGGGTGACGCAAAGCTGGAGAGGCCAGGAAATTGAGTGTTAACCTGCCATTCCTTCCCTAACTTATGGCCATATGTACCATTACACATCACTCTGCTCCAAAATATAAATTAAGCTTGATCATAAAGATAAAGAAGCCAGCCAAGTCAAGGCGCTTAAGCTTCAGCAGGAACCTGGGGCACAGGGTGGGCCTGGCTGAGTGGGTCTGGGGGAGGTGATAGACCCCACCATCTCCTGGTCTAGTGGTCACAGTAGCACAGGGACCACTGCTTCCTTCATCATCTGGGGTTGCTGCAAGGTTTCTGTGCTGAAGTCCTGGACTATGATTTTCAACTCTGGAAACTGGCTCCTGAATTTCTTTAAATGTCCTTATCTCTCCCTGTCTCAAACCTTTCTTTCCTTCATAGCCCGGATATGGTCTCCATGAAGCCATCTATACACCTTCGGCTTTCATTTCCTCTATGCTCCTCTGATCCTCATGTGGATTTGTAATTAAGATTTTGAATTCTGAAGTCTGATCACCTGAGTTCACATCACTCTCTTACCACTTTATGCCACTATGTGTCTTTATGCCTCTGTCACCTTGTCTGTGAACTGAACTAGTTGTGTGGATTAAGTGAGATCATGCACATAAAACACTTAACACTGGGCCTGGCTCATTAAGTTTCCAGTGTTCATTGCTTATTATTTGTTGGTGGTAACTATTCTCTAGTCGGCCCCCTACTCATGGTGACCCCATGACAATGGAACCACGGGCTACCTTGTCCCACACCAATCCCATAATCAATTAGAGATCTGATTTTTGTGGTTTTCAGAATTAGATCACTGGGCCTTTCTTCCAGTATGTCTGAATATGAAATGTCCCCTGAAACCTGTTCAGCATCAGCAACACACAAGCTTCCAATGGCAGAAAGTGGTGGCTGCTCATGAGGAATGTAACCCAAGTCTCCCACATGAAAGGCAAGAATTCTACTACTGAACCACCACTGCCCCAGTGTTATAGCAGTTAAATCTGCATTGAGTTCCTACTTATTTTAGACATTCTATTAGGTGTTGGGGATACAGAAATGAGCAAGGTCATCAGAGAATCTATCCTTAGTGGCTTCTCTTGGGAAGTCTTATATTATATTTGCACTTTTTCTTAGCACTAGTCTCCACTTTTCCCCCTTATATTATGATTGTATTTATCACTTTGTCCTCTGCCCTTAGTATATCTCCTTCTCAATGTATTGGGACTCTTGGTCACATTTTCCAGGTGAGGAAATTAAGACACTGAGAGGTTAAGTAAGTTGTAAATATTCCTTTATTGAGGAAATGGTGGAGTTGGGATCCCTGATCTGTTTGTTTCCAAAGATTTTGCCTCTCTTCCACCCTCAACTCTCAGAAGGATTTTGAGTTAAGAATAGTGCAAACATCAGGTGTTGCAGGACTATTGTTAGGTGTGCATTTTCTAAGCATAATATTAGAAATTAGAGCTCATAATGCTACTTTGTGTTTTTTATAGTTTCTGGGTTTCGGTATTGTCAAAATAAGGAAGAGATTTTAGTTTCCATGAATAAAATATTTACAAATTTTCTACATGTCTGGCGTTATGTGGGAGCTGTGGTGGCATAGTGCCTAAGGCATTTGACTGCTAACCAGAAGACTGGTGGTTCAAACCCACCAGCCCCTCCTCAGAAGGAAGATAGGGCAATCTACTTCAGCAGTGACACTGCCTCAGAAACCCAAGAAGGGATCGCTGTGAATCGGATCTGACTCAATGGCAGTGAGTTTGGTTTATTTTTGTTTCTTGGCATTATGTATATCATGATTTGGAGGTCAACATAGGCAGTTATTTTAGTCATCATACAACTTCGAGAAGGAAGTAACCAATTCAAGACCTGGTGCCAGCACTTGCCTGCTGCCTAGCTTTGAGGGCATCAGACTCAGTGGTGGAGATGTCCTATTCCTGGCAGGAATTAACTTTTCATGCTGCTCTTGTTCTTCATCAGTCTTTGTATTGGTTACCTCATGCTGCTTTAACAGAAAATACCACAAACGAGATGGTTTTAACAAACAAGAAGTTTATTCTTTTATGATTTTGGAGGCTAGAAGCCTGAGTTCAAAGTGCCAGGCTCTAGAGGCTGGGTGAAAGTCCCTTGACCTTGAGTTTCAGCTCTGCCTTTTGCTTCTGGCCCACTGATGCTAGAGGCGTCTCTTCATTCAGGCAACTGCTGACTGCTGAGGCTAACTAGCCCTGGGTCGACAAATAAAATTTCACAGTTCCAATATCACCAAACCACATGGCAGGCCATTGATTCAAGTCCATTAAAAGTACCAAGATTGGCAGAACATGGCAGACTGTGGAAGGAAGACTCAGCTACATTCAGGGTCCAAGCGTGCCAAAAAGCTGGACACCTTCCTCAAAGTTGCTGCTTGTATACTAGAAGCAGCCCACATCCCTAAAGCACGTACTCAGCTGTTCCATAGATTCCACCGTGGAGTTAATTACCAATCTCACCATGGGGAATAACTACATCCAGCTGCTCAGCCACTCAACTAGGCCCAACCAAGTTGACCCATAATCTTAACTATCACAGTGTTGTTGGGAAAACCTCATTCTGCCCTTGTTACTTGGGCAGTTTGTTAAATCTGTAGACTCCTAGGGCTGCATCAGACTCTGAAGGGAGCTGGAGGCCTACCATTTACATATATTCCCTAGTGTTTCTAAGACACAAGGAAGAACCACCCACTGTCTCCAGTGCAAAAGTGGCCTTGGTGACCTGTGATGCCTGGTCTCATCACTGTGCCTCTCACTTACCACCATCTTCTTCAAAGACTTTCAGCAAAGATAATTCAGCAATTGCGGACACAGAAAATTGGAATGGAAACTAGCTCTAACAGCTATTGATCTCCAGAGTTAATTACACAGAATTAAATGGTCAAATTATCTGGTAAACAATGGTGCCTTCTTGTTTGTTTGTTTATCAAAGGTACAATCCTTGTTCAGGCCTGGGCTAAATGGATGCTGTTGGATGCTGAAAAGAATGTTGAAGAAATATGCAGGTCTTTCTTCATAAAGAATATGTGGTACTTTTAAGAAACTATCATCTGAGCTCAAGAGACAAGGATATACTTCCACACACAGCAAAAGGAGTTCAGGTCAGAGAAAGAATTACTGAACTGCAGGGAGGGGAAAACCCTCACAACAAAAATGGCCCCTTATTAATTTTTAATTTATGAAGTGATTAATCAATATATTTTTTTCCCCAAAAGGATTTTAGGTGGGTTTCAAAAGTATATGCAATTCAAAATGTAAGATAAATGATGGCAAATATATACACACACACACACACACACACACACACACATACATGTTGTTGTTGTTGTTATGTGCCATTGAGTCGGACGCAACTGACAGCGACCCCTCCTTGGGTTTCTGAGGCAGTATCACTATGGAAGTAGATTGTCTAACCTTCCTTCAGAGGAGTGGCTGGTGGATTTGAACTACCAATCTTCTGGTTAGCAGTCAAGTGCCTTAGGCACTACTCTACCAGAGCTCCTATATATATACATACATATATATGTATAATAAGTAATAAGTCTGGGGATTTAGGATTATAGTTAACCCTTGAGCTTAAAAGAAATAAACGTTTGTATGGATGTGTGTATAGATATATATATATAACCACTGCTTGAACAATTTCTCTTAGAAAGATCAGCACGAGGCCGATCCCCATGAGGCGGAGGTTAAAGATGTCCCAAATGTCCAAACTACCATGCCACTCC